>NC_030680.2:60892592-61202592 GCF_000004195.4 Xenopus tropicalis | reverse complement strand
GAAGCCACATAATGCTGAGTGTGGCTAGAATAATCAGATAAATTGGGGGTCCACAACCTTTTTAACTGTGAGCAACATTTAAAAAAAAAAAAGCTGGGGAGCAACAGGGGTGACCAAAAAAGGCTGTAATTTGTTATTTTATAGCCCCTATGTGGATTGGCAGACTACAGGAGGCTCTGTTTGGTTCAACCCATGGTCTTCATGCCTCCAAGTTAGAAACTCAAGAATGAAGACCTGCTTTGAGGCCACTGGGAGCAATGTCAAAGGGGGTGGTGAGCAACATGTTGCTCATGAGCCACTGGTTGTGGATCACTGAAATAAGTATTACCACTGCTTTGCTCAAAATGCTTTTACAAACTTCAGATCCCACAATACACCATTAGGACAGCAGTGAAGAAAGAGGTGATGTAAAGCATTGAAGTGTGCATGGTTTATAAAACATTGTGATAACAGCAATCTAAAGCAAACATCCCCAGGCAAATGCTTCTGTGTGTTGGTTCTGTTTGTGCATGGATTCAGTTGCTAATGTCATTGACTCTAGTTACAAAGTAGCACCCTACTTTGTATATGATGATGGCAGTCATTCTTCTGAATGTTAATTCAGTACTCTTCATCATAACCCTTCAATAGAGATCAGCACTTTGTATTATCTCTTGCCTGTAAACTACCCTAGAAACTGTATTACCTGATATACTGCAGCCATAGAGGAATGTGGCAGGCATTTATGGGGCATTCTTGTTGAGTTTAAAGCCTTTAATCTGTACCTTTTTTATAGTCAGTTTTCAGTGCTTACACTGATTTATGAGGCGATGGTCCATTTAAGTTATAAGCATCCCTAGGGTGTCAAAAGTAGCTATTTACTAATTAAAGGACATTATAGTAAATTATAAACAGCGCTTATGTTAATGCAATGCAAACAAAATGTATGCAGTAGCATCAGATTTGTTTGTAGTAAGATGCTAGATTTTTTTAAATTCCACCCCCTAAGATCCACTTATAGCTACAGCTAGACCAGCAACTGCCAGGAGAGAGACTAATGAGCACTCCACAGGCAACAATGCTAAACTGTTAACCTTATGTTTCTGACTATAGGCCACTATAGTATATTGGTCTGACTAAAATGCTACCTTCATAAACTTATCATAAGGCTAACCAGGATTTTAGCTACAGAATTAATATCCTTGGGGCTCCTGGACTAATATCCCCAGAGTCAATGTTTATGCTATGCAGACTCTTTTAATGTCACCTGCTTCTACTGGCACAAGTTTTGTGGTATAAGACCACATTAGGTAACCATCACACAAGTATATATATGCTTTCTTTTGCCTCCTGACGAAGGTCCCTGTGGGGGACTGAAACATTTGCAATGTTGCTTGTTTCAAAAAATATTGACTTTTTATACCTATGATTTAAATGCTGTGAGTGCTGACATTACTCTTGCGATATATACATACATACATGCATAACTACATATACTTACATATATATTAGTCCTGGCATCATAAAGCTTGAGTTTACTTTGTAGTTCTTTACAAACAACATTGCTACTTTTATTTCTGTGTCCTATGTCTTGGACATTGGTTTGCTTGACCTCTAGGATGTTACAGATACTTTTGTTTTGCATAATGGACTGGATGAGTGGTAATTACACTCAACAAATCTCTGTGGTGCTCTACCCATTGCCTTAAGGTGCACATGTACATCCTTTCAAGGATTTACACAAAATAGTTATTTGATGAATTACTAATGTAATATTTCTTCAGTATATACTTTTCTGTTTATCTGAGGTGTGCTGTTCATACTAGTAATGTGGTGATTATGTGTTAATAGGTATTTGAAGGTATTAGATATGTAAGGGCAGCTTAGGATACCATGCTTTCTCAGCAAGTCTTAGCTATCTCTACCTGTGAGGCATTTACTGGTTTGTGGCTTATATTTTGTAGAGATAGACGACTACCATCTGTGCTTACTGCTTCCATTCTGCTGTCAGTCAAAATCACTGCTGTTCATGTTTTCCTTATTATTCTCTAGCAGGCATGACACATATTCAGGTTCTGTTTCCTTTTCAGTGAAAGCAAATTTATGTTTGTATCTTCCAGTGATACATGAGATGTGAGAAATACGTAATCTAAAGAACAAGGGGCTGAAACAAACTTCATTTAAGTGCTCGGTGTGAGTAGGAAGAGGGTTATAGTGTGTGGGTATAACAGTGTGACATTTTATATCTTTTTTTTGAGTTTGCCTTCACAAGATTACACCCAGAGGTGCAGAGTTCTGACCTAGCCTCTCACTAGGTGCCCCTGATCCTCTCTGAGCCTCTCTGCTCACTCAGCACAATCTCCTCATGCTGTGCCTGGCAAATCTGTAACTAAGGAGAATTTGCAGGAGACCCCTATGTGCCCCTTTCCCTGCATACTCCCCCCTCCCTAACACTTTATCTCTTCATTCCTCTCTCTCTCCCCATATATGGGTCCCTTAGTAATCCTCCCTTTTTTAGTTGCAGAAAAAATAATCTGCAGATAAAAAGCAATTTTAGCTGTATTTAAAGGGACACAGATGTAAATGCTGCTGGAATACATTCACAGATTTATATTACTGCCACTTGGTAGAAACTATAATCCTGCATGTGCTGCAGGTTTTTCTTTTGTTTTTTTTTTGCTCTCTACTTTCTTCTGAAGCAAGGCAAAGGAAAATTACAGTGGGTAATACAAAATAGGCTATTTTGCTTTGCTTATTTTGCGTATTCCTTTGCTGTTAAAAAAATAAATATTTGGGTTCTTTATTTTTCCTACAGAAGAACATAACTGTGGGATAATGTCACATTGTGACCCTCTTATTTTTTTTTATTCCCCCAAAGTAGTGCCATGCTGTTTTCTGTCACAGTGGTGCAGATTTGCATGTTTATGTATCTTTTGCTGTTCTGCATCAGCCAGTGCCATATCACTTCTATTTTCATTGCCAAATTAGATGAAGGACTACCCATGGTGTAGTAAATGTAAATGAGCCTGTATCGTAAAGTGCTCTGTGACTTGTAAGACGAGTGGTTTGATGCTGTGTATATATAGAATTCCTGCAATAAAGCAAGACATGAGTTTTTTGGTTTGTTTGAAAGGAAGTATATGTGGCAATAAATGGCCAAATCTGCTTGTTTGGCAAGGTTGCTGAAAGTGCTGCTCTTGGCCCAGTTTGGCCACCCACATGCTGTACTAAATCGTGCTGATCCAATCTTTGGCCCTAGGACCAAGCCAAGCTATCATATTTCTTTACCACTTGGTGGAAGCACCAAGCAGTACATGGGAAGATGCATAATAATGTGGCAGGACTCAAAAAGGGTTAATCACAAACCAGACCAATTTTAGGTATTTTAAAAATGAAGAGAAAATAATAGGTTTGTGGTTATATAGTTTTAGAAAGGGTATAAGAATGCCACACAGCACTTGGTTTAAATATGTACTTAAGGCAGGGGCCATTTATTTCACCCAGTGTTGGATTGGCCCCCGGGGATACCAGGAAAACTCTTGGTGGGCCCAGGTGTCAGTGGGCCTTCCTGCTTCTAACCATTTTGAATAGTTCATGGTCTTTCCCTATTTCTGTATAGAAACAAAAAAGGCTCAATAGTTGAAAGAACAAAGTATTAAAGGAAAAACGACAAGGTAAATAAAGAGCTTGGGTGTGGAGTAGAGGAAAAACGAAAGCATGGTCTAAGGTTTTCTGGTGGGCCTTTGCCAAGTCTGACACTGATTCCACTCAGTGCCGCTGTGTCTGATAGTGCAAGCTTCATTATTCCAGCAGACCTCTATATAAAGCAACCACTTTGTTCTGGGCAGAATTTTTTATGTATATCCGTTTAACATCTTGCTAACAGATGGTCTTAAGCCAAAGTGGTGTCAAATTTTCATCAGGGTCTGATACATTTTCTGACATATTGGCCCCATTGTCCCCACAGTGCGCTTCCTACAAGATGTGTCTCCCTATATCCGGAAAGCTTCCCTTGTGGGCGATCTGCTGTGGGACACCTATGACCTTCACTCTCCTGTGCACAGTGATATCTCTGGGTCTCCCAACCACCATTCCAAGGATTACAAGGTCATCCCTCTCAAAATGTGTTACTCGGCCCGGAACCTAAGCATGTCAGATCCTGAAGGACGGTTAGTGGAAATATCTGTGTGACTGATATAATATATGCCTTTGTTGTAGGTGTGTGTGTGTATAAATCTGTGTTTCACTGCCCCTTTTGTATTTCGCAGGCTGGTGGAGCTGCGTTCTCCTGATGGTTGTCACTCCCTTGTGCTCCGATGCAGAGATTCGGCTTCTGCACTTTCTTGGTCACTAGCTTTACACAATAACATCACCTCTCTGCTGCCGCAGGTTCTAGCTGAGACACAAAGCATGTTGGGTCCCACAGGTGAAGACATTAGACATTTGGGATGGGTGGCAGAACAGGTGAGCTCTCAGCCACTGGTTATCTTTTTTAAGTTCATATTTATTCACAAGAAAACCTGCTCTCTTGTCATTAAATTATTAAAGGCACAGTATCCTAACAAATATGCTGATTATTTTTTGTGTTAACACAATGTTTAATATTAATTTTATAGCAAAGAGAAATTTGGGGATAAATGACTTCTATTTGGAGAAAAAAGGGCACTCATTTGGCTGTAACTTTAATTGTCCTATGTTCTATGGCATATGTATTACATGTACAAGTGTCACCTAAAAAATGCAGGCAGCCATGAATTTCAGGTAGCAATCATGCAAGTACACTATCATTTCTGTGGTTTTCTGACAGGTTTTCTGGTGTGCCATTAGAAATTTCCAAATGGTAAAGGCAAACCCAATTTAGTATCAGTCCAGTGCTAGTTTATTTACATTGGTGTTTATCAAGTTGCAGAGTAAACTGCAGGCAAGATCCAGAATACATGTTGGCCCCTGCTTCTGTCATGTTGACCAAACAGCATGCAATAGCTTAGTGTCACCCTGTGCTTATAGAATGGATGAATACTTCTTTTGAGTAAGCCTGTACTTCAGTTAAAGTCAGGATGGGTTGTTTGCCTGGTAGTTCTGTGGCAAAAGCCCTGGGGTACACAGACACATCTTATTGTACAATGCATCAAAGTTCCTCCCTGCCTATTGGAGACAGACAGTTGCAGTGGAATACTGCACTAGAGTGTTAAAACCTTGCTGAAGCACAAACAATACTCAACATATATTTTTTTCCCAGGTGTCTCAGGATGATGGGCGCTCACTCTGGCAGCCAGTACTAGCGGCTGTTTCACAGAAGGATTTTCTTCTCTTTGACGCAATGCCAAGAGCACGAGAGGAGTGGGCAAGACCAAAACACAGACTGCCACTGATATCTACCAGGTGATTTTATATTATAGTTTGTGTTCTTACAAAGTACATTTGGGGCTGACTTAGGTGCTGTATTACACCATTGTCGTTAACAATAGCAACCAATCAGAATTTTTAACTTGCAGTAAAATGATTGCTGATTAGTTGCTTTTGGCAACTGCAATGCAACTGCAAAAGTTAGCACCATTGCACCATTAGTAAATTAGCTCAGTTGTCACTTAGTAATGTGTAGACAGCTTAACATTTGGCATGTTATATTGTGTATCACTTCATCACTGGTATGAGCATTGTCATTTTGTGCACCTAGTTGTATGGAACACAAATTTTTTATATGGGGCCCCCCATGAACACAAGTGCGCTGTACCAACATTTTGGCCACGCCCTTTGTGCAAAACAAACAGCTGATGTTACTCTGTAAGGCAGCTCCTATAAAAAGTTATATTAATTAATGTGCTAATAAGTCATTCAGTTGGGGGTCAGTGGAGTTCCCTAAGTGTAACCATTTCCCACTACCTGGCCCTGCTCTGTGCTATCATAGCTTGATATGGAAGTTAAGTTAGATTTTTACATAAGTTATATAAACTTGTGTAAGTTTAGGGGCCAAATAGGGCCCAACAACTAGTCAGTAGTAGTTCATAAAAACAGTAAAAAAAAATAAATGTGCTAATTGATTGGGAGGACAGTGGAGTTTTTGCATGAGTTATGTAAACTGTGTAAGTTAAGGGGCCCAATGATATTGCTGTGGGGCCTAATAACCAGTCAGTAGTAGGTCATAAAAATAGTAAAAATAATAAATTTCAGTGGGAGTTCAGTGGAATTTATACATAAGTTACATAAGTTTCTTTGAAAGTAACGTAAGTTTTTGCATTAGTTACATAAATTGGTTAATCGTCTGGGCCCAATGATGTTGCTGTGGGGCTCAATAATGAGTCATTCCGCTGCTAGAAAGTTCATGTAAAAAATGCTATTACAAATCAGTAAATAGCTCCCAATATAAACAGCTGATGTTACTCTATAATAAGCAGTTAATATAAATAGTTAAAATGAATAATTAATGTGCTAATAAGTCAGTCAGTTCGTTGGGGGCAGTGGAGTTTACCTTAAGCATTTAATTCATTGGGGGTCAGTGAAGTTTGTCCCTTCAAAGCTTCTCTGCATTGCCTTTTTGCTTGATACGCAAGTTACTTACATTTCTAGGCAAGTTACGTCGTTCTCTAGGCAGTTTTTGTGGAAGTTGCGTAAATTGTGTAATCTTTACCATAACTTTACAGAAGATTTCATGGGGCCCGGCATAGGTATACCCATTCTTCCCCCCCCAATGGCAGCTTAAGCAATCACTAAATGGCTTGAGCAATCACTGTATAGAACTGCAAGATCCTGAAGGAAGGAAATGTATATTGCATTGTTATAAGGAAAAAAAATGTAGGTGCCTATATGCACCTGTTATAATTAGGTGGGGCAGAAACGTCAGATATTGTTGCAAGTGTTTACAGTTTGTTTCATGTTATTGTTGTTTTCTACTGGTGCGTACAACCAGATGGGTTATGTGAGTGTAACTACTGTGACTGGGTTTCTTTCATTTTATTTTGTAGTTAAGATTGTAAAGGCATTTTATGTCTCGCATCAGGTTGGTTCATTCTGGTCCTGGACACAGCTCCCCCTCCCTGGGGTTGCATCTCACTTTTGGTAGTCGCACTGGTTGCCCCCAAGGCATTGACAGGAGAGTCTTTCGCGTGGAGTCTCAGCGAGAGCTTTCTACATGGACTCGAGCACTTGTGCAAGGATGCAATTCTTCTGCAGAACTCATGCGTGAAGTCACAGTCAGTAAGTCACTTCTTTTTGGGCAACTTGAAGTATACAGATGTCTGTTTTGCATAACTTCAAATTTAAAATTATTATTAAGATGGGAAATGTACAGATAAATTGCCTTTTCTTAGAGAAAGTGGTATTTGCTGTAAATATTGTATCCCAGAAAAACACTGATACATAGTAAAAATATAGCAAAAACCACCCCCTGGATCATTATTTCTTGTGTACTGTTTGAAAACAAACTGGAAATAGTTTTTGTAATGAATGAATCTTGGTTGCCAGGTATTTTTTGTAGTAACTAAGCAGTATTTTATCACACGTTTTGTGTGGGTAAAGCAGTACTGTTGTACAGCTGCCACAAAAAGCAGAGCATTCCTCTTCAAAAGATCAAAGCACGTATCCTTGCAGAAGACTGACAATTATAACTAGCACATGGTTTTTAGATATTATACTTTCCTTTAGGCTTGGGAAGAACAGTACAAATGTATTCACAATGACATTTTCACATACAGTCCTCTCAGTGTGTAGCAAGCTTGTCTCTTTCCACTGACTTGCAGTAAATGCTGAGAGCTGAAATTCAGAAATTGCAGGCAATAGACCCAGTTTTGGCATCACAGCCTTGCTGTTGTGTGGATTGTGTTTACTTGCTACTAAAGTTAAACTGTTTCTAAGGCTTATCCGGTATTTCCAGTGCTGATTATAACCCTCAAGTAGAACTTGGGTTAACTGGAGCATGCAGGCCGTGATTGTGATATGTTTGTTTAACATGTTCCTTTTTGCAGGTTGCACCCTACGTGAGCAAGAGGTCTCTCTCATTATACACTACGATACCGGATTCACTGTATGCCAGGGTGGGCCTTCAGGCCCAGTGCTGCACAGATATCCTTATGAGAAGCTCCGAATGTCTGCAGATGATGGAAATAGACACCTTTATCTGGATTTTGGGGGTCCAGAGGGAGAATTGGTAAGTCTCTTTTCGTGCAGTATGTGTATTCCTTGTGTTATGTAATCAGACTGCATGCTCTTTTCTGCCAGGCCCAACATTTCCACACCTTCAGAGCAATTTACATTCCCCCTCATTGATGCCCCAGATCATTAGGCTGTTCAAAATATGTAAACTGCTTTTTCATTCTCCTGAAAGTGTCCACTTCCCAATATAGATCTTGTTTACAAATGAGTACAATGAGAAAGTGCAAAGTATAGATACAAACTGCCATTTTTTTTTGTTTTGTTTTTTTAAGCACAACACAGCATGTTTTCCATAATTTTTGCTATTATTACAATTAAGTGGTGTCTACTGCAATTTGTTTCTGATGCACCAATATGGCCACAAGTTAAGTGTATGTTCAAGTAAAATTCCCAGAAGTTAAGGAGCGTGTTTTTTGTAGTCACAATGGTGATAACTCTGCATGAGTGTTTGGCGTTAGCTGTGGATAGAATCTGCTAAGAGAACCCTGTAATTATTGGCAGGCTGAGGCTGTAGGTAATAACATAGTTCCCTTGAATACATGCAATTCACCAGAGCAGGTGTATTGGCATTCATCGCAAATTCCTAAGGAACATGTATTGAAGCAGGTACCTTTGTGAGTAGTGCCTGCAAGGGCTCAATTTTGCAAATTGTGATCGAGTTCCAAAAATTGAGTTCCCTAATGTCTGCTGGCCATGCACAAGCTCTCAGTATCCATTTTCCTAGCAATATCTGAAAACCCAATCCCTTATCCAAATACACATGTTTTATGACATTCACTTGCATATTTTACTTTTTTAGTTCCTAGTAGTCCCATATTTGATTTAGTTTTGTGCCCATCTCACTATTTTCATTTTACACCAATGTTGTGTTTAGATACTATTCCTACTAATTCTGCCAAACTTCCATATTTTTTTTTTTTGCTGTAATATACTGTATTTTCTTTTCAATACTATGGCAGTTTAGGACTTCACCTTCCTGTAAATATTATAATATTATATAAAAAAAAAACCTGCCCCCCCCTATAAGTTTCTGCTGTTTAATAGGTGGTTAATTACCCCACTAATACACTTCTTTGGTAGCATGTTCTTCCTGCTGTTATTTTTACCTTTAATCATCTGCACCCATGAAAGTACCATGTAAGCCATATGTAAATATCAATTGCCTGAATTAACACTCAGTAAAATTATTTGTTTTTTTAATGTTAGTATTACTATTAATACTTAGTCCTAGAATAATTTATACCCCTCTGACCTGACCCCCCTCCCCCTCACATAATAGATTTCAGAGGTATGTGAGGAATGGGTAGGGTCCACAACCATTCTCTCATTTACGGGAAAATAAATGACTTTTGGAAAAATCTGTGTGTTGTGTAATCCCAGTGCTAACGACCTAGCCAAATCCCCAACTAGGAAAAAGCTCAGGCCTGTGACAACACCACCCTGTGTTTATTTTCCTAATTGTTTTCACCATATCTGCAGGCAGAGGAATGTGGAATTGTAGTTCAATGCAAGAAGAACCATTGTGCTCATCTGGATGTGCTGGTAGATATTCCTGCCATTTACAATATTTGTAATTTGCATCTTTTTCCTCTTTTTTCAGGCTCTGGATTTGCACACTTGCCCAAAGCCTGTTGTATTCCTGTTACACACATTTCTTTCTGCTAAAGTCTCCCGCATGGGTCTGCTGGCCTGACCCCTGGATTGCCATTGACAGTATAGGCAGACTACATATGCAAAGGGCTATTGCTTTAACCAGTGCCTTTCAGTAACAATCTGAATATATTACAAAAGGGCAAGCACAAAAAAACTTTAAATGAGCTGAGGATCTTCTGCGATATTGTTCCCCAGAAAACAGTAAACAGACCTTCCCATGTGTTTTTTCCTAACAGAAGAGTTAGGGGGAGGAGAACTGCTGTCTGTGTATCACAAGGAAGCAAAGAAACAAGTTGAAATTATAAACACAACTGTGCCCTCCAGTGTGAAACCTCAACTTTCCAGGTTTTGGACCAAAGAGATGCATATAACAGAAAAATCATTATCTCATGATATGGTCACATGAGCAGAAAAAAAATATTTGATGGATGATCATGTGACCCATAGATTTCTTCCCATTACAAGAGGAGAAAACAGCTTTAACTATTTTTTAATTGCAGTGACAATCTTTGTCTTATTTTCCCATCTTTTATGGGAATATTAAGCCATATTATAAGACCATAGTGCCTTCATGTTTTTGCTGCCTTAACAAATGTTTAATGTTCACAACCTTCATTTATAGTATATATATATATAAATATATACACAATTACAATATGCAAAGCCTCAAGGGCAAGAAGCTCCTGTATGGAACAATTGTGATGGACTGTAAAAAGCCATTTACTGCTGTTTTAGGCAGTATGTGTTAGGTGCAGTTCAGCTTAGCTCATACCTACTAATTTAAACAAATTTGCCTCATTTAACCAAAGATTTTCTGGGTAGTTATACCAGGGATGGTCCAGCAAATATGTCACTTGCAGCTATTGTTGGATTCAATTTCTTTCCATCTAGTGGAGGGGCTGAGATTTGTAGATTATCAAGAGCTAGAGGGCTGCTGCTTAGACAGCCATAAGTGATACTAAGGACTGTACTAAGCATTGGCTTGACATAATGTTTTATTTACTCATCACATGTTACAAAGATAAAGAAAGTATGTGACGCAAATTACTGGAAAAAATTTTACAGATGTTTATTGAAGATTACAAATGTGTGAAGGGCAAAATAACAGAAATGTGTACACATTGTGTTACTTCAAAGAAAAACATTAGGATGGTTGCAGTTGGTGATCATATTTTAATATAGTAGCTAAGGTACCAGAGCTTTATAAAATGCAAGTTATGTTTAAATATACCTTTCTATACTATTGTGTGCATTGCCATTTCTTACGACTCGAACAATCTGTGTTATGTGAAACGTTATACTGAAAGGTAGTGAAGTGCCTGTAGATTGATCGAGAACACCCTCATTCCTTAAACGTTGGCCATACATATGTAGATTTATACTGCTGATTTGGCTCTTTTAGACAGATTGGGCAGCTTATCTGCCCATGTGTGGGTCCATCTAATGGGCCTACCCAACAGATATCCAGCTCAAAATCAGACAGATGTTGATCAGACAGGTGTGATTTTCCAATTGGTTCAAGGATGGCATTGGTACATTAAGGTGGTCCTTGATCTGACTGCCCGCATAGCAGCCAAACGATCCGGTCAGCCCATTATTGCCCACCTCAAGGTAGGCATATTGATGAAAGATCTGCTCTTTTGCAAGGGCAGTTTGTGGGTATAGCCAGCTTAACTTGAAGGGCCACAAGGAGCTAGCAGGGCTGTTGCCTAGTGGCCTAGGATGTGTGGTATTTTTGGAAGCACTGGTAGTTGGAAATTGCCAAATATACCAGAAATGCCAAGTCTGCATTCTCTGAACAATCCCATTAATGTATTCAGGGCCTGTACATGTAATTCCTTGTACCAAGCAGAAGTCTGAAGGAATACTACAATGTACAGTGGCTCTTTAATTTGTACTCTTTGTCATAAATCTGTCTGAAACAGCTATGGGCCAGGGGTTGTGCTGAACACGGCGTTGCAGAGAGCTCTCTTTACGGTATTTCCAAAGCAGCCCAATTCTGACCCAGTGCAAGAGACCCTATGGGTAGAAAAATGCAGTTAGCAAGTAAAAAATGTTGGTTATACTTTACAGTGAATGAACTGGTCCACCCCTGACTCATGAACCACATTTTTAGAATTTCCACCCAGTGATCAATAGGTTGTGAATGCTTTGATTCTCTGGTGGATATGCAGAAGTAACATAGTTTGCTTAAATGCAAGAAACAAAGCTGAAAGGGAGAGAACCTATTGGCAAGGTAATTATTAAACCAAGTTTCTACTTAAAGGAACAGTAACACCAAAAAATGTATATATTTCAAAGAAATTAAACTATAATGTACTGCTGCCCTGCACTGGTAAAAGTTTTGTGTTTGCTTCAGAAACATTATTAGGGTTATATAAACCCTGGTGTGTAGCCACGGGGGCAGCCATTCTAAAGAAGAAAAGACACAGGTTATATAGCTGCTAACAGATAAACCCTGTAGAATACAATGGTATCTTATCTGTTATCTGCTATGTAACCTGTGCCTTTTCTCCTTTTTTCCAGCTTGAATGGCTGCCCCCATGGCTACACAGCAGCTCATTTATATAAACTATAGTAGTGTTCCTGAAGCAAACACCCCAGTTTTACCAGTGCAGGGCAACAGTACGTTATATTCCCATTACTTTAAAACAATTTCATTTTTTGGTGTTACTGTTCCTTTAATACGAACAACTGGGAGCTACCATGCTGTTGTAGAGAGACAATACACATATGTTCATTACCAAAACATTTACTTACAGGGGATCTAAACCCCAAAACATATTTGATGTAGACTTAATCAAAATGGTCCTCTGAGCTTTTCAATTTACATGAATATTTTATTTTTAGTGCTTGGCAGTTTCAGACTACTAATAACAGGCTTTCAATTCAACAGTTCTGTTTAAAGGACATGTCAACCCAAAAAATAATTTTGTCTATTAAAAGAAAACATAATTCTAAGCAACTTTCCAATGTTAAAAATCGTAAGTGCTTTAAAGGTTACTTGTAAGTGTAATTGCTATTGAAAGCAGTATTTGCTTAAAGGAACAGTAACACCAAAAAATTAAAGAGTTTTAAAGTAAAAGAAATATAATGTACTGTTGCCCTGCACTGGTAAAAGTTGTGTATTTGCTACAGTAACTCTACTATAGTTTATATAAATAAGCTGCTGTGTAGCCCCGGGGGCAGCCATTCAAGCTGGAAAAAAGGAGAAAAGGCACAGGTTACATAGCAGATAACGGATAAGCTCTGTAGAATATAATAGTGTTTTATCTGTTATCTGCTATGTGCCTGTGCCTTTTCTCCTTTGAATGGCTGCCCCCATGGCTACACAGCTGCATTCTTTATATAAACCATAGTAGTGTTTCTGAGGCAAACACACCAGTTGTACCAGTGCAGAGCAGCAGTACATTATATTGGAATTTCTTTTATACACTTGAATTTTTTGGTGTTACTGTTCCTTTAACTTCTGGTTCTGACCTTTTTAAACAATGTTACAAAAGCCAGTCTCCTCCAGCAAGACAGGTCTGTCTAAGTCTGCTGGCTTGTGTGACATTGTTTCAAGTGCCAGAGCCACCAGGGCAGAGAATAAAAAGGACTGGCAAACACTGCAGTTTTCCCAGCACTGAACAACAAGATGGTGGGAATAAGAATTCTCATTGGTCAATTCTTTTGCATATCACATTGGAAAGGTGCATGCCATGCAGTGTTTGCACAGTATAACATACAATAAAATATTTAAATGGCAGGGATGGGATTCCCCATTGAAACGATGACATGCTTGTGTCTATTCTATAAAGTGTGAACTTTTGTCCCAGGCTGTCGGGGACTTAGCACCCTACCACAACTGCAGCAGGGTCAAAAATTAGTAAGTGCAAATACGTTTGTTTTGAAAGGAAACCCGATGGAATCCCATACAAGCTTGGGGAGAACAGGCAAACTGTAGGTGTTTTGCATATTTATTATTTTAAAGCTAAAAATACACTTTTTTTCCCCAAAGTGTATTTCATTTAGTAGATCATTTTTGAGGCCAGGGATTTAAAAAGAAATACAGAGGAAAAAAGAGGGGGAAATTCTAAGAGTGGAGAGCACATTAGTTAAAAATATTGCACTAATCATCACTTCTAACACTGCCCTGTACGTTCAAGTTTAATAATACTGTATAAAGGAAAACTAAAACTCAACAAAGAATAAAGCTAAACAACACTATACATTATGTTTGGTACCTGCCCAAGGCCAGACAGGACTTCAGCAGTGAATACCTCTGAATGTGCCCAAAATCAGTGGACAAAATGCCTGATATCTGCCCCTATGTACCATAGCCCTTGGAAACTTAACTTGACCTTTACATTCATTATTTACTTTCTTAACCCTGTTAATGCCTAAGCTCAGTAAGGGATTTGAGATCTTGCCTTTAAAATATTAACAAACCGTGAATGAATAACTCAGATAAATAAAATAGTAAGCAATTGCTTATTAAACATATAGTATCATGATTCCAGATTTAAACCCCCTTTTGGCACATTCTACATATTATCTTTGTGTCCCAGACCTTTTGGTTTGTGCTTTCTGAGGCAAAGTACTAGCCTAACCCTATGGTAAAAACAACCCTGAAGCACCCATAAATAGCTTTCAGGCTAATTTCATTGTCTTCAATTGGATAAAGAATATTTGGGCTGAATATTGCTATTACTGCCGCTGTCAAGTGCTTTCCATTCAAATAAATTGGAGGTGTAATTGGGGGCAGATTTTGGCTGTCTTAAAAGCACCCCATGGGCTGTGACCAGTACGCTTATCTGTTAAAGGAATGGTGATATATTCTGCCTATATGAGGGCTCTTATATTACATCTGAGACACAAGTTTCCGCATTTATTTAAATAAGCGTTTTATGCTCTCAGCATGCATTTCTAAATGCATACAAAAATACCAGTAAGGGTCATTTATAAAGACTGGGCAAATTTGCACCTGGGCAGGAACCTTTAGCAACCAATCAGGGATTAGTCTAATTTCAAAGAATTACTTAGTTTAGTAGGCGATAAAATTTCAAGTCCACCAGAAGCAATGTCAAAAATCGCAGACATGTTTTTAAGAAGTTTGCAACATGGCAGCCTTTTTTTTCTATTGAAAAAGCAGTTGTAACTAGTGATGAGCAAATTTTTTCGTCAGGCATGGATTCACAGCAAATTTCCTCATTTTGCCATTGGCAAATTGTTTTGCGAAACTTCGGCGGAAAAATTTGTGGTTGCATTAAAAAAGTCACTTCAAATTATGCGCAGTTGCATATAAATAGGCGCAGTCACGTCAAAAAAGTTGTGCACATCAAAAAAAAAATGGATATGCGACACCCGCGTTTCGCAAATTTTTCCGTAGTTTTGCACATTTGGCGAAGCTAAATGGGACAGATTTACTCATCACTAGTTGTAACATGAATAACATGAACAGGAGGTCATCTAACAATGTTGGGCATGTGTGTATTAGTAATAAGAGCAAAACAACAGTGTATTTTCACCTTCCCATTGACTCCAGTGCAATACAGCAAATTATGGCACAAAGTGAAAGAAAGGCGGCAGATTTGCTTGAGTATATTTGGGCTGAAAATTGCTAGTACTGGAGTTGTCCATTCATATAAATTGCAGGTGTAAGGGGGCAGATTGTGGATGGCTTGAAAGCACCCCATGGGCTGTGAGCCTTAGGGTTATCTGTTAAAGGAATAGCGATACATTCTGCCTATATAAGGGCTCTTATATTACATCTGAGACACAGGTTTGTGCATTTCTTTTTTAAATAAGCATTTTATGCACTCAACATGCATGCTGAGTGAAAGTTAAAAGAAAGTGAAAGAAAGGCGACAGATTTGTTCAGTTTCATCACTACAGTCAACAAGACGAAAAATATGGAAAAATAATTAAATGGTAGCCCGAAAGTGGGGGAAAAGGTTTTGCAAAAGAAAAAAAATGCAAATAGACTCCACTTTAGTTTGTGGGGCTGCAGCGAATCTACTATTTTAGGATCCGACTGAACCCCAAATCCTTTCCAGAACCAAATCTGAATTTGCTTATGCAACTTAGGGTAAGGAAGGGCTGAAGAATTTTCAGTTTATATTCCTAGTTTATATAACAAAAAGTCATATGATTTTTAGGATTGGGTCCATCGGAATGGATGCGTCCAAATCCGAATCCTGCGGAAAAAGGCTGAATCTTGGCTGAACCTGTACAAAATTCCTGGATTCGGTGCATTCCTAGTAGTTTTAGATAGAACCAGTTTCCGCATCAAAAATGCCTCTGTGACAAAAAAAAATCATGA
Source organism: Xenopus tropicalis (assembly GCF_000004195.4). Lineage (NCBI taxonomy): Eukaryota > Metazoa > Chordata > Amphibia > Anura > Pipidae > Xenopus > Xenopus tropicalis. Next base: position 61,186,508 of record NC_030680.2, on the reverse strand, counting down.
GACAAAAACCTATAGTCTTCAATATGTTTTTTGGCGTTTCCCATTTTTGTGAATTTTTTGATAAAGCAAAATGTGACAAATTCGCTCATCACAACTAAATAGCATTGATCAACCGGATCCAGCAAGAATCAGCTCTTTGCGAATGGCTCCATTGCAAGTACTAAAATCAAGCGTTGCTGTGTTTGCCCTTGTGCTGCCTGGTAGAGAACTAATGAGCGTTGTTGGGAAGCTTTTTGTAGGTGTCTCAGCAGAAACTTGTCCATGGCTCCAGCTATAGGGAAACATGGCAGGGAACTTCTGACCTACAGACAGATCACAGAAAATTAAGTACACCAATTCTTATAAAATTCCTCATTTTCCTAGTCAAAACTAAATTTAATGGGGCTCATTTATAAAGTTTGTGCAGCTTAGAATTATTCGCACAGTAAATATATTTTTCCTTTCAATGACTGCATTAAATGGGCAAACATAAGTGCAAATTTCTATTCACAATACATTTCGCCATTTACGCTCACACTCTGTGTTCGAATTGTACCACAACTTTGGTGGCGTGAAAAAAAAATGCGCTAAGCAGATTTGGAAAATTCCAAATTTATATTTGCAAAGTGAAATTTGGTGCTATATTTGCGCACAACAAACATGCACAGTGGCCATGTTCGCGCAAACCAGAATCTCTTTCATTTGCGTGCCACTTCCAAATTTTTATACGCAATGACCGTTTCACAGCAAATCGCAAAAAGAAGAAAGAAAGGCACAGCACTGCAAAACTGAACTGTTTAGGGGAAAATATAAGCGAAACAACCATATGTGAATTAAGTATATGTTGCACAAACATGATCAATGACCCCTTAAGTCTTATAAAATCACAGTCAACATGGAGGCCATGTTTATTAATACTAAATAATAATAGTAATACAATAGTTACATTTTAAAATAACCTTATTGCAGCTCTCCACATATCCTCTATATTGTATGCATCACTAATTATTGAGCTGAATTCCCTGAAACAGACCATTCAGCTACAAGTGAAAAACATAAAAACCATGGAGGGGGAAAAGAGACAATTAGGGTATTTGGCTACAGTGTCATAATTTAATGCAAACAGTCCCTCCTTTCCCACCCCCTCTACCGGGCTGCTCACGCCGCACCTCCCAGCCTGCGCCACGCCTCTAATGTAACAGTAAGAGAGGGGATGGGGAGGGGAGACTATGGTACAGCCAATATATATATATATATATATATATATATATATCTAGCTGATATGCTGTATATATAGTTACGCCACTGTTTGGTGGATCTGTTCAGTATTCTTGTAGAGTAGCCGACCATAGCGGATCAACGAGGCGACTGATATTGTAAAAGGCTGCAGATATCGGTCAACTCGTCGACCGGCAAGTTATAAGATTTTGATGGCACCCGAGCAAAATCTATGTTCAGGGCTGAATTGGCAGAAGGAGGTAGAATTTCTATTGTTTCTACCTCCATATCTGATGATTCAGCCCTGAACGTCAGTGGAGGATGGCAACGATCTTTCGTGCGACCAATGGCTACGTGTAAGGCCAGCTTAATACTGTTCAGATGCATCTTCCTATTGCCCATTGTCACTATAGCTTTATCAGCACTCATAGCCAACAGCATCAATTGTGGATAAAGGTGATTGTCTATAACCTCTCAGAGACATCTATCACATATCAGATATATCCCCTAATCCCCACTGGCACATATCTAGGAGCAGTTCTGACAATATAAACGTTTCCTAAAGCCTAGCAGATCTTTTAGATTTAGGCCTCTTCTTGATGTTAATTGTGGATAAGATCTTATGCATTCCTGTAATTTAGGATCTGTTCTAAGAATATGCTGATGGTTCTGTAAGATGTTTTTGATGGCATTCCACTGATTGCAATAGGTGGGTAAAAATCTTATTGTATCTAATTAATATCATATCTAGACCACAAACATGTACAAATGTTAACTTACCTAAACAAGAAGACTTTTCCCTGTAATAACACATCCTGACAGCACCTATATACTTATGTATGTGTATATATACATATAAATGTATGACTGCTGGAGTTATAAGTGGTCATTTATTACCATGGGGGGCATGTGCAAAAGTGCACCCCTTATTGTTTATTTAGGAAGCACTTCAGCCCCCCTGACCACTGTGCTCTACACTGACTACTGGATGAAAAATCCAGCACTCTAGTGAAGAGAGCAATGTCCTTATACCAGATTCCATTACAGACTGCAGAGGCCTGTGGCTATTTGTACAATGCCTCACACAGTGAGCAAAAAAATGACTGATGTGGCCTTTTTTTGCACTTTGCACACTGCATAGGGCAATGTAAATGAGCCCTATTTTATATCACACAGCAGATGAGTTTTAAAAAAGATATCCATCAAGTAAAGAGATAGTAAAAAGTCCAGCAGATTAATTGAAGGAGTATGCAATAGAACCCCTAATGTAAGTGAAGAAGAGGCCCAGCTCCTGTTGCAAATAGAAAAGGCTGCTAGTTTGGGGCAAATAAAGATAATTGTTGCATGACAATTTTATGTCAGAGGTTGTTAAGAAGCTAACCAGTAACCATGTACTGGATCTAGTGATCTCTAACGACCCAGAATATACAGGTCCTTCTCAAAAAAGCATATTGTGATAAAGTTCATTATTTTCTGTAATGTACTGATAAACATTAGACTTTCATATATTTTAGATTCATTACACACAACTGAAGTAGTTCAAGCCTTTTAGTGTTTTAATATTGATGACTTTGGCATACAGCTCATGAAAACCCAAAACTCCTATTTCAAAAAATTAGCATATTTCATCCGACCAATAAAAGAAAAGTGTTTTTAATACAAAAAAAAAATCAACCTTCAAATAATTATGTTCAGTTATGCACTCAATACTTGGTTGGGAATCCTTTTGCAGAAATGACTGCTTCAATGCGGCGTGGCATGGAGGCAATCAGCCTGTGGCACTGCTGAGGGGTTATGGAGGCCCAGGATGCTTCAATAGCGGCCTTAAGCTCATCCAGAGTGTTGGGTCTTGTGTCTCAACTTTCTCTTCACAATATCCCACAGATTCTCTATGGGGTTCAGGTCAGGAGAGTTGGCAGGCCAATTGAGCACAGTAATACCATGGTCAGTAAACCATTTACCAGTGGTTTTGGCACTGTGAGCAGGTGCCAGGTCGTGCTGAAAAATGAAATCTTCATCTCTATAAAGCTTTTCAGCAGATAAAAGCATGACATGCTCCAAAATCTCCTGATAGCTAGCTGCATTGACCCTGCCCTTGATAAAACACAGAGGACGAACACCAGCAGCTGATATGGCACCCCAGACCATCACTGACTGTGGGTACTTGACACTGGACTTCAGGCATTTTGGCATTTCCCTCTCCCCAGTCTTCCTCCAGACTCTGGCACCTTGATTTCCGAATGACATGCAAAATTTGCTTTCATCCGAAAAAAGTACTTTGGACCACTGAGCAACAGTCCAGTGCTGCTTCTCTGTAGCCCAGGTCAGGCGCTTCTGCCGCTGTTTCTGGTTCAAAAGTGGCTTGACCTGGGGAATGCGGCACCTGTAGCCCATTTCCTGCACACGCCTGTACACGGTGGCTCTGGATGTTTCTACTCCAGACTCAGGTCCAAGGTCTGGAATCGGTCCTTCTCCACAATCTTCCTGAGGGCCCGGTCACCTCTTCTCGTTGTGCAGCGTTTTCTGCCAAACTTTTTCCTTCCCACAGACTTCCCACTGAGGTGCCTTGATACAGCACTCTGGGAACAGCCTATTCGTTCAGAAATTTCTTTCTGTGTCTTACCCACTTGCTTGAGGGTGTCAATGATGGCCTTCTGGACAGCAGTCAGGTCGCCAGTCTTACCCATGATTGCGGTTTTGAGTAATGAACCAGGCTGGGAGTTTTTAAAAGCCTCAGGAATCTTTTGCAGGTGTTTAGAGTTAATTAGTTGATTCAGATGATTAGGTTAATAGCTCGTTTTGAGAACCTTTTCATGATATGCTAATTTTTTGAGATAGGAGTTTTGGGTTTTCATGAGCTGTATGCCAAAGTCATCAATATTAAAACACTAAAAGGCTTGAACTACTTCAGTTGTGTGTAATGAATCTAAAATATATGAAAGTCTAATGTTTATCAGTACATTACAGAAAATAATGAACTTTATCACAATATGCTAATTTTTTGAGAAGGACCTGTATAGCAAATGTGCAAGTGGTTGAACCCCTGGGTAATAGTGACCATAATATTATCTCATTTAATGTATAGTGCAAAAACCAAATATGCACTGGGGTAATAAAGACCCTGAAGTTTAGATAAGCAAATTGTAACTCCTTAATGGCTGTCTTTCTGAGAATAGATTGGGTGATTATGGTTTCTGCTAACAACACAGAGCAGAAATATTGTTTAAAATTATATTAAATCGTTACTGTCCTCAATTTATTCCCTTAAGAAGTAAATGTAGAAGTGTTAAGAATCACCCTATGTGGCATAATTCGAAAGTAAAGAAGTTAATAACAAGGAAGGAAGGAAGGAAAACAAAGAAGGCGTTTAAAAACTACACTATAACAAATGTTGTAAATCAGCAATCCAGAAGGCAAAGATAGAAAACGAGGAGCACCATGCAGCTGAGGCTTAGACCAGAGCCACCATCAGGGGGCACAGTCATCCCAGGCCCGGAGGAGTTTCACTTTTAAGGGGGCCTGGCTGTGCTACAGTTGTTTAGCTCAGGCCCCCCTTAATCAATTGTGGGCACTGTCCTTCTTAAAATTTAGCATAATCCGGTTGGTCAGTGCACACAGGGTGCAATAGTATAAGAGGGCCTTCTGGCCATGGAGACAGAACTTGGAAGGCATCTTCAAGGAAGGATTGTGCCGGAGGGGCCCAAAACTGCCTGAGGAGCCCGAAGAAGCTGCTGGAGATGCCTGAAACCACTGAAGAGCCGATGAAACCAACGGAGAAGCTGAAAAAGCCGCCAATGAACTTTAAAGGTAAGTTCCACTGAACACCGATGGCACCAATGCAACCCTTACCCCCTGGCCACCAATGTTTAGAGAGCCCCATGGCCACCAATGTTTTAGGGAGCCCCTGGCCACCAATGCTTTTTTTTTTTTACAACTTGTGGGGGCCCTGGCCTCAAATGTTTTAGGGAGCCCCTGGCCACTGTTGTGAGGGGCCCTGTGATTTCTGTTGGCAGCCCTGGCTAAGACTAACCCAAAAAATAAAATTATATTAAAAGGGTGGTTCACCTTTAAGATTCATTTTAGTATATTACAGGATGTACTATTCCTAGCAACTTTGCAATTTGTCTTCATTATTTTGTTGTTATAGTTTTTTTTAATTATTTGCCTTCTTTGTCTACATCTTTCCAGCTTCCACATGTGACCCCGCTAGCCGAAAACCTTTTTCTCTTTGAGGATACAATTTTATTTTTATTGTTACTTTTTATTCCTTATCTTTTGATTTAGTACCGCTTCTATTCATATTACGGTCTCTCATTCCCACCACTGCCTTGTTTCTAATGTAAACAAGACCCTAGCAACCAGACAGCTGCTGAAATTCCAAACTGGAGAGCTGCTAAACTAAAAGCTAGGGTTTTTATTATTTAGAGAGAAAAAAAATCCAAACCTACATGGCCCTGTGTGAAAAAGTAATTGCCCCCTGAACCTAATAACTGGTTGGGCCACCCTTAGCAGCAATAACTGCAATCAAGCGTTTGCGATAACTTGCAACGAGTCTTTTACAGCGCTCTGGAGGAATTTTGGCCCACTCATCTTTGCAGAATTATTGTAATTCAGCTTTATTTGAGGGTTTTCTAGCATGAACCGCCTTTTTAAGGTCATGCCACAACATCTCAATAGGATTCAGGTCAGGACTTTGACTAGGCCACTCCAAAGTCTTCATTTTGTTTTTCTTCAGCCATTCAGAGGTGGATTTGCTGGTGTGTTTGGGTCATTGTCCTGCTGCAGCACCCAAGATCGCTTCAGCTTGAGTTGACGAACAGATGGCCGGACATTCTCCTTCAGGATTTTTTGGTAGACAGTAGAATTCATGGTTCCATCTATCACAGCAAGCCTTCCAGGTCCTGAAGCAGCAAAACAACCCCAGACCATCACACTACCACCACCATATTTTACTGTTGGTATGATGTTCTTTTTCTGAAATGCTGTGGTACTTTTACGCCAGATGTAACGGGACACGCACCTTCCAAAAAGTTCAACTTTTGTCTCGTCGGTACACAAGGTATTTTCACAAAAGTCTTGGCAATCATTGAGATGTTTTTTAGCAAAAGTGAGACGAGCCTTTCTTTTTGCTTAAAAGTGGTTTGCGCCTTGGAAATCTGCCATGCAGGCCGTTTTTGCCCAGTCTCTTTCTTATGGTGGAGTCGTGAACACTGACCTTAATTGAGGCAAGTGAGGCCTGCAGTTCTTTAGATGTTGTCCTGGGGTCTTTTGTGGCCTCTCGGATGAGCTGTCTCTGCGCTCTTGGGGTAATTTTGGTCGGCCGGCCACTCCTGGGAAGGTTCACCACTGTTCCATGTTTTTGCCATTTGTGGATAATGGCTCTCACTGTGGTTCGCTGGAGTCCCAAAGCTTTAGAAATGGCTTTATAACCTTTACCAGACTGATAGATCTCAATTACTTTTGTTTTCATTTGTTCCTCAATTTATTTGGATTTTGGCATGATGTCTAGCTTTTGAGGTGCTTTTGGTCTACTTCTCTGTGTCAGGTAGCTCCTATTTAAGTGATTTCTTGATTGAAACAAGTGTGGCAGTAATCAGGCCTGGGGGTGACTACAGAAATTGAACTCAGGTATGATAAACCACAGTTAAGTTATTTTTTAACAAGGGGGGCAATCACTTTTTCACACAGGGCCATGTAGATTTGGAGTTTTTTTTCTCCCTTAATAACGTAAACCTTCATTTAAAAACTGCATTTTGTGTTCAATTATGTTATCTTTGACTAATAGTTAACGGTTTTTGATGAGCAGAAACATTTAAGTGTGACAAACATGCAAAAGAATAAGAAATCAGGAAGGGGGCACCACTGTAAATAGGTATATGATAAATAGGTGGATAGATATATACAGGTACAGGATTTATTATCCAGCTGTGAATTACTGGAAGGCCGTCTCCTAGAGACTTCATTTTAATAAATTAATTTACATTTTTAAAAATAATTTCTCTGTAAACAGTAAAGCAGTTCCTTGTACCTAAGATATAATTAATCAGAACTGAAGGCAAACCAATCCTATTGTGTTTATTTAATATTTCAGTTATTTCTAACAGACTTAGGGCTCTGGCACATGGGGAGATTAGTCGCCCGCGACAAATCTCCCTGTTCGCGGACGACTAATCTCCCCGAGTTGCCAAGTTGCGAAATCGCCTGAGCGGCGTGTGCCATCCCACCGGCGACTTAATTTTCGCCGGTGGGATGGCAACTCGGGGAGATTAGTCGCCCGCGAACAGGGAGATTTGTCGCCCGCGAACAGGGAGATTTGTCACGGGCGACTAATCTCCCCGTGTGCCAGAGCCCTTAAGGTATGCAGATCCAAATTATCCCTTATCCAGAAAACCCAAGGTCTCTCAACATTCTGGATAACAGGTCCCAAACCAGTACTGCTAATACTACTTCTAATAAATAGCAAACTGATACAGATTAGAGAAACAAGACACAGTAGATGAACACCATAGATATGGTACTTCTGTAATAAAAGGTGCAATATTTGCTACAGATCTCACCTTTATAACCAGAAAGAAAAATGCAAATATCTTATTGGTTGACATGCCGCCTGGGAAACTTTTTTGTGTTTTGTTACATTTGGGGAAGGGAATAATAAAGTTTTAATATAGAAATATATATAGAGCTATGTGATCCCGTATCTGGAAACCTGTTTCCTCGTGAGGCAACTTTGGGTGTCTTCAGAAAACGCAGTTCTACATATGTTTTTCACCAGCGATTTAAAGATGAAATTGTTTGTGTAAAGTAATATAAATAGATACTGGATATATGATAGTTGATCAGGATATTGCCAGGATAATAGAGAATGCATCACCATCCTATAGTTACTAAATTTTTTTTATTTTTTCTTCTCAGAAATGAATCCAATAAGAGAAATTGAGACAATGCGAATAACGGAGAGAACAGTAACGATGATGCTAAGAAGGAGAAGGCATCAGCGAGCTGAATTGCCATCCCATGCCAAGAGGAACACAGACAGCCCAAAACTGAATCTGTTTTTGATCATTGCTTTGCTTATTATTGGCATTGCAATACTGAGCTGGGTTGTTTTGAAAAAGAATCAGCAAACTGAAGAGTTTGAAAACCAAGTACAGGTTCTATGCGCTCAGGTGAGGAAACTTGTGGAGAAGGAGTGGAAACTTACCCAGATCATTACAGTTCTTGAGAGAAAATTTCAGGAATCTGCAGATCAAGTTGGAACTCTGCAGAGGAAAATGCAGCAATCAGAGCCATCAGGGGCCAAACCATCAGACGCCTCTGCAAATTTGGGATCATCTCGTGAACCACAAGACAAAGAAACCATTTTGCAGAAGGCATCAGTGTATTATTTTAAGCTGCTGAAAATATTCTTCTGACCTTCAAATGGTCAGCTCAGAAGGACGTGTATTGTATGGGGTAGGGAGGGAGGTGGGTTACCCCTGTACCCAGGCCAGCTGCTATACAGTAATTTTAAAACCAACATCTTGACTGACTTGTCTGGTTTGCTCAACATGAACTAACCAATCACTACAGTCCCTTCCCATCAGGTCTGGACTGGCAATCTGTAGATTCTAAATTGTCTAGGTCCATGCCTCAACCTAGACCAATTTTAGACAAAAGGGGTCCCAAATTAGAGGGGGGATTCATAAACATGCTCTCCTTTGGTTCACACAGTACTGTGTTGTTGCCAGCGGCAATAACTGTTGTCTTGGGGTATTAACAAATATATTTAGTAAAGTCTTGTATAAAAGTATATGTATAGGGGGATGTACATATTGGCTTTTAGCATTTCAACATGCAGAGGAAGCTGCAAGCAACACATTGTAGAAGATCACAATGGGAAGAGACCACCTACAGTGCTGAGTATATCACACACAGTATATAAAGATGTATCTGTTTTGCACATCAGTTTTAACATCAATGATTTTAGTGGAACAGTTCTGTCTATTAGAACTGACACCCCACAAGAGTGGATGGAGTATGGGAAATGAAAAGCCCAGCCAATCCATGGTTTTTTATGGTTTAGTACTTTAAAACCAGTAAGGTGGATTTATGATTTTAGCCTTAAATTGCTTCAAGTACTCTGCCCTACTTTTAATAGGCAGTTCAGTCCTCACCCATTCCAGCTAATTTGGCTGTTTTATGTCAAGTATTGTAGGTTTTGTGTCAAGCCTAACACCTAGCTTAGGCAGTATAAGGCAGAAGTCTCTGTAATCAATGTCACCAAACATTGACTAAAAACACAAACAAAATCCCTATTCCTATATGAACCCAAATGAACCATATGAACCCAACAAGAGTGGAACTGACCCATGACTTAGGAGAAAATAATTACTTGACAGGACTGGTCTACAGAGTTCTGGCCCTTGAGGGCTGTGGTTAGTCGTTCTGCGCAAACCATGGTTGTTCCTCTGGCTTGAAATGATTTGTGCTTAGTGTGTCCAACATAGAAGTGTGGTTGTGGTGGAGATTGGGCTTGTTAGTACTAAAAGTTACAGCTTACCAGTGTCTATTCATGAACAGGCCATTAACATTTCAACCACACGGAGGCAGCTTGTACAGTGGTGAAGAACTGCACCTTTCTGTCTTAGCTTTGAGGGGTATGACATAGTATTGAAGGTCCAAGTTTTAGGGCCACTTTTTGACTTCTTGGAATTAAGCGTGTTGTCACAGCCAGTGAGAAATATGGTAAAGTCAATATTTTACATAGTTACATAAGGTTGACAAAAGACCATCAAGTTCAACCCTTCCAAGTAAACCCAGCACACACATTAACCATTACTGATTTATATATACACTCACATACATAAACTATATATACCAACATTGATACTAACTGTAGATTTTAGTATCACAATAGCCTTGGATACTATGCTTGTTCAAGAACTCATCCGAGCACCACTTATAGGCATTAACAGAATCTGCCATTACAACATTCCACAACCTCATTGCCCTCACCGTGAAAACCCACCTACACTGGTGCGCTGGTTGTTTTTATGGGAAAAAAAGAACATTCCCTATCTGCCTATAATCCCCTCTAATGTATTTGTACAGAGTAATCACCTTTTTTCCAGAGAAAACAACCCCAACCCTGACAGTCTAACCTCATAGCTTAAATCTTCCATCCCCTTTACCAGTTTAGTTGCACGTCTCTGCACTCTCTCCAGCTAATTAATATCCTTCTTAAAGGACAAGGAAAGGTTAATATAAACTAAAAGTAAGTCTAAGGGCAGTATGCTTTTTAAATTTTAACTTGCATTTTCCTTTAAGGACTGGAGCCCAAAACTGCACTGCATACTCAAGGTGAGGCCTTACCAGGGACCTATAAAGAGGAGAAATTATGTTTTCATCCCTTGAGTCAATGCCCTTTTTTATACAAGACAGCACTTTATTTGCTTTAGTAGCCACAGAATGACACTGCCTGGAATTAGACAACTTGTTATGTACTAAACCCCAGATCCTTCTCAATTAAGGATAACACACTACCATTTAGTGTACAACTTGCATTTACACTATTTCTACCAAAGTGCATAACTTTGCAGTTGTCAACATTAAACCTCATTTTCCAGTTTGCTGCCCAGTTTCTAATTTTATCAACTCGTTCTGCAAAGTGGCAGCATCCTGCATTGAACTTATAGTTTTGCACAATTTAGTATCATCAGAAAAAAAGAAACAGTACTTTGTATGCCCATCTCCAAATATTAAGTTTTAGGCCAATATTCCTCAATTATATAATTAACTTTCTGTGAGGTACTGTATAAAACGCTTTAACAAAATCTAAGTAGATGACATCCAGTGCCATTCCAGCATCGAAGTTCCTGCTCACCTCCTCATAAAATGCAATTAAATTAGTCTGGCAAGATCTATTACGCATAAAACCATGCTGGCACAAACGGATAGTATAGTGATTTGCAATGTATTCAACTATCCTATCCCTTATTACTCCTTCCAAAAGCTCTCCTACTACTGATGTTAGACTAACAGGCCTATAGTTTTCAGGCTGAGAACGGGATCCCTTTTTAAATAACGGCACCTCATTAGCAATTCATCAGTCTCTCGGCACCATGCCAGGCCTCAATGAATCCTGAAAAATTAAGTAGATAGTGTCACGGAGACGTCACTCCCAAGACGCGCCTGACACCGGGACGGGGAACAAGGGGTTACACGCAGTCACCTTTCACACAGGTTAGACTAACATCAAGCACCCCCAAACAAAACACCGCCCCAAATACAACTATTCGCTGCCACCATCTATCATTAACAGGCGATAGAAACCCAATTACCCGACTATTTCATACATAAACTTTCCTACTGCAGTGAGGGATAGTTCTACTACTTCCACACACACACACCAACAGCCACGGTTAATTTACATATACACTGTCCTACTGACAGTCCACTAACTAATAGCATGCACACAACCAAACCATTAGTACACTTCTAGGCCTGAGCAGTCATACAAGGTACATTGATATAGAGCCGAAGGACATAACTTATTACATTTTATATTTAATATTACAACAGTAAACAGTGCATTAAAAGAATATTACAAAAGAGACATGTACAAACAGTAAATAAAATAAAGGGGATAAAAACACAGAGAAACGTTACCGGGATCTTGTGCCCTCCTGAGGCTGAGTTAGAAACAGTGAACTCACAATCCAAAAGAACATGGATGCCCCACAATATGAGTTAGCTGGCACCTGGGTCTGTGCCCTTTTTTATCTTACTCTTGGGACCCTCCCTCATTACTGTATTCATGAGGAAGGAGGGCCTAGGGGTGTGTCACAGGACCTCCCCCTGTAGAGAGCTATACTTCTCCTGCCAGTTTCTGGTCATATAAGATTGGTACTTGCCAGTACCCAATATTATTATGACAATAGGGGCTTGTCGTAACCCATATGGGGGCGATCAAAAGGATACCAAACATGGGGGGTGTCTCATGTCCCAGTCCCCCAGAACCCATCCCTGCTCAGAGAGGGGTATAGGCTGCCCCTCTTTGGTATCATTGGGAAGCCTGGCGCCTCCTCATAAATCCTATGTGATTTATGGGATGTGGACCCTTAAGCAGCGGAGATATGGATCCATTTCTATAATCCATATTTTCTGATAGCTGCACCCCCCTACTGCTCTGGGCCCCCAGTTGGCCCCTTTGATCCTAGATCAAAGAAAGCAATAGCCCCAGGTTTCCCGCCCACCAAATGGCTGGATACGGATAGTCTGCTCCCTCTGTTTGAGTTGCCCCCTTCCCGCAGCCTCTAAATGCCTATTTAATTAAGGGTCTCTGCAGGAGACTAGATAGTGATAGGGGCTAACCCTTTGCCAGGTCCAGGCCATATGGTGCCTGGCATGACAGATAGGTTTGGCAATTACAGAGCTAAGCTCGTTTAATACACTGGGAAGACTACCATCCGGTACTGGGCCATTGTTTACCTTTACATGTTTAAGTTTTTTTAAAATTTCCTCCTAAGTGACCCATGCATTTGTAGTTATATTACTAGAATTGGGTCTATTAAAAGGGACGCCTTAATTAGCTGGCTCCTCAGTTGTATAGACAGATAAAAATTATGAGTTCAAAATTTCTGCTTTTTCCCTAATTAACGAACTGAACCCCCTGTGATAATAAGGGCCCCACTCCTTCTTGCTTCATTTATTTACTATTTACAGATTTAAAAAATAATTTAGGATTCCTTTTACTCCTAGCTGCAATACTCCTTTCCATCTCTATTTTAGCTTGCTGCTGTCCCAGCTAACTTGAATGCTTTAAAAGCATGTTTTTTTTACCAACCTCGACACTAACACTTTTATTCAGCCATAAAGGTTTTGCTTTGCAGTGCCTTTCTTTACTTACAAGGGGAATATACTGATCTGTATACTTGCTGCCCCAGTGTTGTTATCAGGCCCTGCAATGAGGATGGCATCCCAGTCCCTGGCATGTAGCACTCTTAAGATGTGTGACAGGTTGTAGAGACTATATCGTAGCTGAACGTGTCACAAATCTACATTTGCTCTGCATTGGAACCCTAGGCCCAAAGCCCAGGAGGTGTAAGTTATTCTGGAGGTTGAGTTTTCAAGGTTGTTTGATTGGGTTGCACATGTCCTCAATTGCAAAGATGCAGTGTTTGGCAGCAGTGGCGTGCTTGCAGATTTCCTGCATGTCATGTTTAATAATTAAGAGTTCCACCTTTAGAAAATCAGCCATAATTCAGCTTTATCATTATTTTAGTGAGCAAGACTTCTACTAAGTTGGAGGTCACAGGAGATGAAGGGTTCAAGAAGAGTCACTGCTTGTTGCAGAACTGTCTGACTGCACAAACTTTGTGTAGGCTGCTTTGGAGGCCTATTTCTAAGCTTGATTTGGCCCCATTTTTGATCTCTAAGGCAACAAGAAAGCAAAGATATCAGCTGGGTCCATGTTAGATGTATCTGGATGAGCAGAGTACCAAATAGTTGTCAGGCACGAATATTAGGAAAGATGCTTCTTTTCACATCGTCGGTAGACCATGCCCTTCAGCTAGGTCTCTCTCCTATTTGTATATTTTTTTAGTGACTTATTTAGGTCTTATTTTGACTCTCAGGTTAACCTAGAGTAGGGATCATACCCTGAACACCAGCCTCAAACACAAGGGCTGACTGAGACCCATTTTGCCTTGTAGGGACATCATACCCTTGACCAACCCTACTCCAACCCCATGGGTACAGGATAGTAATATTAGTAATACTAGTAATAGTAGTAAAAAGGAATAGTAGGGGTCTGTAGCTTACTGTTGGGTTTCAGAAAATTAGAAAGGTGGTTTTCATCTGACATCAATTAAATCAGACAAAATACAGTCAGGGTAAAAGCACTGAAGGCATTTTGAAAACAATGTTTTAAAGGGGCAGAATATACCTTTGTTCAACATATGTTTTGCTTATTGTTTTAATCATGAATATATATGACTTTTGTTATTTCTTGAGCTACATAGGGAGATTAAAGCTAATTCATATTTGGTCCTTGTAAGGTAGATAAGATTACCAGTAAGCAGCCTTCTTTCTTTACTCTTTCTTATAAATGTTTTGTTCCCCAGATAATCAGAAGCCCATTATACAGGTAGATTGGGGCACATAAGAAACAATGTCATGCATTTCATCCTGTGCTCCCCTGTGGTGGAAGGCAGGAGAACATCAGCAAAGCAGTTTGGAGCCACATTTCTGGCCTGCTTAAAAACACAGAATCAAAGTAACCTTTGTGCCATTACCCTTTGAGGCGTCTTTTGAGCACAGTGTCCTGCTTCTAAATGCAGTTTATAAGTTGTTCTTAGGAGTGTGGGCCTTATTTTAAGCCATTATTTTAGGCTTTTATTTTGTTTACTGCTTTACGGTGTCAATACACTACACTTTCTTTTTCCTTTATTTTATTGCTCCTTGTATTTTGGAAAAGAGTGGTGGAATCTGTGGCAATGAAATAAAATGATACCTACAAAATTTTCAAGGAGAACTTCCTATATATGCACATGGTAATATAATGCATAATACCACACAGATGCAAGGATTCATTAAGCGACAACAGTTGTTACAATAAAAAAAAACTTTAGTTAGGATAGTTCATAAATCTGTTTCACAAATATTTCTTTTTTTCTTACTGTTGTTCATATGCTTAAAGGAAAACCAAACAATGAATGTCTCTATAAAAATATATTGCATAAACCAGCTCATATATAAAACCCTGCTTTATCTATATAAACCATTTTTATATAAATATACTTTTGTAGTAGTATGTGCCATTGGGTGATCCTAATTAAAAAAATTGCCATTTTAAGAATTAAGGGCCATCTCCTGGGATCATAGGATTCAAGTTGCACACAAACAAGCCAAGGCTGTAAACCCCCACAGTGTTATACAATCCCTCCTTACTGAGTGGTGCACAAATTCTCTGGAAATCAGAGGAATTCCCAAAATCTATCATTTCATAGTGAAACAAAAGGAGAGTTGAATGACACTGTGAGCCTAAGGGGGGTTGAGAAACAGGCCCCAGCAAGTACTGATAAGACTTTCATGATCTCCTTCCAATATGTGAAATCAGATATGTCCATGTAATAAAATACATTTATTTCTAGAGGATCATATACATGAATAAAGTTATATAAAAAAAGGTATACAGGTATTTTCCTTTGAAATAGAAGCATTAGGTATCTTTCCCTCCCCTCCATTATCCCTCTTTGCTCACTGCAGAAATGAGCAATTACTATGGTATAAGCATACCATACCATGGTGGCCCAGTCCCACATTGACAACTGGCTACAACTACCTGCTTCAATAGTGATTTCCTACAAGAAGAAAGGTAGTATCTACTCATGCCCAAGGAAATCCCTGTAAACTCTCTAAACAGCTCTCTATTCACATGTACATCTCCTGCCTGTAGTGCGCCATATTTTCCTGCCAGAGAAACTTCTATTGCCACTGTCTCTCCATACAGATATAGACAAATATCCTATCAATGAAGACAAATATTCTTTTAAAGCTTTATAGAAGAATCAGAATCCAATGCTTTATAGAGGCTTTATTATCAGTTCTATTTCGCCTACAATGACATTATCAGAGAATATAATTTACAAATACAATATGTACAGAATCTTCTTTAAAAGCTTCTTACATATAAACGTATGGACAACAGACATACAAGGGAACATTTTATGACCATATGACCACGGAAGGGGCCCCCCCCGCCCGTTGTGCTCTGCACTGAGTGCTGGATGAAAAAAACGTAGTGCCAGGAGCTGAGGCTAGCCCCCCACCCTTTACCAATACAGTGTTAATAGCACAGTCAGCTTTGTATTAGAGAAGGAGCTACATGTCTTTGTATACTGAAATGGTGTGCAGATGTATTTGCACAATGCCCCATGGCAGTTGGCAAAGAGAAAAACGACCATTTGCAGCCTTTTTGCACTTTGAACACTGCATGGAGCTTTGTAAATGAGCCCTCTAATGTTTATATCACACAGACAAGGTTAAAGAACAGATATTCATCAAGTTTAACCTTTTGGTTTGAACCCTGACTAACAGCTTGATGATACAGAGAAATACTAAAATTTCCCATCTGAAGCCTCTCCAGTTTGCCTCAGAGTGGGGAAAAATGCTACTCTAAAATGACAACCAGACCAGTCCCCTGGATCAAATATAAAAGAAAAGTTCATTTCAGTAACCCTGTGTTTCTCACTTTTATAAACGCAACAGATTACAACAGATCAACTGCAGTACAAGTGAACAAGTGTAATAATTCAAAACTCATAAATAGTGAAGAAATATGCACATTGCTTTAGAATCAATAATTACATAAAAGAAATACTAGTATTATTTGTCTATAGTGTACTACAAATTGTTTTAAGGTGAGCTACCACTTTAAACCTTAATCATCTGGTTGCCATGGTGACCTGAGTGAAGTAGTGATGTCATAATGTAGCAAGAGAAGAGTAAACAGAAATGGTGAACTGACTGATGTAGTGATGTCACAATGAAACCTGTACCTTACTGATGTAATGTAATTAGCTAAGTCATAGTTCTTACTGGCTAGTCAGCTGCTAGGAGCTATTACCAACAAGACACTTTACTAATCTGAATCTTGACATTTCTGCTACATTTCTATACAAATATTAAGAAAAACTTAAGGTATGTTTGTATGTTTATATTTTGTTTGAATGTAACTGGTTTGGAGATAGATAAGAAGTATATGATAAATAGGTGGATAAATATATACAGGTATGGGATTTGTTATTCGGAAACCCATATTTAGAGCTAGAAACCTCTAGATTAAAGGAAGTTTATCTTCCATAGACTCCATTTTAATGAAATAACTCATGTTTTTAAAAATGATGACCCTTTTTCTGTAAAAATAAAACAGTACCTTGTACTTGATCCTAAGGTATAATTAATAATTACTAAAGACAAACCAATCCTATTCGGTTTATTTTATATATTCAATTTTTTTAATCAGACTTTTAATCAGATCTTCATTTTTTCCCCTCAGGATGAATCCAATAAGAGAAATTGAGACAATTCGAACAACGGAGAGAACAGTAACAATGATACTAAGAAGGAGAAGGCATCAGCGAGCTGAATCGCCATCCCGTGCCCAGAGGAACACAAATGCAAAATTGAATATGTTTTTGTTTTTGATCATTGCTTTGCTAATAATTGGCATTGCAATACTGAGCTGGGTTATTTTGAAAAAGAATGAGCAAATTGAAGAGTTTGAGAACCAAGTACAGGTTCTAAGCACTCAGGTGAGGAAACTTGTGGAGAAGGAGAGCAAACTTGCACAGATCATTACAATTCTTGAGAGAAAATTCCAGGAATCTGCAGATCAAGTTGAAACTCTGAAGAGGAAAATGCAGCAATCAGAGCCATCAGGGGCCAAACCATCAGACACCTCTGCAAATTTGGGATCATCCCATGACAAAGAACCCATTTTGCAGAAGGCATCAGTGTATTTTTTCAAGCTGCTGAAAATATTCTTCTGACCTTTAAAAGGTCAGCTCAGAGGGGCGTGGCCTGCATTTGTATGGGGTAGGGAGGGAGGTGGGTTACCCCTATACCCAGGCCAGCTGCTATACAGTAATTTCACCTTTTATAAACATTTATTCTCCTCCCCCAAGAAGAATAACAAATATTTTCTTTGTAAAGAAAGCACAAATAAAAAAGAATAGAAACAAATCCTTTAGTGCATTGCCTTAATTTGTTTGTCCTTAATCATTTCTAGAACCTTTCTTGTGAGTTGTTCTTCATATACATGCATGGGCAACTATTTATTCTTTTTTTGAGATAGTGAATTGGAGTGTGTTTTTCTAATTCTTAAAAAGAAATTTTTAAAATATGAAATACTTGCTTATTTTTAATATGGAAAACTCGTTTGAATAAAAAAAACTTGAATAACTGGAATTGGCGAATTTACAAACTCATATAAAACTCAAAAATCTCAAACTGAATATATGTCTTGACTTTGCCTAGGTCAACTCCCATTGATTTCTACACGAACTCGCAAGCTTTTAGATGCCAAAGTTTTACATTTGAGTTTTCAAGTATTTAGCACTTAATAAGTATCAGACATTTCAAAAATTTGAACCATATATCGAATTTTGCGAATTTCACCACAAAAAACTCAAATCATTAAAAAATTCAGATTCAAACGTTAATAAATCACCCCCTAAAATGCACAGGTTGGGCAACACTATAACACTTTCTTGCATGAAGGAGAGGAAATGGATTTGGATAGGCAGTTACGATGCTATAAATTCAGCAACTAGGTCTATCGTGTATATTGTTGCTAATGACTGTTTTACAGGGTTGGACTGGAGCCCCCACCCCCCTCAAGGGCCCCCGTCGCAATCCTCAACACCCCCTCTACGGCCCCTCGCTAAACATCCATACCCTGACCCCCGAGCACCACAGGCATTGGGTCGGCAGACACCAGGAAAAAAGCAGCCCAATCAAACCATGCTCCTTTAGGTCAGATTTTGACACTTAGAAGCATATTTATTAAATGGTGACTAAACTTTTGGTAAAAATAAATGTGCGTGGGGTTCCAGCAATAAAATACATTGAATCCAAAGTGGACACTTGGTCACCCCTGCCACTCTCTCTCTATGGTATGATCAATCTCTTTAAAATGATTATTCTTCCAAAACTAACACATATATTTAGACAATCCCCCTGGAAATTAAGAAAGATACATATTGCACCCTCAGAAGCCTGGTAATTACTCTAGTGTGGAACAAACCCCCCCCCCTCGCATTGCTCTGGCCACCCTCCAACTCCCTACAAATCAGGGAGGCCTTGCAGCACCATCCAATTCCTATACTACCTAGCGGCACAATTGGTAAATGCCTGGCGCAGTGCCACTTCCTCAACCCAAAATGCTTCCACAATACTAGAAGCCCAGGTGATAGGCTCCTCAGAGGAACTTGCTGTACCGTGGTATCAAACAGTACAAAAATGCCACACCACTGATGGCCGATACAGTTAAAGCATGGCAGGTGGCACTAACCCTCTTTCCTAGACAAGGACCATACTGTTCAAGCTATACCCCTTTGTGATCAAACCCTAAGCTGGGTTACCTACACACTATACCCGACCCAAACCTGTGGTCTACATATCAGATTAAATATATAGTGGATATATTCAATTATGGGAAACTTTTGCACTTTGACGATCTCAAAATCAAATTCCAGCTCCCAAATTTTATGCTATTTAGATACCTTCATTAAAGCATGCCATGAAATCACAGTTTTGAGCCGAAACAATAGATATTTCTCCTAGAAGGCTTGAGGACAGATATGGCAAACAGATATACCCTCTCTAAATGCTGAAAAATGGGAGGAAGCACTCAAATCTTGCTTTGAGGGAATGATCAGTAGTAAAGACAAGCTAACACAGTTAAAATATCTACACGAATATATTTCACCCCTCAACGGTTACACAGAATCAACCCAAATATAGAACAATCATGTCCTAAATGCTCTGCTCCAGTAGCGGATTACATTCACATGGTGTGGGCTTGCCCAGAGCTAAAATCATTTTGGCACCAGATATCACAGACTATCCAGACAAAAACAAACCTAGTGCTACCAATGGACCCTCTCATAATGCTCCTCAACCGGGTGGAGGAAGTCACTACTAGGAGAACTCAATGTACACTGCTTTCGGTATTACTCATGTATGCCAAAAAGGCCATTGCACTCCACTGGAAGGCCACCACCAGTCGTACAATCCCCTTTTGGACTGAGATTATCAATAAAGCGATACCACTATACAAAATAACCTATAGGAGACAAAATTGTCTAGATAAATTCTACAAGGTATGGGGAGACTGGATTGATCTGGGTGATGCAGTGTGACCCCTTCCCCCTCGCAGCCCTATAGCAACCTATTTACCAATCCTATAAACACATTTATATCATTACTTGAAACTTTGTTCAATAGTCACGGAAGACTACTAGCCACTGGTTAACATACCCCATGGACTAATTCTTAACAAAATACTCCATACAACCAGAATTATGCATTGTCAACTTTATTTTTGTTTGTTTTTGATTTTCCTTTTTTTCTCTGTATATACCTTTGCTTCTTTTAGCTTTACCTAATTGTATAAAAGTGACAAAATTCAAATGTACCACTGGAACTACAGTTCTTGTATACTTTAATAAACTGAATTTTTTTTAACAAAAAAGTATGCAGAATTAGTTTGGAGCAACATTTCTTGCCTGCTCAAAACACAGAATCAAAACCCTTCACTCCTCTGCTCCTCACTACATTTCTTCACTGGTTTCCCTGCATGTTCCTGGTCGTCTCCTCCGCTCCTCTCAGAGCCTCCATCTTGTTACACCATCCACACCCACTGCTCTCTCTCGTCTTAAACCTTTCTATCTTGCTGCTCCTTACCTCTGGAACTCTATCCCTGAATCCCTCCAAAGGGAACACTCACCCAGTCTCTTTAAGAAAAAGCTCAGCTATTACCTTCTGGAGCACTTAAACATTATTTTGCCTAGTCCTGCGCTTAAGGGCAAATGCCCATACCTAGTGCACTCTTACCTTCCAGTTTGTGCCTGTATGTTACCCAACCACTTAGATTGTAAACTCTACAGGGCAGGGACCTCCTTCCTACTGTGTCTCATACCACATGGCACTTATATATATTTATTTATTGTATTTATTTATTATATCACTTGTCCTCCCTGTGTGTAATTATGTATTCTGTAAGATTGTACAGCGCTGCGTACCCTTGTGGTGCTTTATAAATAAAGTTATAAACACATACATACAAAGGGACCTTTGAGACATTACCCTTATAAGTGTCTTTTGAGTGTAGGCCTTCTGAGACAATTTTTTTTACTACTTACGTCGGCAATACACTTAAAATTTTTTTTAAATTTTATTTTATTCCCCCTTATATTTTGAAAGAAGAAGACGAAAAGAGAGAAGAAATCCCTGGCTACTCAAATAAAATGATACCTACAGAACTTCCAAGGAAAAACTTCCTACTTATAAACTGTGAATAACATCATATAATTCCTAATATCACACAGGTACAATCATTTGTTAAGTGACAAAAGTTGTCATAATAATAAAACAAAAAAGCTATAGCTGATAATTCATAAAGCTGTTTCACAAATATTTTTTTTTTTTCTTACAGTTGTTCATATCCTTAAAACACACTTATAAAGTGACTTGATGACATATTCCTCCCTCTGTGTAGACTTACCCTGTTAAGTACAAGAATAACAAAAATCATTTTAATATAAACAATGAGCAAAAGGTATGTTTCAAAAAAACCCTATTCATTAAATTCTGATTAGCAAAGGAGCTATACTGCCCCTTTAATTAAATGGTTATTGCGGCATGAATTGATCCCCACCCCCCTTAGGATCACAGGAGCTCTATAATAAAATTTGTTCAGCACAGAATTATAAGCACAGTGAACATATTTGCCCTGCCCATGTTAATATTTATAAAGCTGAACACTGGTGCATTGAATATGCAAACATAATATTCCCAAATTGCAAATATTTATGCGCACACTCTGCGTCCCAATAACACCACAACTTTTGTGGCAGAAAAAATATTCGCTAAACTAATTTCAAATATTGCAAAGAAAATAAACGCTACATTTATACATAATAAACGTGCACAGATGCATGCTCATGCAAATCTCAATTTAATTTGCTATTTTTTGCGAGCAATTCACATTTCACTGCAATTAAAAATAAATAGAAGTGAAAAATGTAAGCGTGTAGAGAAAAATATTGCAAACAACGATTTGCGAAAAAAATATGCACTGCATGAACTTTAGAAATTTAGTGTCATGCAACCCCTTCCTACTGAGTGGTGCACAATTTCTCTGGAAATCAGAGAGACTTCAATTCCCAAAATTTATCATTTTACAGTGAAATAAGGGGAGAGTTGAATGACACTGTGAGCCTAAAGGCTCTAGAAGTTCAGATACATGAATGAAGTTATAAAAAAAAAAAGAGTATATTTTCCTTTGAAATACTAGCATTAGGTGTCATTCCCTCCATTATTCCTGCTCACTGCAGAAATGAGGAATGACTCTGGTATAAGCATACTATACCATGGTGGCCCAGTCCCACATTGGCAACTGGCTACAACTACCTGCTTCAATAGTGGTTTCCTGCAAGAAAGGTAGTATCTACTCATGCCCAAGGAAATCCCTGTAAACTCTCTAAACAGCTCTCTATTCACATGTACATCTCCTGCCTATAGTGCGCCATATTTTCCTGCCAGTGAAACTTATATTGCCACTGTCTCTCCATATTACCATAGCCATCCCACTCCTAATTACTATCAACCACATTAACCATTGCCTTCTGAGGGGTGATTATACCACATAGACAAATATCCTCTCAATGAAAACAAATATTCTTTTAAAGTTTTATAGAAGGATCAGAATCAAATGCTTTATAGAGGCTTTAATATCAGTTCTATTTCCACTACAATTATATTTTCAGAGAATATGATTTACAAATACATATGTACAGAATCTTCTTTAAAAACGTCTTACATATAAACGTATGGACAATAGACATACAAGGGAACATTTTATGACCATGGAAAGGGGCTCATGTGCAAGAGTGTACCCCTTGGTGCTAATTTAGGAAGCACTTGAGCCCCCCCTGCCCGTTGTGCTCTGCACTGAGTGCTGGATGAAAATTGTTTAGTAAAAACAGTAGTGCCAGGAGGTGAGGCTAGCCCCCCCCCACCCTTTATCAATACAGTGTTACTAGCACAGTCAGCTTTGTATTAGAGAATGACGCTACATGTCTTTTTACACTGAAATGAAGTGTAGATGCATGTAGCTATTTTCAGAATGCCCCATGCAGTCAACAAACAGAAAAAAGACCATTTGCAGCCTTTTTGCACTTTACACTGCATCAAACATTGTAAATGAGCCCTCTAATATTTCTATCACACAGACAAGGTTAAAGAATAGATATTCATCAAGTTTAACCCTTTGGTTTGAAACCTGCCTAACAGCTTGGTGAAACAGAGAAATACTAAAACCACCCACCTCTCCTGTTAGCCTCAGAGAGGGAAAAAATGCTACTCTAAAATGACAATTAGAGAAGTCCCCTGGATCAAATTTATAGGAAAAGTTATTTTCCGTAACACTGTGTTTCTCACTTTTATGAACGCAACCCAAGATCACAGCAGGTCAACTGCAGTACAAGTGAACAAGTGTAATAATTCAGACCACATAAAAAGTTACGAAATATGCACATTGCTTTAGAATCAACAATTACATATAATTAAATAAATAATAGTATTAGTTGTCTATAGTGTACTGCAAATTGGTTTAAGGTGAGCTATCACTTTAAACCTTAATCAGCTGGTTGCCATGGTGACCTAAGAGAAGTGGTGATGTCACAATGGAGCAAGAAAAGAGTAAACAATAGATAAGAGAGTGGTGATCTCTTGGTGTAGTGATGTCACAATGAAACCTGTACCATACTGATGTAATGTAATTAGCTAAGTCATAGTTCTTACTAGCTAGTCAGCTGCTAGGAGCTATTAGCAACAAGACTTTTTCATCTAAATCTTGACATTTCTGCTACATATCTATACAATTATTAAGAAGAATTTTAGGTATGTTTGTATGTTTATATATTTTTTGAGTATAACTGGTTTGGATAAAGATAAATAGGCATATGATTAATAGGTGGATAAAGTATGGGATTTGTTATTTGGAAACCTATTTTAATTAAATAACTCATGTTTTTAAAAATGATGACCCTTTTTCTGTAAAAATAAAACAGTACCTTGTACTTGATCCTAAGGTATAATTAATAATTACTGAAGGCAAAACAATCCTATTGGGTTTATTTTATATATTCAATGTTTTTTTTACGGTAAGAACCCATAATCTTAATTTTTTCCCCTCAGGATGAATCCAATAAGAGAAATTGAGACAATTCGAACAACTGAGAAAACGGTAACAATGATACTAAGAAGGAGAAGGCATCAGCGAGCTGAATCGCCATCCCGTGCCCAGAGTAGCACAAATACAAAATTGACTATGTTTTTGATTTTCGTCATTGCTTTGCTTATTATTGGCATTGCAATACTGACCTGGGTTATTTTGAAAAAGAATGAGCAAATTGAAGAGTTTGAGAACCAAGTACAGGTTCTAAGCACTCAGGTGAGGAAACTTGTGGAGAAGGAGAGCAAACTTGCACAGATCCTTACAGTTCTTGAGAGAAAATTCCAGGAATCTGCAGATCAAGTTGAAACTCTGAAGAGGAAAATGCAGCAATCAGAGCCATCAGGGGCCAAACCATCAGACGCCTCTGCAAATTTGGGATCATCCCATGACAAAGAACCCATTTTGCAGAAGGCATCAGTGTATTTTTTCAAGCTGCTGAAAATATTCTTCTGACCTTTAAAAGGTCAGCTCAGAGGGGCGTGGCCTGCATTTGTATGGGGTAGGGAGGGAGGTGGGTTACCCCTATACCCAGGCCAGCTGCTATACAGTAATTTCACCTTTTATAAACATTTATTCTCCTCCCCCAAGAAGAATAACAATTATTTTGTTTGTAAAGAAAGCACAAATAAAAAAAGAATAGAAACAAATCCTTCAGTGCATTGCCTTAATTTGTTTGTCCTTAATCATTTCTAGAACCTTTCTTGTGAGTTGTTCTTCATATACATGTATGGGCAACTATTTATTCGTTTTCGAGTTAGTGAATTGGAGTGTGTTTTTCTAATTCTAAAAAAGTCAAATTTTTAAAAAATGTGAACGCTTGCTTATTTTTTAATATGGAAAACTCTTTTGAATAAAAAAAACTTGAATAACTTGAATTTGCGAGTGAAAGTGAAAATATGTCTTGACTTTGCCTAGGTCAACTCCCATTGACTTCTACATAAACTCACAAGCTTTCAGTTTTTAGCACGTAAGTATTAGACATTTCAAAATTTTGAACCATATATCGAATTTTGCGAATTTCACCACAAAAAACTCAAATCATCAAAAAAAAAAATTCAGGTTAAAATGTTAATAAATCACCCCTAAAATGCTGCAGGTTGGGCAACAGTATAACCCTTTTTTGCATGAAAGAGAGGGAATGGATTTGGATAGGTAATTGCCATGCAATAAATTCAGCAACTAGGTCTATTGTGTATATTTTTGACAATGACTGTTTTACAAGGTTGGACTGGGGCACCCACCCCCCTCAAGGGCCCCCGTCGCAATCCTCCACACCCCCTTAGGGGGCCCTCAATACAGATCCATACACTGCCCCCCGAGAACCACAGGCATTGGGTCGGCAGACACCTGAAAATAAACAGCCCAATCCAATCTGATTTTGACACTTAGAAGCATATTTATTAAATGGTGAGTAACCTTTTGCTAAAAATAAATGTGCATGGGGTTCCTTTTATGTTGGAGGGAAGTGATAACTTTGACTAACTCTACTGCTACCCTATGGGTGTAGGATAGCAGTAGTATTTTAAAAAAAGAAATATAAATTGTAGGGGTCTGTAGCTTACTGTTGGGTTCCAGAAAATTATAAAGGTGGTTCTCATCTGATATCAATGAAATGACAAGTTAAGAGCAAAAGGCATTTTGCAGACAATAGCTTTATAATGGGGCTATGCAAACTGACACATTTAGGGTTTGTATTGATGAGTGTTTCACTGCAGAGGAGCAAAGGAAGAAATGCATCCTCATTCTTCCTTACTGGGCTGTAATAAAACAGGAGCATGTGGGCGCAAAAGCAGATGGAACACAACATGCTATACCCCTTTGTAGTCAAACCCTAAGCTGGGTTACCTACACACTATACCCGACCCAAATCTGTGGTCCACATATCAGATTAAATATATAGAGAATATATTCAATAATGGGAGACTTTTGCACTTTGACGATCTAAAAACCAAATTCCAGCTCCCAAATTTTATGCTATTTAGATACCTTCAATTAAGGCATGCAGTGAAATCACAGTTTCGAGCCGAAACAATAGATACTTCTCCTAGAAGGCTTGAGGACAGTGTCCATTCACCTAATCTGCATAAACCCCTCTACCAGTTTTACACCCATTCAATCCAGGCTGATAATTGTCTACTCCCTAAACTATATGCAAAATGGCAAACAGATACACCCTCTCTAAATGCTGAAAAATGGGAGGAAGGACTCAAATTTTGCTTTGAGGGAATGATCAGTAGTAAAGACAAGCTAACACAGTTAAAATATCTACACAGAATATATTTTTGTGTGCAACGGTTACACAGAATCAACCCAAATATAGTGAAGTCATGCCCTAAATGCTCCACTCCAGTAGCGGATTACATTCACATGGTGTGGCCTTGCCCAGAGCTACAATCATTTTGGCACCAGATATCACAGACTATCCAGACAAAACCAAACCTAGTGCTACCAATGGACCCTCTCATAATGCTCCTCAACCGGGTGGAGGAAGTCACTACTAGGAGAACTCAATGTACACTGCGTTCGGTATTACTCATGTATGCCAAAAAGGCCATTGCACTCCATTGGAAGGCCACCACCAGTCCTACAATGCCCTTTTGGACTAAGATTATCAATAAAGTGATACCACTATACAAAATAACCTATAGGAAACAAAATTGTCTGGATAAATTCTACAAGGTATGGGGAGACTGGATTGATCTGGGTGATGCAGTGTGACCCCTTCCCCCTCGCAGACCTATAGCAACCTATTTACCAATCCTATAAACGCATTTATATCATTACTTGAAACTTTGTTCGATAGTCACGGAAGACTATCGAACTCTCAACAAAATACTCCATACAACCAGAATTATGCATTGTCAACTTAATTTTTGTTTGTTTTTAATTTTCATTATTTTCTCTGTATATAAAACATAAAAGCTGTACTGAATTCATAAAGCTGTTTCACAAATATTTATTTTTTTCTTACAGTTGTTCATATTCTTAAAACACACTTATAAAGTAACTCGATGACATATTTCTCCCTCTGTGTTGACTTACCCTGTTTAGTAAAAGAATAAAAAAATCATTTTAATATAAACAATGAGCAAAAGGTATGGTTCAAAAAAACCCTATTCATTAAACTCACATTAGCCAGGGGGGTATACTGCCCCTTTAATGAAGTGGTTATTGCGGCATGAATTGATCCCCACCCCCCTTAGGATCACAGGGGATCTATAATAAAATTTGAGCAGCGCAGAATTATAAGCACAGTGAATATATTTGCCCTGCCCATGTTTATATTTATAAAGCTGAACAACACTGGTACATTGAATGTGCAAACATAATTGCTAAATATTTATTTGCAGCGCAAATGTCCCTAAAGCTTTTTAAATATAGCTTATTCCCAAATTGCAATTATTTATGCGCATACTCTGCGTCTCAGTTACACCACAACTTTTATGGCAGAAAAAATATTCACTAAACTAATTCCATAAATTGCATTTTTATATTCGCAAAGAGAAAATCAGTACTATATTCATACATAATAAACAGATGCATAGATGCATTCTCATGCAAATTTTTGTGTGCAATTCACATTTCACTGCAATTCACAATAAAAAGAAAAGACGGAGAAGGTAGTGAAAAATTTAAGCGTGTAGAAAAAAATATTGCAAACAACGATTTGCAAAGAAAATATGCACTGCGTGAACTTTATATATAACGCCAACAGTGTCATGCAACCCCTCCCTACTGAGTGGTGCACAATTTCTCTGGAAATCAGAGGGACTTCAATTCCCAAAATCATTTCACAGAGAAATAAGGGGAGAGTTGAATGAGCATTAGGGGGGCTGAGAAGCTGGTCCCAGAAAGTACCTCAGCACTATCGTCATATCCATATAACATGTGAAATAAGGTATGTTGGTGTAAAAAAATGAATTTATTTCTAGAAGTTCATACATGAATGAAGTTATGCAAAAAAGAGTATATTTTCCTTTGAAATACTAGCATTAGGTGTCATTCCCTCCATTATTCCTGCTCACTGCAGAAATGAGGAATGACTATGGTATAAGCATACTATACCATGGTAGCCCAGTCCCACATTGGCAACTGGCTACAACTACCTGCTTCAATAGTGGTTTCCTGCAAGAAGAAAGGTAGCATCTACTCATGCCCAAAGAAATCCCTGTAAACTCTTTAAACAGCTCTCTGTTCACATGTACATCTCCTGCCTATAGTGCGCCATATTTTCCTGCCAGTGAAATTTCTATTGCCACTGTCTCTCCTTATTACCATAGCCATCCCACTCCTAATTACTATCAACCTCATTAACCATTGCCTTCTAAGGGCTGATTATACCACACAGACAAATATCCTCTCAATGAAGACAAATATTCTTTTAAAGCTTTATAGAAGGATAAGAATCCATTCCTTTATAGAGGCTTTATTATCAGTTCTATTTCCACTACAATGACATTTTCAGAGAATATGATTTACAAATACAATATGTACAGAATCTTCTTTAAAAACGTCTTACATATAAACATATGGACAATAGAGATACAAGGGAACATTTTATGACCATGGAAGGGGGCTCCAGTGCAAGAGTGTACCCCTTGGTGCTAATCTAGGAAGCTTGAGCCCCCCCTGCCCGTTGTGCTCTGCACTGAAAGCTAGATGAAAAGTGATCAGTAAAAACAGTAGTGCCAGGAGGTGAGGCTAGCCCCCCCCACCCTTTACCAATACAGACTTACTAGCACAGTCAGCTTTGTATTAGAAAAGGAGCTACATGTCCATGCAGTCGACATAGAACATTGTAAATTAGCCCTCTAATGTTTTTATCACACAGACAAGGTTAAAGAATAGATATTCATAAAGTTTAACCCTTTGGATCAGAGCAGTCCCATGGATCAACTTTATAGAAAAAGTTATTTTCAGTAACCCTGTGTTTCTTAGTTTTATAATTGCAACAGATCACAGCAGATCAACTGCAGTACAAGTGAACAAGGCTAATGAATCAAAACTTAAGAAATATGCACATTGCTTTAGAATCAACAATTACATAAAATTAAATAACTAATAATATTTGTCTATAGTGTACTACAAATTGTTTTAAGGTAAGCTACCACTTTAAACCTTAATCAGCTGGTTGCCATGGTGACCTGAGAGTAGTGATGTCACAATGCAGCAAGAAAAGATTAAACAATAATAAGAGAGTGGTGATCTCTTTGATGTAGTGATGTCACAATGAAACCTGTACCTTACTGATGTAATGTAATTAGATAAGTCATAGTTCTTACTGGCTAGTCAGCTGCTAGGAGCTATTAGCAACAAGACATTTCATTAATCTAAATCTTGACATTTCTGCTACATATCTATACAATTATTAAGAAGAATTTTAGGTATGTTTGTATGCTTATATTTTTTTCGAGTATAACTGGTTTGGATAAAGATAACTAGGCATATGATTAATAGGTGGATAAATATATACAAGTATGGGGTTTGTTATTCGGAAACCCATTTTAATTAAATAACTCATATTTTTAAAAATGATGACCCTTTTTCTGTAAAAATAAAACAGTACCTTGTACTTGATCCTAAGGTATAATTAATAATTACTGAAGGCAAAACAATC
This sequence comes from Xenopus tropicalis, assembly GCF_000004195.4. NCBI lineage: Eukaryota > Metazoa > Chordata > Amphibia > Anura > Pipidae > Xenopus > Xenopus tropicalis. The sequence continues at coordinate 61,156,689 of NC_030680.2, read as the reverse complement.
CTATTGGGCTTATTTTATATATTCAATTTTTTTTTATCAAACTTACGGTAAGAACCCATGATCTTTATTTTTTCCCCTCAGGATGAATCCAATAAGAGAAATTGAGACAATTCGAACAACTGAGAAAACAGTAACAATGATACTAAGAAGGAGAAGGCATCAGCGAGCTGAATCGCCATGCCGTTCCCAGAGGAACACAAATACAAAATTGAATATGTTTTTGTTTTTGATCGTTGCTTTGCTAATAATTGGCATTGCAATACTGAGCTGGGTTATTTTGAAAAAGAATGAGCAAATTCAAGAGTTTGAGAACCAAGTACAGGTTCTAAGCACTCAGGTGAGGAAACTTGTGGAGAAGGAGAGCAAACTTGCACAGATCATTACAGTTCTTGAGAGAAAATTCCAGGAATCTGCAGATCAAGTTGAAACTCTGAAGAGGAAAATGCAGCAATCAGAGCCATCAGGGGCCAAACCATCAGACACCTCTGCAAATTTGGGATCATCCCATGACAAAGAACCCATTTTGCAGAAGGCATCAGTGTATTTTTTCAAGCTGCTGAAAATATTCTTCTGACCTTTAAAAGGTCACCTCAGAGGGGCGTGGCCTGCATTTGTATGGGGTAGGGAGGGAGGTGGGTTACCCCTATACCCAGGCCAGCTGCTATACAGTAATTTCACCTTTTATAAACATTTATTCTCCTCCACCAAGAAGAATAACAAATATTTTCTTTGTAAAGAAAGCACAAATAAAAAAGAATAGAAACAAAGCCTTCAATGCACTGCCTTAATTTGTTTGTCCTTAATCATTTCTAGAACCTTTCTTGTGAGTTGTTCTTCATATACATGCATGGGCAACTATTTTTTTTTTTTGAGTTAGTGAATTGGAGTGTGTTTTTCCAATTCTAAAAAAATCACATTTTTAAAAAATGTGAACACTTGCTTATTTTTTTAATATGGAAAACTCGTTTGAATAAAAAAAACTTGAATAACCTGAATTTGTGAGTTTATAAACTTGTATAAAACTCAAAAATCTCAAATTGAAAATATGGCTTGACATTGCCTAGGACAACTCCCATTGACTTCTACATAAACTCACAAGCTTTTAGATGCCAAAGTTTTACATTTGAGTTTTCAGGTTTTTAGCACTTTATAAGTATTAGACATTTCAAAATTTTGAACCATATATCGAATTTTGCGAGTTTCACCACAAAAAAATTCAAATTATAAAAAAAAAATTCAGGTTCAAATGTTAACAAATCACCCATAAAATGCTGCAGGTTGGGCAACACTATAATAACACTTCCGTGCATGGAAGAGTGGGAATGGATTTGGATAGGTAGTTGCCATGCTATAAATTCAGCAGCTAGGTCTATCTTGTATATTTTTGCCAGTGACTCTTTTACAGGATTGGACTGGGGCAACACACCTCTCAAAGATCCTCACACCCCCTCTGGGGGCCCTCGCAACATATTCATACCCCAACCCCCGAGCACCTCAGGCATTGGGTCGGCAGACACCAGGAAAAAAAGCAGCCCAATCCAACCTTGCTCCTTTAGGTCAGATTTTGACACTTAGAAGCATATTTATTAAATGGTGAGTTCTAATGGTAAGTTACCCTTTAGTAAATATGCTTTTAAAAATCATTAATTAAAAAAGAAATGGGGTTTCTTTTATGTTGGAGGGAAGTGATACCCTTGACAAACTCTACTGCTACCCTATGGGTGTAGGATTGCACTACTGTAGCTTACTGTTGGGTTCCAGAAAATTATAAAGGTGGTTCTCATCTGATATCAATGAAATCAGACAAAAAAAGTTTAAAGCAAAACCACTCAAGGTATTTTGAGGACAATGGCTTTTAAATGGGGCTATGCAAACTGATGCATTTAGGGTTCATATTGAGTGTTTCACTGCATAGGAGCAAAGGAAGAAATGCATACCATTCTTCCTTACGGGGCTGTAATAACACAGGAGCATGTAAGCGCAAAAGCAGATGGAACACAACATGGTGAGTTTGGTGCATTGATTCACCTGCAAGTATGCGGAATTAGTTTGGAGCAACATTTCTGGCCTGCTTAAAAACACAGAATCAAAGGGACCTTTGTGACATTACCCTTATAAGTGTCTTTGGAGCTCAGCGTCCTGCTTATATATGCAGGTTCTGCACAAGCTCCTTTTCAGCTGCTCTTAGGAGTGTAGGCCTTCTGAGACTATTTAATTTAATTTAACAATTTTTTAAAATGTTATTCCTCCTTATATTTTGGAAGAAGAAGACGAAAAGAGAGAAGAAATCTCTGGCTACTGAAATAAAATGATACCTACAGAGCTTTATAGGAAAAACTTCCTACTTTACTAAACTAAACTAAACTGTGAATAACATGATTTAATTCCTAATACCACACAGGTGCAATCATTTGTTAAGTGACAAAAGTTGTCACAATAATAAAACAAAAAAGCTTTAGCTGATAATTCATAAAGCTGTTTCACAAATATTTTTTTTTTACTTACAGTTGTTCATATCCTTAAAAAACACTTATAAAGTGACTCAATGACATATTTCTCCCTCTATGTAGACTTGCCCTATTTAGTACAAGAATAACAAAAATAATTTTAATATAAACAATGAGCAAAAGGTATGGTTCAAAAAAACCCTATTCATTAAACTCACATTGGTGAAGGGGGTATACTGCCCCTTTTACGAAACGGTTATTGCGGCATGAATTGATCCCCACCCCCCTTAGGATCACAGTGGGTCTATAATAAAATTTGCGCAGCATAGAATTATAAGCACAGTGAACATATTTACCCTGCCCATGTTTATATTTATAAAGCTGAACACACTGGTGCACTGAATGTGCAAACATAATTGCTAAATATTTATTTGCAGCGCAAATGTCATTAAAGCTTTTTAAATATAACATATTCCCAAATTGAAAATATTTATGCGCACACTCTGTGTCCCTGTTACACCACAACTTTTGTGGCAGAAAAAATATTCGCTAAACTAATTTAATAAATTGCATTTTTATATTCCCAAAGAGAAAATCAGTACTATATTCATACATAATATACACGCACAGATACATGCTCATGCAAATCTCAATTTAATTTGCAAATTTTTGTGTCCAATCACATTACACAGCAATCCACAATAAAAAAAAAAAGGACACAGTAATGAAAAATGTAAGCGTGTAGGGAAATATATTGCAAACAACAATTTGCAAAGAAAAATATGTGTTGTGTGAACTTTATAAATAACGCCCACAGTGTCATGCAACCCCTCCCTACTGAGTGGTGCACAATTTCTCTGGAAATCAGAGAGACTTAAATTCCCAAAATCTATCATTTCAAAGTGAATTAAGGGAGTTGAATGACACTGTGAGCCTAAGGGGGCTGAGAAACTGGTCCCAGAAAGTACCTCAACACTATCGTCATCTCCTTCTAACAGTGAACAGTGAACATATTTGCCCATATGAGCCTAAGGGGGCTGAGAAACTGGTCCCAGAAAGTACCTAAACACTATCGTCATCTCCTTCTAACATGTGAAATAAGGTATGTTGGTGTAAAAAAATGAATTTATTTCTAGAAGTTCAGATATATGAATGAAGTTATACATAAAAAAGAGCATATTTTCCTTTGAAATACTAGCATTAGGCGTCAATTACACCATACCATGGTGGCCCAGTCCCACATTGGCAACTGGCTACAACTACCTACTGAAATAGTGGTTTCCTGCAAGAAGAAAGGTAGTATCTACTCATGCCCAAGGAAATCCCTGTAAACTCTCTAAACAGCTCTCTATTCACATGTACATCTCCTGCCTGTAGTGCGCCATATTTTCCTGCCAGTGAAACTTCTATTGCCACTGTCTCTCCATATTACCATAGCCATCCCACTCCCAACTATCAACCACATTAACAATTGCCTTCTGAGGGGTGATTATACCACATATATAAAATATCCTCTCAATGAAGACAAATATCCTCTCAATGAAGACAAATATTCTTTTAAAGCTTTATAGAAGGATCAGAATCCAATGTTTTATAGAGGCTTTTTTATCAGTTCTATTTTCACTACAATGACATTTTCAGAGAATATAATTTACAAATACAATATGTACAAAATCTTCATTAAAAACTTCTTACATATAAACGTATGGACAGTAGAGATACAAGGGAACATTTTATGACCATGGAAGGGGGCTCAAGTGCAAGAGTGTACCCCTTGGTGCTAATCTAGGAAGAACTTGAGCCCCCTCTGCCCGTTGTTCTCTGCACTGAGTGTTGGATGAAAATTGCCCAGTAAAAACAGTAGTGCCAGGAGGGGAGGCTAGCCCCCCCCACCCTTTATCAATACAGTGTTACTAGCACAGTCAGCTTTGTATTAGAGAGTGAAGCTACATATCTTTGTACATTGAAATGAAGTGTAGATGCATGTAGCTATTTGCACAATGCCCCACACAGTCGGCAAAAGAGAAAAAAGACCATTTGCAGCCTAACCTCACAGCTTGGTGATACAGAGAAATACAATAACCTCCCACCTCTCTAGTTTGCCTCAGAGAGTGAAAAATGCTACTCTAAAATGACAATCAGACCAGTCCCCTGGATCAAATATAAAGGAAAAGTTAATTTCAGTAACCCTGTGTTTCTCACATTTATAAACGCAACAGATCACAACAGATCAACTGCAGTTCAAGTGAACAAGTGTAACTAGAAAGGGAAGTTTGAGAACAAACTTCATGTTGGGTTGAAATCTGATCTTTTGTTGACTCCACCCACTTTTTCTAACCTTGGACCACAGTTATATAGTAAAAACCACTGTGCAAAGTTTGAGGACCCTAGTTTTAATAGTGTCTGAATGGCAGCAATTTACATTTCCCCACTGAAAGTCAACAAGTGACATCTGATTGGCGGTTGGTGGCTGCAAAGTTTAGGGACCCTAGAATGAATAGTTTCTAAATGGCAGCAGTTTAAATTTAAACCAATAAAAGTCAATAGGTAAATTGTGATTGGTGGCTCTGCCCACTGTTTCTAACCTTGAGTGGAAGTCATCCAGTGACAAACAGTGGGCAGCCTGGCATAAATAGTGTGAGAATGACAGCATTTAAAATTTAAACCAATAAAATTCAATGGATGAAATCTGATTGGCTGTTAGTGACCCAACCCACTTTTTTAAAGTGCAATCCCCCAGTGACCAGCTTTACAAAAAAAACTTTGCATAAAAATTGTAAAATGTTACAATTCACCATTGAAAGTAAATAGGTAAAATGTGATTGGATGATGGTGGCTCTGCCCACTTTTTTCTAACTTTGTACTGCAAATACCCAGTGACTAACTTTGGAAAGTTTAACAACCCTGGAATTAATACTTAAATAATGGCATCAGCTTAAATATAAACCAATGAAATTTAATGGGTGGAAATGGATTGGCTCCGCCCAGTTGTTCTAACCCTGATTATGTAGTCAGCCAGTGACTGATTGTGTAATGTTTGGGAACCCTGACATAAATAGTGTGAGAAAAGCAGAATTTTCAATTCAAACCCCCCCCAAAAAATCAATAGGTCAAGTCTGATTGGCTGTTGGTGGCTCCACCCACTTTTTAAAACCTAAAAATGCAGTCCCCTAGGACCCTGGTGTTAATACTGTAAGAATGGCAGCAGGTTGGATTTCCCCATTGAAAATCAATAGTTAAAATCTGATTGGCTGTTGGTGGCTCCACCCACTTTTTCTAACTCTGAACCGCAGTTACCTGGTAATTGCTCTGCAAAGTTTGGGGACCTTAGTATTAATATTTAATGAATGGCAACAGTTTAAATTTAAACATATGAAGTCTATAAGTGAAATCTGATTGGCTGTTGTTGGCCCCACCCACTTTTCTAAACTAGTAACATAGTCACCCAGTGACTGACTGTGCAAAGTTTGGGAACCCTGGCATCATACCAATAAAATTCAATAGGTGAAATCTGATTGGCTGCTGGTGGCTCTGCCCACTTTTTGTAAAACTAAAACTGCAGTCCCCTAGTGACCAACTGTGAGAAGTTTGGGGACCCTGGAGTTAATACTGAGAGAATGGCAGCAGGTTAAATTTACCCATTAAAAGTCAATAGGTAAACTCTGATTGGCTGTTGGTGGCTCCGCCCATATTTTCTAACCTTGAATCGCAGTTACTTGGTGCATAACTCTGCAAAGTTTGGGGACCCCCGCGTTATTACTGTGAGAATGGCAGCAGGTTGGATTTCCCCCAAGTCAACAGGTAAAATATGATTGGCTGTTCACAGCTCTGCCCACTTTTAGGCATTCAACAATCATCATATTGCATTCATGCTGACCCCATGAATATGTGATTCAAGTTTGGGGGGTGTAGCCTCAAAGCTGTAAGATTGGCAGCAGTTTCGATTTCCCCACTGAAGTCAATGAGTGAAATTTGATTGGCTGTTGATGGTCCTTCCCACTTTGCTATTTTAAAAGAAACTTGAATGCGTAGTCACCCAGTGACCAACTGTGAAAAGTTTGGGGACCCTGGGGTGAGAATGGAAGCAGGTTGAATTTCCGCCAAGTCAATAGGTAAAATATGATTGGCTGTTCACAGCACCGCACACTTTTGAGCATTCAACAATCATCATATTGCATTCATGCTGACCCCATGAATATGTGATTCAAGTTTGGGGAGTGTAGCCTCAAAGCTGTAAGATTGGCAGCAGTTTCAATTGCCCCACTGAAGTCAATTTATAAAATTTTATTGGCTGTTGTTGGCCCCTCCCGCTTTGGGGTCATCCAACAAAGTTGCTGTTTCATTCGGGGTGACCCCATGATTATGTTATTCAAGTTTGGGGGGTGCAGCTTCAAAGCTGTAAGCATGGCAGCAGTTTGACAATCTTCCCTGTCAAAGTAAATGGGAAAACTGGGGTGTTTGGAGCAGTGCCACAAAAAGACGGGGGGCACAATCGCTTAGAAAAGCACAAGCAACCTGCTCCGCTATAGGGCGAAGAAGTGTGGAGAGTTTTGGTGTTGTAACCCTAAAGTCGAAGAACAGTATGTTGGGGTTTTGAACCCAACATAATTCAAAAATCATAAAAAGTTAAGAAATATGTACATTGCTTTAGAATCAACAATTACATAAAATTAAATAAATAATAGTATTATTTGTCTATAGTGTACTGTTTTAAGGTGAGCTACCACTTTAAATGTTAATCATCTGGTTACTATGGTGACCTGAGTGAAGTAGTGATGTCACAATGGAGCAAGAAATACGTAAACAATAGATAAGAGAGTGGTGATCTGACTGATGTAGTGATGTCACAATGAAACCTGTACCTTACTGATGTAATGTAATTAGATAAGTCATAGTTCTTACTGGCTAGTCAGCTGCTAGGAGCTATTAGCAACAAGACACTTCATTAATCTAAATCTTGACATTTCTACTACATTTCTACACAATTATTAAGAAGAATTTTAGGTATGTTTCTATGCTTGTATTTTTTTGAGTATAACTGGTTTAGATAAAGATAAATAGGCATATGATTAATAGGTGGATAAATATATACAAGTATGGGGTTTGTTATTCGGAAACCCAATTAAATTAAATAACTCGTGTTTTTTTAAAAATGATGACCCTTTTTCTGTAAAAATAAAACAGTACCTTGTACTGTATAATTATAATTAATAATTACTGAAGGCAAAACAATTCTATTGGGTTTATTTTATATATTCAACGCTTTTTATCAGACTTATGGTAGGAACCCATAATCTTTATTTTTTTCCCCTCAGGATGAATCCAATAAGAGAAATTGAGACAATTCGAACAACGGAGAGAACAGTAACAATGATACTAAGAAGGAGAAGGCATCAGCGAGCTGAATCGCCATCCCGTGCCCAGAGGAACACAAACGCAAAATTGAATATGTTTTTGTTTTTGATCATTGCTTTGCTAATAATTGGCATTGCAATACTGAGCTGGGTTATTTTAAAAAAGAATGAGCAAATTCAAGAGTTTGAGAACCAAGTACAGGTTCTAAGCACTCAGGTGAGGAAACTTGTGGAGAAGGAGAGCAAACTTGCACAGATCATTACAGTTCTTGAGAAAAAATTCCAGGAATCTGCAGATCAAGTTGAAACTCTGAAGAGGAAAATGCAGCAATCAGAGCCATCAGGGGCCAAACCATCAGACACCTCTGCAAATTTGGGATCATCCCATGACAAAGAACCCATTTTGCAGAAGGCATCAGTGTATTTTTTCAAGCTGCTGAAAATATTCTTCTGACCTTTAAAAGATCACCTCAGAGGGGCGTGGCCTGCATTTGTATGGGGTAGGGAGGGAGGTGGGTTACCCCTATACCCAGGCCAGCTGCTATACAGTAATTTCACCTTTTATAAACATTTATTCTCCTCCACCAAGAAGAATAACAAATATTTTCTTTGTAAAGAAAGCACAAATAAAAAAGAATAGAAACAAAGCCTTTAGTGCATTGCCTTAATTTGTTTGTCATTTCTAGAACCTTTCTTGTGAGTTGTTCTTCATATACATGCATGGGCAACTATTTATTCTTTTTCGAGTTAGTGAATTGGAGTGTTTTTTTGCTAATTCTAAAAAAGTCACATTTTTAAAAATGTGAACACTTGCTTATTTTTTAATATGGAAAACTCGTTTGAATAAAAAAAAACTTGAATAACTTGAATTTGCGAGTTTACAAACTCATATAAAACTCAAAAATCTCAAATTGAAAATATGGCTTGACATTGCCTAGGTCAACTCCCATTGACTTCTACATAAAGCTTTTAGATGCCAAAGTTTTACATTTGAGTTTTCAGGTTTTTAGCACTTAATAAGTATCAGACATTTTAAAAATTTGAACCATATGTCAAATTTTGCGAATTTCACCACAACAAACTTCCTACAGATGCATTTCTGATAATATCATATAAGCCTGAAACCACACAGGTACAATCATTTATTAGGTGACAACAGTTACAATAATAAAAAAAAAAATATAGCGGCTAATTCACAAATTTGTTTTACAAATATTTTTTTTTTCTTACAGTTGAGCAAAAGGTATGTTTTGAAAAAGCCCTATTCATGAAATTTAAACTGGTCCATTAATGAAATCTGCATGAATTGATCCCCACCCCCTTAGGATCACAGTGTCATGCAACCCCACTCTACTGAGTGGTGCACACATTCTCTGGAAATCAAGAGGGACAATTCCCAAAATATATCAATTCACATTCAAACAAAAGGAATATTCCAGAAATGAATTTCTGAAAGTTCAGAAACATTAATAAAGCTATATCAAAAAGGGTGTATATTTCCACACAGCAGATAAAGTTAAAAAAACATTTCCATCGAGTTCAACCTTTTTGTTTACAAATAAATAGGGTTGAGGAGACTGCCTCATACAGACAAAAGCAAACAAAAGGAATTCTGGGAATGAATTCCAGAATCCCATTTACATGGGTTTATCCTATAGGCTACAGCTCACCCACTGGGTTTGAAGCTGAAGCCAGGACAATAGCTGATAAGATTCCCAACTACAGAACGGTTTCGCCCTTCTTGGGGCTCATCAGTGTAGTGTAGGGTTTTCTGATCAGCTTAGGTAGAGTCACCATGTGGTTCTACAAACAAATAAAAACCTTTTTGTTTGAAACCTGCCTTACTGCTAGGTAAAACAGCTGGTTCTCTGACCAAGCTGATCCAGCAACTTTTTGTGTTACTTTGCCATTTGTTGACATAAGAGCCACCTAAGGTCTTTTACTCGGGAGCAGCAGATAGCCCTTCGTAGTCTTCTCTAACTTTGGTTTTTTGAATTCGGTGAGGCAAACAGTGGCAGTGGCATGCTTTACAGGGTCTTGCTAAAGACTCCAACATTGTCATATGTTCTATGGACAAAGGTGGGGCTATAGTGATCCTTGGCCAGGAATTTATATCACTGAAATCATAACACAACTGTCTGACAGTTTTTCTAACAGAAGACTTGATAATAATCTTTTTTAATTAATAATAATTAATAATTGTTTTCTTTAAACATGACACTGACAGTATTAGATATAAGAGACCCAGTTTGGGCACTGGGAAGGCCCTCCATGTAAAACAATACCAATGTGAAGCCACCAAATTTTCATTACTGGGTGTATTTCTGTTGTGCACCCCGAGCAGTACCTGCAGTGGATTGGACACACAATCATGGTCTTTGTTGGCGTGGGTGGATATTAAGCATTATAGCAATTTTATGACACACAGTGGGGATCAAATAGCAACCCCTGCTGCAATCGTTTTCCACGGTTTTCCAATGGCAGCAAACAATTATTGAGCATTGTAATACTCTCATTTTACATTGTGGGGTTTAAGAGCAACCCGATTATGTGGGTCACAAACACACTATTGATTATCAATGATTTGCGTTCACTTGGTGGCTTTACAAAATGTCAATATCCTTGTATTTGTGGTACACTGGAATTTAATCTGTACAGATGGCCCCTCCCAGACTTGCTACCTTGTTTTTAAGAGTTTGGGGCACATTTACTAACCCACGAATCCGAATTGGAAAAATTCCGATTGGAAAACGAACATTTTGCGATTTTTACGTATTTTTTGCGATTTTTTCGTCGCTGTTACGACTTTTCGTAAATTGTCGCAACTTTTTCGTAACCATTACGACTTGAGCGAAAAGTCGCGACTTTTTTGTGGCCGTTACGATTTGCTCGTATCTTGTCGCGACTTTTTCGTATTGAGTGCTCGTAAGCGGCGGGCGAAACTTTCAGACTTAGCATGATTTTGGAAGCCTCCCATAGGACTCAATGGCACTCTGCAGCTCCAACCTGGCCCAAGGAAAGTCACGATACTGAAGCTTGAATGAATCCGAAACTTTCGTACTCGGCGCGAAAGCTGCGAAAAAGTCACGACTTTTCGTGCAAGTCGTAGCGCTACGAAAAAGTCGCGACATTTTGCAAAACATTCGTAACGGCTACGAAAAAGTCGCGACAATTTCCAAAAAAATCGCAAAATACCAATCATTACGAAAAAAACGCATTCGGACCGTTCGTGGATTAGTAAATCAGCCCCTTAGTGTGGTTTCTGAAGGTCTGAATCGCCTTTGAGTTAACAAATACAACTTTCTTTTTATTCTGAGTAAATGGTTATAACGGAATTTGCCTTCACTTGACTTTCCAGAGGTTTAGCCTAAACTAGTTGAAGTCTACGTCCCCTAGCACCAGGCATCCTTCCCTCCTCATTGCTCGCCACAAAAATAAGTAATAGATAAAATAGTATAAGAATGCCATGCTCTAGAGGGCCAGTCCCACACTGGAATCGCGCCACAACTACACTCTTAAATAGTGGATTCTAGAAAAAGGAAAATTAGAAACTAATCACTAATATGGGAATTCCCCATAAACTTCATCCCTCTGTGTATCCCCTGACTGCACGTCGCCTTATTATTCCGCCAGTGCGACTTGTAATAAAGCCTTAGTTTTATGTTGTCATTGCCCTTCCACTCCCATCAACCAAATTACCCATTACACATTTTCTTGCCTAATGTCCCACCCCCATTGATCGACTGACAACCAGTTTTCGGTCGCATCCTAGGCACGTGATACACTTGCTTCCCAGTTTGGTCTATGCCGTCAGATCCGGTTCCGGTGAAGTGACGGGCCCGGAATCCACAGGAACACCCGAGGCACCGGGACCGGGAGATGAGATGACAACGTCAACCCTGCAGGTAGTGGGGCTGCTGGATGCTTGGGAGAGTAGTGAGTGCAGCTATAAAGGCAATGCCTTATGGTGGTGTCACGGTAGAGAGGGAAACTCTGGGTTTACAGTGGGGCTCTCAGGGGGGTTAAGGAGCACTCTTTGTTACTCCGGTAACTTCATCCTGGCGCTCACATTCTATATTCACATGTTAGGGCGTTTGGCTGTAACTGCCTGAAAAACCTAGTTGCTGCATAGTTGTAGCAGCGAGTTATTTGTTATCATGTTGTACTAAGTGGGTGCCATACCCATGTCACAGATGCCTGTGTTTCCCAAGCCCCCGGTTACACTGCATGTGTCCTACTCCAGCCACATCAGCATTGAATCCCCTTGTCATTTAACGTGCTAACATGTAGGGCAGCTTGTATAGTTCAGATTCCCTAATTAGATTTCATTTTTTAAAATGCATTTTCTCTAGATGTCTCTATAGGGCAGGGATCCCCAACCTTTCTTACTCGTGAGCCACAGTCAAATGTAAAAAGACTTGGAGAGCAACACAAGCACCATAAAAGTTCATGGAGGTGCCAAATAAGGGATAAGATTGGCTATTAGGGGCCTCTGTGCACACTATCAGCTTACAGGGGGCTTTATTTGGTAGCAAATCTTGTTTTTATTCAACCAAATCTTGCCACCAAGTCAGTATTTAAAAAAAAAAACTACCTGGTTTATTAGGGCACTGAGAGCAACATCCAAGGGGTTGGTGAGCAAAATGTTGCCTCCGAGCCACTGGTTGGGGATCACTGCTATAGGGATACATATGGCCCATTAGCATAGACATAAACGTAGTTCAGTCAAAAGAGGTACCATGCTGCAATTGTTAAAGTACTACTGACAGTGCTGTATTAGATTTCTAACTAATGACCAAGATACATACCCAGGGGCAGTTATCCTGTCATGGCACTTAAGTTTGTGTGACTAGTACACTCTAAAATACTAACCCAACCCCTTAGAGCTCTGGGAATTGCTCTTATAGGAATTAAGAAGCAGAGGAGTGTAGTTTGTACTATTGGGCTGCTATGTTTACGTTCAGTCATCGAGAGTGCATACTGTTACAGTGTTACCAGGCTCATTTGACATTAGTAGACAAAATGGTTAATCGTTCAGTATGACAGACTGAATCAGATAAAGGGACTCAGCGTAACTGAGACCTAAAGAAGTTATTCTGGGATGTGTCGTAGAAATACGTTGATTGTTAATAAAGAGAGAAACTTAAGGAAAATATTTATGAAAGCTAAGATTAATGTCCAAAATATTTCTATATGCAAATTCTGTAATTCTCTGCCAAGAGACGCAGTAGTGGGCGGATTCAATCCCATTCTAAATATGCCATTACATTAGCAGTGATTAACACTGCAAGCATTCAGATTGCTGTTATAACATAAAGAATGATTTTCCACCCATAAGGCTCATTTGGCAGCTGGCCTGGTGGGGGTTTTGCTTGCCTTCCTTTGTATCATATTGTAAAGAGTTTTGGAAGGGTTGAACTTGATGTACTTATTTCTAATTTAAAATATTCAAAAGTTAGAGGAAGTTCTCTTTTTACCTATTCATGTTTAAAGGACAAGGAAAGGCTAAGTCACTTGGGGGTGCCAAAATGTTAGGCACCCCCAAGTGACTTAAATCGCTTACCTTGTACCCCGGGCTGGTGCCCCTGTTAGGAGAAAACAGCACCAGCCCGGGGTACCTGTAGCGCAGAGCTTCCTCCTTCCTATTTGCTAGCTAGCAAATTGTCCCGGACAGATGCATGCGCAGTAGAGTAAAAAGCTGACTTCTCTGTTAAAGTTCGGCTTTTCACTCCACTTAGACTTTCCTTCTCCTTTAATCACAAGTGATTTGTTCTGTTATCAGAGAATACATCTTCTACATTGTTTTGCAGGTTTTATGTAAGTTCTGCCAAGCCATTCACTCACACTCACAGCTAGATATGTTGTTTCCAACATTTCCCTTAATACTCTTTTTTTTTTTTCATTACAGAAAGCCATTGATTTGGTAACTAAAGCCACAGAGGAGGACAAGAATAAGAATTATGAGGAGGCCCTGAGGCTATATCAACATGCAGTGGAGTACTTTTTGCATGCCATCAAATGTAAGTGCAAGAGGAACAGTAAGATTATTTTAATTAAGGGTATGACATTTAGACAGATTTATGTTTGTACCATGTTTTTTTTGTTTTGAATACCAGATGAAGCTCACAGCGACAAAGCCAAGGAGAGTATCCGAGCCAAGTGCATGCAGTATCTTGATCGGGCAGAAAAATTAAAAGATTACCTTAAGACCAAGGACAAACAAAATAAGAAACCAGTGAAGGAGTCTCAAAATGAGAAGGGGTAAGACGTTTTAGTGTTCAAAGGTTTTATGGAGTATGTAAATGGATATCTGCAAAAGAATAAGAGCAGTCATATTATTTATTAAACAAATAATCAGCAAAGATAAATTATATACCTCAAAGACAGGGCTGCTGCACATGTCAGGAGGTACAGTAGCCTTATAACAGTGAGGATATCCTCATGTAACCTTCTCTCCTACAGCCCCTGCTCACCTAGATTTCTGTTGATGAATTCTTTAGGTATAATAGTGTAAACGGGAGATAGTGGCAGAGTCGCCAGCTTATATCTAGAAGCATATTAAAAATCAGCGTGGCTTTAGTTGACTTTTAATATGATATTATTGTGCCTTTGGCATGGGTACTGACTTTTCTATGTGGCATAGAGGTGATGGTATTTTCACGCCCATGCTGGGATGTCAGCCCAGGTGCACAAGTTAACTCTTTAGTGCTAATACCAGCCCAGCGGAACATACATCACATATATTTAAGAGCCAGTGACTCTATTGCCTGTGCCTGATCTTAAGTGCTCAGAGAATATAGGATTTGTGGATTAGTACTATTTGCAGGGGAACCAGTTCTTTTTAATATAATTTTAAGGGCTCCTCACCTGTTTTTGTGTGTATACTGTTGCTATACTTGTGTTTCTCTGACTAATCTGCCTGCCCTAAACTGCGTCTTAGCCTATAATCACAAACTTTGTATTACTTCCTGTGCCTGTGTAGTCAGTCCTGTCTCCCTATGCCCATGCTCCCTGTTACTTAGTACTTCCTTCCTCTTCATTCCTTACTTATCAAACTAAATGCCAGCAGTGCTTACAACATGATCAGGGCAAATAAACAGCAAGAAGAGGTCCTCTGCACCCACCTTTTTTTACATCTATCATAACATTTTCTTTGCATGACCTTCATTTTTGCCATAAAAGTATTTGCCCAATGCTTTTATATTACCTGTCTGATCCCCCATGTTCCCCTATAAGGGGGCTGCCATATTTGTTCAGCAGGAGGCCATTAGCATTAGAAGCTATAACTGACAGGCTGAGAAGGGACAGTTAGGTTGGCAAAACAGTCAGGTTTAGGAACTTCAAATAACAATTATTTACAAAAGCAAATCTCTCAGCGAAAATCCATCAACATGACCTATAGGCAACTTTTTATGTACATTCATATTTTGAGGAGTCGTTTTTTAGTGTCAGTATCACTTTAAGCAAAACAAGGATTGTTTGTCCATATATTGCAATTTACTTCAAACTGACCAACTATCAATGTCATTTCTGGTTTTAGCCAGTCCTACACTCACTTTTATCTGGTTTATCTGTTAAATGTACATTGAAGCAGTGGAATCCTTAATGAATCAGATAAAAGTGAGTGTAGGATTGGCCAGATCGGGCATGACTTAAATGTAGTTGGGCAGCTTGAAGTATATTGCAATAAACGAACAAACAATCCCTGTTAAAGAGGAGGGCAATTCTTGGTAGTCTTAATGTTTATGAATGCAAAGGACCTCTTGCTGCTGTCTATATGAATTTGGTGGTCACAGCCTCATTGCACCCTGCCTAATGGTTTAAAAGTTAGTGGTGGCACTTTCCCTTTTTTGCTATGTTCAGGGCAAAGACTTCATTGATGAAACAAGCCAATCTGGGAAAAATCCTGCATTGTTTTGCTTCATGATTTAATTTTATATGAAGCACAGCAAACCTGCTTTGAACAAGCTATGAAGGTGCTTGTGGCCCAACTGCCATCTGCTGCTGCACCTAAACATCAGTCCACTGTTTAATCACCTGTGCCACCCAGAGAACTCCATATTCTATCTCATTCACACTACAGTATGACCCTTTGGGCTACAAAGACTTTGAAAACCAGTTCCTCATCTTTTTTGAGCACTAGCCCCCCCATTTTGCTTTTGAGCGTGTCAGTTTGTGGTAGATTGTTTCTTTGCAGGCTTGCTAGCCTGTCTCTGAGTGCACACAATGTTGATATTATACTCTATTTATTATACTCTATTGTGATTAACTTTGGCCTATCATTCTTAATACTTTTGAACTCTGGAGTTTGTCTGTGTACATACACACATGAACGTGAGATACTGACACCAGAAATGAAACCTTTTTTTTTTTACATCTATTATAACATTGTTTTTGCATGACCTGAATAATTTTGTCTTGATGCTTTTATATTACCTATCTGATCCCCCTTGTTCCTCTATGAGGGGGCTTCCCTTGTGCTGCAGTAGGCCATTAGCTTTAGAAGCTATAACTGACAGGTTTAGAGGGGACAGTCAGGTCACCAAATAGGATTAGGAACATCAGGTAACCTACTTTTTTTGTACATTCATATTTTGAAGAATTGTATTTTTTAACCATTTGTATTAAACAGCTTGTGTAGCCAGTCCTGCTTGGCTCTCTTGCCCATATTGCCTGCTGTCAGGTACCTGCTTCCTTGTCAGTTCTCACTTCTTAACTCATATGTCAGGGTTGCTGGCCTCAAGTCAATAATTCTGTTTGAATTTTGTTGCATAGTTTGGTTATGCATTAAAAAGAACATATTCTTAAACATCACTATCATATATATGTGAAAGAAACTGCTTATTTTGGCAACTGTTTATGATCTTGTAATGTCAATTACTCTATTATTTACAATTCTACAGAAGTGACAGTGACAGTGAGGGGGAAAATCCAGAAAAGAAAAAACTGCAAGAGCAGCTTATGGGTAAGTGCACTGTTAAATAAAGGAAAAGCAAAACTAAACATTTACTCTATTTTTAGGACAAATTATGGATTAAAGGCAAATATCCTCTTTCAAATTCTGTAAATTTGTTTTAGTGCTGGAAGGGCTAAGGTATGACAATTGCAAAAGCAAAAAAGTATACTATATGCTCCTATTCTATCTTTGTATCCATACAGGTGCCATTGTCATGGAGAAGCCAAATGTTCGATGGAATGATGTAGCTGGTCTTGAAGGTGCAAAAGAAGCTTTGAAAGAGGCTGTGATCTTACCTATCAAGTTCCCCCATCTATTCACAGGTCAAGATTCTGTATATCATTCTCATTAAGAAAGCAAAAGTCTTATTTTCTGATGTGACTACTCCCTTGCTTCCTGCCTCTGCTTATTTAGCTGCTGCACTGTTCACACATGTAAATTCAAATCTGCCGCTGCAGATTTGGGAATATTGTAATTCATGGCACGTCACGTCACAGGCGCAGACGGCAACAACAGAGCAGGTTTGCAGGGCCGGTGAGCAGCGAGAATGGGGCAGTGGCATGGCACACAGGGAGACAGCATAGTTTTACTGTTACATTAAGATATTAATGGCACCTTCTGGCATCAGAGCATGCGGTTTATAAGGATATTATTTAGTAGATTACAGTATATACTTATAAATTTTTCTTAGTGATGTCATCAGTAATAATTGGTGCTTAGCAATGTAATTTGTAACTTTTTGCTTTTGGCTTTATACTTCCATATTCTTCCTTTCAGGTAAGCGTACACCATGGCGAGGCATACTGCTTTTTGGACCCCCTGGAACTGGGAAGTCCTATCTGGCAAAAGCTGTAGCAACGGAAGCCAATAATTCTACATTCTTCTCTGTGTCTTCTTCTGACCTTATGTCCAAGTGGTTGGGGGAGAGTGAAAAGTAAGTTTGAAGGAAATGTAACAATACATTTTTGCATAGCTTTAAATGGATATATTGTGTGGAAAGATTCACTTTTGTCCATTGTCATTTAGGCTGGTGAAGAATCTTTTTGAGTTAGCACGGCAACACAAACCATCCATCATCTTTATTGATGAAGTGGATTCTCTGTGTGGTTCTAGAAATGAGAATGAGAGTGAAGCTGCCCGTAGAATCAAGACAGAGTTCCTGGTGCAGATGCAGGGTAATACTAATGTTTGAACTGTACAAACCCCAACCTTAGTGGTGTTACTCTTTATCATTTGCTGCTTTAGGGTTGAAAGTTTAGGTGCTGTAGTACAGATTTGACTTTCTCGGTTTTTAGATTTCATCCATATGTTTTTTTGAAGTATATACATTTGAAGCTGATGAAGATAGCAGCAATACTGTTGCAGACTCCTCGTAGCACATCTTATTGCCTGCAATGTTCCCATAGCAGCATTACGTTCCTTACAGCATTCCCAAAGCTCTATTACAAAGCTTCCTTGTTCCCAAAATTGTAGCAAAACACAAAACTATTTATCTAAAGCCAATTATTTCTAAACTTAGGCAGTTTTCTTAAAATGTGTAGCAGGGTGTGATGGTTTTGATATCATCTAAAGGTTGCTTAGCAAGCATCATGTTAATGCTGAACATATACGTTTTGCCCATTTTTTTTTTTTTTTTTTTTTAAATTATGTGATAACTGTGGTTTTTTGTTAAGGTGGCTTTAGTTTCATTTTCAAATTGTGCCGTTTAGAGCAAGAAGTAAATAAGAGAATGGGCAAGATATATGTTCAGCAAAAGCCCTTAGTTATTGAACCAATCCTAAATCAGGGGGTGAAAAAGGTTTAAAACATGCCAATTTTAAAAAAGGGGAAATATATTAAAAAAAAAAGTACTCATAGGCTTCACTTCACTAGGGGGTCAATTAAGCCAAAGGGTGCCTTAAATTATCGCAGTACTAGTTTTGGCTGTATCTTCATTAATGGGTCCCTTAAAGGTGTTGTTAACCTTTAGTATTATGTAGAGTAATATTCTTAGACAGTGCAATTTCAATTGGTCTTCATTTTGAATTATTTGTAGTTTTGTTTAATTATTGCTGGTTTTGTTCAGCAGCTCTTTCGTTTGGAGTTTCAGCAGCTATATTTGGTTGCTAGGATCCAAATTACCTTAGCAACCAGGGTGTGGCTTATCTGAAAGATTGATAAATGAATAGGAATAGGACTTAAATAGAAAAATAAGTACTAAAAAGTAACAATAACAGTTAAACTGTAGTTTCACAAAGCAATAGTTTTTGGCTACTGGGATCAGTGACCTCCATTTGAAAGTCAGAAGAAGAAGCAGATAATTAAAAAAAACTATAACGAATAATAAAGATCAGTTGAAAAGTTGCTTAAAACATACTAAAACTTTTTGAAAATAATGGTGAACCACCCCCAGGTTTTTTCTTTGATCTTCATTCTCTTAAGATGGTGTTCTGTTCTGTGCAGTCTTATTTATATTTGGGTCAGCAGAACAGCTGAAGCTTCAGAGCAACTAACATCAGGTGGCCTGGAAGGAATATTAAGACAAAATTTAAAAATAGTTGGCTGTTCTAAACATTGGCATTTCACATTTATCACATCTGTTGCTGTGAATAGGGATGCTTTCCTTGAAATCCTGGCTTCTATTGCAGCAATTGACCTCTTTAACACCATGCTACAAAGTATAGTATCGTGTGAATTTATAAAGCTGTGCAGCAGAGTGCAAAATTCTGGTATAGTAAAAATAAAAAAGGATGTATAAATAGGGATTATTTATCTAACTACTTTTAGGGTTTTAGACAGCAAGTGCTAGGTTCTACAGTCTGTCAGGTATGCAGGTAATTCATCTATTGTCTGCCAGCTGCTGAGCACCACTTTGTTTTGCAGGTGTTGGTAACAACAATGATGGTATACTTGTTTTGGGAGCCACAAACATACCATGGGTACTAGATTCTGCCATTCGAAGAAGGTAAGGTAGTACTAAATATTTAAAGGAGAGGTATACACAAATGTTATGCAAAATATGCAAAGCATATTTAATAACTTCAAAATAATTAAACATGATTAATGTGGCATAGAATTATATTTGCTTTCATTACACAAAATGTTATATTTAACATAAATATGAGTATGTGTGGATAATAGTACAATGTTGATAATTCGTCAGTAACTTCTCTGTTTCTAATGATGAGAAACAGGCTCATTGTATAAAAAGCAATGCCTATTCTATATCACCATAAACTGAGTTGAATTCTGCTTGGGTTTAGGTTTGAGAAGAGAATATACATCCCTCTACCTGAAGAGGCAGCCCGTGCCCAAATGTTTCGGCTGCACTTGGGAAATACTCCACACAGTTTGGGCGAAGAGAATATACGTGAGCTTGCCAAGAAAACTGACGGTTACTCTGGTGCAGACATTAGTATCATTGTGCGTGATGCTCTTATGCAGCCCGTGCGCAAGGTGCAATCTGCCACACACTTCAAAAAAGTAAGTGAACGCAGAGAAATCCATTAGGGTATTTTTTTTCCCTAGGAAAAATAGTCATTCTACTTCTTTTGCTGTGTAAAGGTCCGTGGTCCCTCACGCACAAATCCAGGGATCATTGTTGATGATCTCTTAACACCTTGCTCTCCTGGAGACCCAGGGGCAGTAGAAATGACTTGGATGGAGGTGCCAAGTGATAAACTACAAGAGCCTGTTGTCTGTATGGTAAGTAATGACTGAACATTACTAAATTAATAAGCAATATTTCCCACCGTGAAATCTAATTCTTATCTTCTTGCACAGTCTGATATGCTAAGGTCTTTGGCTACTACTCGACCAACAGTAAATTCAGATGATCTTCTGAAAGTGAAGAAATTTACAGAAGACTTTGGCCAGGAGGGATGATGTGCAG
This sequence comes from Xenopus tropicalis, assembly GCF_000004195.4. Classification (NCBI taxonomy): domain Eukaryota; kingdom Metazoa; phylum Chordata; class Amphibia; order Anura; family Pipidae; genus Xenopus; species Xenopus tropicalis. Next base: position 61,136,061 of record NC_030680.2, on the reverse strand, counting down.
TACAGTGTGAGGTGGCATGCCTTTTGGACACCTTATGCGCTTGCTTATCTCAAAGTGCCCCCACCAGTTACAACACAAGGATTTGCCGACTCTGGAGATGCCCACCTGTATATACAGGACTCCTAAATTTTCCCCCAGGGTCTTCAAAACCTGGGCACATCCATTTTACCTTCAATATGCTTCTGTTTCTGAAGTTTACATTTATTTGCCATCAGTCACCAGTCTTTTGTGACTCTTTTTTTTTTCTTTCCCTTTTCCCAACCCTAGACCATATGAAACAGAAGAGATCTGCCTGCCTGTTGAATGATACTGACTTTTATTCTAATTGATAATCTGACATTTTGCCACTCCTTATCCTGCAATCCCTTTGGGATTATACAGTGGAGGTGGTTTCCTACTGCCCTTCTGCATCTATCCCTGCCAGTTTCTGCTTTTTTGCATTACTGGGTATATATGTTGAGCTGTGTAAATATATTCTTTCTGAGTGGATAATCTGTCTGGTGCTCATTTGTAAATAGGGTGTATACATGGAACAGATGTCATTGACCCATTTTAAATAAGCATTTTTGTCCTGTCCTCATGCAGGACACACTGCAGCACTATGTATGATGGGTGGCAAGGGTAATGTGATGGGTACTTTCAACTCTATTATTTTATCTTTGTTATTTATTGTCCTTTCTCTGCTGTGGTGATGCTAAACTAGCAATACAGACCAGCTGCACTGACTAATAAAAATACTTTCAGTTGCTCACATCGTGCACATTTAGCTTACACTCCCAAATTAGAAACAGGTCCTAATTATAAATAGCATTTTGTCTTCCATGTAATTCTACTTACATAGAAGGTAAGGTGTAGGAATATTGGTTATGCAACGTCTTATTCTGTTTATTACCTATTTGCTTTTTTTTTTTTTTAAGTTAAACCAACTAGAATGTACAAAGTGCCAAAATATTCTCTATAATAGTGTACAGTAAATTGGAGAGGACAAATACCCAACTTGTTTGTTATTACAGTGTGTTAAGGAACTGAGAATGCAGCCACCCAGCAGCAGAAAAATGATGCTCTTAATAAAAGCATGACCCTTTATCCTCTGCTCTAATTTTCAAGGGGAACACATTAAAGGAGGGACTTTGTTTAAAAGGTAGTCTTCATTTTCATCCTAAATAATTCTTAGAATAACAAGTGAGGTTACTGGGTTTTAGACACTAAGGAATAAGGAATTTATCATTAGAACACTGCTTTAAATATCCACTGTTACAACCTTATTTCCTCCACCTACATAACTACAATGACACTATCATCAAAATAAAAGGTTTTATCTGTGCCTGAAAATTCTTATGTGGTGTTAAATAAAGTAGAGCAGTATTAATGTTATGTTACTGATTTTGCTTAATGGGACAAGCTTTTCTTTCCTGATAAGAACAGTTGTTCAATTTTGCTTTATTGCAGAGATTTACAGTATATTAGTAACATAACATAAGTCTGAAGAAGGTGGCTTTTTTTATACCATTCATATATTTAATTAATATCAAATTGATACAGTCAGCTCCCTGTTTAGCAGTAGCAGATGCACATATCCTTAATGGCCACAATCCATTCCAGTAGTCAAAAGAAAAACAGCATACAGCACCTTTATATCATAAAATGCCTTAATTGGATACACATGGCTCGACCTCGGATAAAGGGACGTTTCAGGCCTCACTTAGCCTTTTCTCAAGCTTGAGAAAAAGCCAAGTAAGGCCTGAAACGTCACCTTAGTTAATGTACACTTGTATGTTCAAAATAAAGTAGTTTCATTGTCATTGTTTTACAGGCAACCTTTCTTTAGACCATCTTGAGGAAGTTATATTTTTCCCTTGCAGTGCTTGTCTACACTGATATTTATGTTGGACTTCTGCACTTTTTTTTTTTTTCCTGTGTTGAATTAAGATGACCTTTGGGCCCAAGTATTGCTCAGGTGATAACCCTATCTTTAGACTTCTTGCACATTCTAATATGTATCGACTTGCTTTGGTGCAGGCCATGTCATATAATGGAATGTGGTACAGAGTTTTATGACTGAAGATTTAGTCCCTGCTGTACTGTAACAGAACTGAATGCATGAACTAATACAAATATTGCCTATCTGTGTATGTGACTGTCACACACCCCATAAAGAAAAGAAGTAGGGCCATTTTGACAGCATAGTTTTGGTTGTTGTGGGTGCTTTATATAAATACACCCTTAAAGAAGAGACAGCAGAGTTTGGGTTGCTACCATAGAAGTCGCTTGTTGAAAGCCCTTTGCATCACTTTGTTTTTCAAAGTTGCCTGCAGGAGGAAACTTCACGCGACTTCGGATTACCGAAGCAATATCCACCGGCGACTTCTACTGTTGCTGGTGGAAAGCCTTTTCAGAGCGGTCACTCGCTCACGATAGCAGAAATCCTTTACTAATTCGCTCTGTGGGTTCTTACCCTAAAGGGCAGATTATGTGCCATCAAATGAATGGCCCAAAATAATCTTTCTGGGAGACAGACAAAAAATGACCTTTGAACATTAGATACTGCACAAGTCACAATATTTAATAAAACTAAAATAAGGATGAACTTATTTCTTGGCAACCTGAGCAAATCTGCAGAATGTAATCAATATCAAATTAACTATTAGCTCTTCGTTCAAGGCATTGTTTTTGTTTTTTTAAGAAGTCATGGTGTCTTCCAAGAGTATTGTCATTTCTGTAATGTAGGTTGCACTAACCAAAGGATCTTACACTCAGGCATTCTTTGTGAGCATCAGCTGATTTCATTATTTTCTGTGTGTTTAAAATTGTAAAGTATTGCATGTTTTTTTACTGCTTGGGGTGTGTTTATAAGACAACTGAGAGATGTGTTTTAAAATCACAAATATGCGTTAGTTTCATTTTTTAAAAATGTATTTAAACGCAATATGTGTTATGTTCCCAGCATGCATTTTTAAACACACAAAAAGAGAGGCCCATGTGTAAGAGCCGTTACATCTGAATGGTGGTTAAAGTATTTCCATTTCATTGATCTTGGGGCTTCAAGCATTCTGCTTTCCTAGTCATTCACCTCCATCCAGCTGATGTTGACAAATGTCCGAGGATCCATCTTATCAATATACAGAACCCCATCCAGATGGTCCATTTCATGCTGAATTATTCGGGCAGCCCAACCTTGAGCCTGCCAGGTAACGTGTTCACCCTTTGGATTCATCCCTGAAAAAGCATAGGTGGTTTTAATAAATAGTACAGTCAGCAACATCACAAGACTTACACACAACAGAAGTACACTTCTTTGGATTGAAGCCTTGTAGAAGGGTTTAAATATTTTAATCCAATGTCTATGCCATATAAGCTTCTAAAAAAAAAACCCTTATTTGTTGTGCTGTTGCTATTTAACACTGGGCATGCAATATAATTTATTTGTGCCCCACACTCTATCTTCATTTAAAATGCACTTACAAGCTGGGGTCTCTGCTCTGATAAACAGGAAAGCATTTGTTTATAGTGGAATAGCAAATTTCAGAGGTCACTACAGGGTAGCTATTCTAAAGCTTTGTTCCCTCTGCTGTAGGTGCTCTATGATTCTTATAATGCTTTCATATTTGATATTATCCAGAGGGGCAACTACAGAGAAAGCAGACTTTGCAACTCCTGTGAGGATCATTTTGTATAAAGGGCCCAGTGGGGCAATAACTGCTATGGAGTATCGGCATGTTTGTGAAAACAATTTAATTCTCAAGGTTTAAGCAGATCCTGTAACTTATGATGAAACCAGATGTAAGGTCTAGTAATTCAGCAATAGATGCAGAGACAGGCTCTAAGAATATGGCACTGGCAGGGAGGAAATAGCCAATACTTAGTGCCAAAGTTGCTCTTTTACACATTTAAGACACTGCTAGCCTAGGCAGGTGCCTGATTGAAGACTACCTCTCTTTTTAGTTTTATTTTAATTCCTGAACAATAGCAAGCTTCCTTGATGAAAAGCGGTTTTTTTCCCCTTCAACCCAGCAAGGCACCATGGAAAACCCACTTCGAGCACAGTGACTCCATGTTATAGCTGCAGTACCACCCCTATTCTAAAGAATGGTATGACCTACTAGGAACTGTATTGCGGCGCGTAATGTATACAAACCTTGTAGTTCCACGGCATAGTACCGGGGCACCACTGCAGAGAATCCCTGAACGCTGCTGCAGCCCTCTGGGAAGCTAAGAGTCCGGGAATCCACGATTCGCATCTCTGGATTAATAAATATTTGGAGTGGGAATGGGCTCATCTCTCTAGCATTGCGAACCTCAGGTGGCACAGCCTGGTACATTTGTTGTGGGAAAGCTACTGCCAGGATGCGCAGCGGCACCCCAATCTGAGGAGCACTTAACCCCACACAACAGCCCGCACGCAAGACACGCACCATCTGATTGACAACCGCTTGTGTGTCTGGGTGGGAGATCTGGGCACAGGGTACACGGGCAGCAGTGCAGCGCAGAACAGGATCCCCAGTTTGGGTCACACGGGAGTAGGGTGGTGTCACTGGCCCCATTACACGTCTCTTTAGGTACCGCCAGTAACTTCGCTTCTTCCCCGAAATCCAGGAGGAAGACATGCGGTAGGGCACATGGATAACATTAGGGAGCAGTGCGCTGCTGCAATGGGACAGCAGGAGAGTTAGAGCACGACAGCTTCTCTGGAGAAGCATGCTTGTTCTAGCGTTTATACTCAATAAAAGTCACACTCACCACATGAGGGCGAGTTATTCCCACTTCTTATTTTATAATCCGGTCAGTTTAGCAACGCTGCATTATCACTTCCATGGGTTATCCCATTGCCCTCACTCCATTCCTCTACTTTGTTCGCTTCCTTACACAGGGAAATTCGTCCGCTACAGCGACGGCGGTAGCGGCTAGTTCCTATCCTTGGAAGGGACCTTCGTGACGTCACGGTCATGTGGTAATACCATGTGACCGCTCCATTGCGCATGCCCCATTATTCCACGGTACATTCAAACACGCAGACATGCTAATGGCTTCTACTGGCAGACTGCGATCAGTGAGTGGGGGTATTACTGTGCCTCTAAATTTTCTGAGGGCTTTGGGGTGAGGGGGATCACTGTGCCTCTGATTTTCTGGGGGCGGGGGGTATCACTGTGCCTCTGATTTTCTTTGGTCTATGGGGTGGGGGTATCACTGTGCCTCTGATTTTCTTTGGCCTATGGGGTGGGGGGATCACTGTGCCTCTGATTTTCTTTTGGCCTATGGGGTGGGGGGATCACTGTGCCTGTCATTGGCTGGGGGGGTATCACTGTGCCTCTGATTTTCTTTGGCCTATGGGGTGGGGGGATCACTGTGCCTTTGATTTTCTTTGGCCTATGGTGTGGGGGGATCACTGTCCCTGTAATTGGCTGGGGGGGTATCACTGTGCCTCGGATTTTCTTTGGGCCTTGGGAGGGTATCACTGTGCATCTCATTTTCTGTGGGTGTGTTGGGGGGGTTACTGTGCCTCTGAATTTCTTTGGGGTAAGGTGGGGGGTCACTGTGCCTCTGAATCGGTGGGATGTGTGGGGGGCACTTTGCCTCTTAATGTCTGTGGGGAAGGGGGATCACTGTGACTGAATCTCAACGGGGTAAGGTGGGGGGTCATTGTGCCTCTGAATGTTGGTGGGTCATTCTGCCCCTTAGAGGGGGGAGGGGGAGTCACTGTATCTTTGAAAGTCGATGGGGTGGTAGGTCACTGTGCCAGTCTTGAGAAATCCCTCATCCTCCTGTAGTGGGCTATGGCTTCTCATCCCTTTTTATTATAACTTGAAGGAGAATTCAACCCCCTTGATGTTAAGTCCCCATCTGCCCCCCCCCCCACTGTTTGTCCCCCTCCCTGCCTCCCCCCTGCACAGTTAACTTAAAAGTAAACCACCCCTTTAGATGTGTTTATGTTAGTTTTTACAGTCTTACGCCTGAATCCTCCTCCCTCCAGAAATAGTGAACGGAAAAGCAGAGTGAGTGCAGAGGAGCTCCCAGCCGCCATGTTTTTGTCTTCTTTCTCCTCTTCGGCATGTCCTGCCCCTTTCGGCGAATGCGTATTTTTCAAACCCAGAAATTTGCTACAAATGCGCATGCGCCAAAACGCCGCTCCATTCACGAAGATTAGGAAGATGGAGGCTGGGAGCTCCGCTGCACTCTGATTTTCCGGTCGCTGTTTCTGGAGGGAGGAGAATTCAGGCGTAAGACTGTGCAGGGGGCAGGGGCGTTTGGGCCCCTCTTGCCGCCTGAGGCGGCTCCTGGATGCCGCCCCCCTCCCGCTCCCCAGCGCTTACCTCTCCAGCGCAGGAGCGGGTCCGGGGGCGGTCTGATCGCTAGCGCAGAGAGCGCAATTGCGCTCTCTGCACTAGAAGAGCCAAATTTCCGGTTTAAAAACCGGAAATTCGGCTCTTAAAGTTACCAGGAGCGGCTTTTTGCCGCCCCTTGTAACTGGGGCGCTTTTGCCGCCTGAGGCGAGTTTCTCAACTCGCCTCATGGCAGAAGCGCCCCTGGCAGGGGGACATACTGGGGGGGGGGGGGGGGGGGGGGGGGGCAGGTGGGGCTTCTTAACATCAAAGGTGGTTGAAATCTCCTTTAATTCACAGAACTATTTAATTTTAGTTATTGTTCAATGGCATCAGTTTTTTCAATGTATTTAGATAAGAATGTGTTAATTGATTCTTTTTTTCTCCTATTTTACAGCTGCTGTTGGAATCCCGACTCCTTTTGTCTCTATGGTTTGGAGCATTTTCCTACTGTTTTGCCAGGAATGGAAGTGGTAGTCATTAAAGAAAAGCTTTGGTTTTATTTATTGTGTCCTAGATTTGTTGGCTGATCCTGCTTCGTGTTTTCATTTATGTTTTAATAAAATTATAAATAAAATTACTTTTTTGTTTGAAGTACATTTTTTTGTCCACTTTTTAGGATTGAATACATAACTTTATTTACTTGGCTAGAAATAAACTATGCACAACCTTAGTTGATTGTATTGTAAGTCCTGGCTGAAGACTTTCAGAGTATTAGAGAGCTGTAGTACCAGAATATGTGTGCAATTCATTTTTCACAAACAGAGAAAAAGTTTTTTCACCACACTTTTTTTAATCTGTTAAAATAAAGTAGAACTCTTGTTTAAGCTTTAGTTTGTGAGAACACAAATAAATGTATCATATTCATGTATCTAATCTATACGTCTGTATTGGCTGCTTTCATTCATTCTTTTAGAAATATCATTGAAACCTCCAGTGCCACTGGTTATTTCTTTAATTTACAACTAACTACCCCTGTTCTGACAGGTGCTATTCACTATTTTTTGGCCATAGGAGGATGCCCTTAGACTCAATGTCCGAATTGATTAATTATGTGAGGACAGGTTTAAATATAGGTTTTTAAGCTTCAGGCCTACAAGTAAGTTTAAGGCCTAAAACTAGCACAAATTACAGTAAAAGTTTAGACATTTAAAATAAGTTGTTTTGTACATTTATGTAAGTTGTTTACAGATAAGGAATGATTAATTGCTATGTGCTGAATCATACATCGTCATCTCATGCTATCGAAGGGCCCCAGATGTCCAGAAACTTTTAGTATCACGCGTGGTCAAACGTGAGGAGAAGGTTCCCGAATGATGGACAGATAACAGGGGAACATTGGACTCTGATTGGACAATATTTGGGGGCAGTGGGGGCCTTCAAAAATCCCCCGCTGAAGGGTATAAAAAGGCATGATACAGTGTAAACAACTTGGAGGTTTCATGCACAATATTTCATTGTACATTGTCTCCCCATCGATGTAAAAGATTAAATCTCTTCTGATAACTGGAAGAACGAAGTCTAGGTGGTGTTCTTGCATTGTTACATAATAAGTGGGCCTTACACATTGGACATACAGAGTAACATATAAAGCAATCAATAACCGATACAAGAGGTGAAGAGAGCCCTGCCCACAAGAGTTTACAATCTACAAATACATATTGCTATTAAGCCATGAAGAATGGGCTAAAATCTATTTTGATCTTAGGGCAGTGTCAGACGGGAGATTATTTGCCCGCGATAATCTCCATGATATGCCATCCCAACAGCAAAAGTGTAAATAGCAATGTAAATTGCAGAAATACAATGTAAAAATATGTAAAATGCAGCAAGAGGACAGAAGATTTACCCACTAAGGTAAGTGAAAAAAATGTAAATTGCGGCAAGAGGACAGAAGATTTACCCACTAAGGTAAGTGAAAAAATGTAAATTGCGGCAAGAGGACGGAAGATTTACCCACTAAGGTAAGTGAAAAAAATGTAAATTGCGGCAAGAGGACAGAAGATTTACCCACTAAGGTAAGTCAAAAAAATATTAACCCCCTAAGATTTGGCGCTCATAAATCACTACTTATAGTAAAATCAATCAATTTATTTCCACAATCAATGAATGGTAAAAAGTACAATAACATATAGTTCATACAATATAAATACAAGTAAAAATAAAACCAAAGTGCATGTTTTCTATTTTACATATTATATAGGAGAAGATATTTACAACGTCAGTCAATACTATTATCAATAGTTGACAATTGCCTGACGTTGTAAATATCTTCTCATATATAATACCTGCAGCACTTCCTCCTTCCTGCTTCATTTTGCTGGCAAATTCCCGGGACCGGCGCATGCGCATTACAGTGAAAAGCCAACTTGTCTTTTAAAGTTCAGCTTTTTCACTCTACTGCGCATGCGCGTGCGAAGCAGTAAGGAGGAAGCGCAGCAGCTACCCCGGGCTGGTGCTGTTCTCTCCTAACAGGGGTACCAGCCCGGCGTAAAAGGTAAGCGATTTAAACTTGACTTCACCCTAAGTGATTTTGCCTTTCCTTCTCCTTTAAGTCATAGAGAACAGAATAACCCCTTCTTTGTACACACACCAGTTTCAATAAACATCAAATTGCCTCAGATATTATTAAATGGAAAATTATAGTGAAATTATTGCAATATCAAAAATTGTGCTTTAAGTGGATTATGATTCTGATAAATCTATACAGAGATAAAATTGTGAAAAAATAATTCATACTTAAATTGGTGCACAGAGCTCAGATTTCGAGTGCCTGAAATAATCCCCTCTCGGGGTTTCATTGGTCCTTGGAAGCAGTCCAGTTTTGGTTTACTATCAGCGCTTATGGCGGTGTAGTAATTTCCTTCTTATACATTACTTTACACCCTATAAGAAACGTCGTACCCACTAACACTGACATAGCGTTTATAACAAGTTACATTTTATAAGCAAATTACGCCACAGCATTATACACTCTGACTCCATTTCTACCTCACACCGAGGGTTGGAATTAATGACATATAACAGGTCTGCATCGAAGAAAGCAATGGCACTCAGGAGCTACAAACGGGACTAGCCCTCTAAATACTTTATTACGGAAGTGCAACGTTTCGGGGCAACACAACCCCTTTGTCAAGCATACACATCAGTGGAAGTGATGGCAATAAATACCCAGTTAATTAGCATACACAGCTTCATCAATTAACATTATTCAATATACACAAGTGATTAACTACATAAATATGGGTGTAAAATCTTTATACAAAATTCATAAAGTGTCAAGTAATATAATAGTTTCTATTAACTATTATTGATATAGTAGTTTCTATTAACATCGCAGAAAAGTGGCTTGTAGTTTGCAATATCCAAAGTGACACAGTGCTGTAGAAAAAACAGGTCCCACTGGATACTAAAATATAAAACAGTGTTACCAAATTAAAAATTGTTACTAAGTTAAAAACATTCAAAGAATATCAGAAACAGCTATTTGCAAAAATGTATCAGAAAAAGTATCTTACCCTACTCGCAGCAGACAGAGAAAATGTATCTATCCCTGCTAAGTACCAAAGGGGGTTTATTTATCTGAAATAGAAATATAAAACCGACTATTAATCTGCTGTGCAGGTATTCATAGGAAACAGGACATATTGAATTCCTCATTTAACCCCTTTGGCTGGCGCGATTGTAAACGCCAAATCCAATAGCATTCTCTTTGTGACAATATTTTCTTTTTCTCTTGTCCCTGTCTAGTAATCACTTTTTCTAAAATCTGCCATCTGACTTGTGACACCTGGGGGCTGATTTACTAACCCACGAATCCGACCCGAATTGGAAAAGTTCCGACTTGAAAACGAACATTTTGCGACTTTTTCGTATGTTTTGCGATTTTTTCGGATTCTTTACAAATTTTTCGTTACCAATACGATTTTTGCGTAAAAACGCGAGTTTTTCGTATCCATTACGAAAGTTGCGTAAAAAGTTGCGCATTTTTCGTAGCGTTAAAACTTACGCGAAAAGTTGCGCATTTTTCGTAGCGTTAAAACTTAAAATGCGCAACTTTTCGCGTAAGTTTTAACGCTACGAAAAATGCGCAACTTTTCGCGTAAGTTTTAACGCTACGAAAAACGCGCAACTTTTTACGCAACTTTCGTAATGGATACGAAAAACTCGCGTTTTTACGCAAAAATCGTATTGGTAACGAAAAATTCGTAAAGAATCCGAAAAAATCGCAAAACATACGAAAAAATCGCAAAATACCGATCATTACGAAAAAAACGCAATCGGACTCATTTCGACCCGTTCGTGGGTAAGTAAATCAGCCCCTCATTTAACCCCTTTGGCTGGCGCGATTGTAAACGCCAAATCCAATAGCATTCTCTTTGTGACAATATTTTCTTTTTCTCTTGTCCCTGTCTAGTAATCACTTTTTCTAAAATCTGCCATCTGACTTGTGACACCTGGTGTCCATGTGTAAAAAAGTGCTTAGCAAGCAATGTCTCTCTTTTTTTCTCTATTTCCTTGCCTTTTTCATTAGTCTTAATTTTCTGGGGAGATTGTGGTTGATAATTACGGATGATAGATTTATGCTCATTGAGTCTGACTTTAATAGATCTAGTAGTTTGTCCAACATACACTAAACCGCATGGGCACTTAATACAATAAATAACATCCTTTGTATCACAGGTAAAGAAGCCTCCTACCTTGTATCTAGTGCCATGCAGCGGATGTGTGACAAAAGCCCCGGGGATAATACCACTACAGTGGCTACAATTTCTACATGGATATGTACCATTGATGTTATCAGTAAGGGGTCTCTGCTTCAAGTCTAATCTATGCTTAATACTCTCCCCAATGTTTTTACCCCTTCTGTAAGAAAAAACTGGTGGCAATTTAAACAAATGGCCATATTTAGGATCAGTCGCCAAAATTCCCCAATGTTTTAAAATGATATTCATTCTTTTTTTAGCATTTATATCATAGGAAGTAATAAAAGGGATTCGCTTAACCGTGTTCACCATTTTCTTCTTTCTTTTTAAGGCCTCTGCTATTGGGATCAATTTTACTTCATTTCTAATTTCCATTAACGTATTCGGACCGTATCCCTTATCCACAAATTTGCACAGTTTTAAAGTGAACTTTATTTGTGAGTTGTTGGAAATGGTTTTTTTTGCAGGTGCAGGGTTGCGCCATGGGTGCTAACATGGCACCTGCATATGCTAATGTGTTTATGGATAATTTTGAAAAAACACATATTTTTTCAAATAATTCTTATCAGCCTTTTATACATAGCTACATGCGCTATGTGGATGATACCTTTTTTTTCTGGACTGGTACATTAGATCTCTTAAATGAATTCCTGTCCCATCTGAATACTGTTCACTCTACCATCAAATTTACCCTGGCGGTAGACCGGACTGAGATGCATTTTTTGGATGTGATGGTAACGGTTTCTGGTTCTAGTTTTGTTACTTCAGTTTACAAGTAAACCTACAGATAAGAATAATTTGTTACGACCATCTAGTTTCCATCCACAAGGGCTATTTAAAGGTTTGCCTAAGAGTCAGTTAATGCGCATTAAGCGCATTACATCTACCCCAGAATTATACGACGAGGAGTCGTTAAAGACAGTTGAGAAATTTGTGGATAAGGGATACGGTCCGAATACGTTAATGGAAATTAGAAATGAAGTAATATTGATCCCAAGAGCAGAGGCCTTAAAAAGAAAGAAGAAAATGGTGAACACGGTTAAGCGAATCCCTTTTATTACTTCCTATGATATAAATGCTAAAAAAAAGAATGAATATCTTTTTAAAACATTGGGGAATTTTGGCGACTGATCCTAAATATGGCCATTTGTTTAAATTGCCACCAGTTTTTTCTTACAGAAGGGGTAAAAACATTGGGGAGAGTATTAAGCATAGAATAGACTTGAAGCAGAGACCCCTTACTGATAACATCAATGGTACATATCCATGTAGAAATTGTAGCCACTGTAGTGGTATTATCCCCGGGGCTTTTGTCACACATCCGCTGCATGGCACTAGATACAAGGTAGGAGGCTTCTTTACCTGTGATACAAAGGATGTTATTTATTGTATTAAGTGCCCATGCGGTTTAGTGTATGTTGGACAAACTACTAGATCTATTAAAGTCAGACTCAATGAGCATAAATCTATCATCCGTAATTATCAACCACAATCTCCCCAGAAAATTAAGACTAATGAAAAAGGCAAGGAAATAGAGAAAAAAAGAGAGACATTGCTTGCTAAGCACTTTTTTACACATGGACACCAGGTGTCACAAGTCAGATGGCAGATTTTAGAAAAAGTGATTACTAGACAGGGACAAGAGAAAAAGAAAATATTGTCACAAAGAGAATGCTATTGGATTTGGCGTTTACAATCGCGCCAGCCAAAGGGGTTAAATGAGGAATTCAATATGTCCTGTTTCCTATGAATACCTGCACAGCAGATTAATAGTCGGTTTTATATTTCTATTTCAGATAAATAACCCCCTTTGGTACTTAGCAGGGATAGATACATTTTCTCTGTCTGCTGCGAGTAGGGTAAGATACTTTTTCTGATACATTTTTGCAAATAGCTGTTTCTGATATTCTTTGAATGTTTTTAACTTAGTAACAATTTTTAATTTGGTAACACTGTTTTATATTTTAGTATCCAGTGGGACCTGTTTTTTCTACAGCACTGTGTCACTTTGGATATTGCAAACTACAAGCCACTTTTCTGCGATGTTAATAGAAACTACTATATCAATAATAGTTAATAGAAACTATTATATTACTTGACACTTTATGAATTTTGTATAAAGATTTTACACCCATATTTATGTAGTTAATCACTTGTGAATATTGAATAATGTTAATTGATGAAGCTGTGTATGCTAATTAACTGGGTATTTATTGCCATCACTTCCACTGATGTGTATGCTTGACAAAGGGGTTGTGTTGCCCCGAAACGTTGCACTTCCGTAATAAAGTATTTAGAGGGCTAGTCCCGTTTGTAGCTCCTGAGTGCCATTGCTTTCTTCGATTTGGACTTTTTTGGAGGGTGCCGATCCCTCCGCAGTGAGCACCGAGCGTGAACTATTGAGGAGAGTTAAGGGTGTGCGTATAAGGTCTTTCGTCTGTACATATAACAGGTCTGCCCCATAAGTGCCCCCGGAGAAACCTTGTTAAAGCGATACTGACAGAGTTTAAATTTTTTTTTTAACTTGCCATGTTATTTACTTACCTGATAGCTACTGAAACGCTATTAAAAAAATCTCATGGTCCAGCTGGTCCTCTGTCCGCACCTTCTGAATCTAAGTCCCATGACACCGCCATCTTCTTTCTTCTCTTCCTGGTTCCTGGATCGCCGCCCCTGCAAAAAAAAAACGCTTACCTTTACACCAATCGGCGACGGGACCTGCGCTGCCCTTTCTTGCTTCAGTGCGCGATGACATCATCGTGCACGTCGGCGCTCAGGAACAAGTGCGCTGATTCTTGTAGTTTATTCTTTAGCCTGCTTGACTACTGCTGCACATGTTGCGTGTGTATATATGTGAAAAAACGCACTTTAACACTGGAATAACCCAAAGTAAGTATCAGTGGCATCCAAATACACAAGATCACATATTACAATATTCAATATTCCAATCTAATTAAATATTAAATAAATAACAACAAAAAATAACAATTTAACAAATTAAAACAATATGCTAGTATTACTATAACAATACTGCCAGCACAATAACATCTATATATAAAAATATAAGATACCAATAATATTATATTAGCTACTAATAATACAATAAAGGTATACATAAAGCAAAATAATTTGCTGGTACTACTGGTATACTGGTATTACTAGTATAATACTACTATACTAATACAATAGTAATCAAGCAATACTATAATAATATAATACTACTAAACAGGTATAGTACTACTATACTACTAGAGCCACACTATACAGGTATAATACTACTATACCACTAGATCCACACTATACTGGTATAATACTACTATACCACGAGAGCCATACTATACTGGTATAATACTACTATACCACAAGAGCCATACTATAATGGTATAATACTACTATACAGGTATAATACTACTATACCACGAGAGCCATACTATACTGGTATAATACTTCTATAACACGAGAGCCATATTATAATGGTATAATATTACTATACTGGTAAAATACTACTATACCACTAGAGCCAGACTATACAGGTATAATACTACCATACCACTAGAGCCATACTATACTGGTATAATACTACTATACCAGGAGAGCCATACTATACTGGTATAATACTTCTATAACACGAGAGCCATACTATAATGGTATAATACTACTATACTGGTATTATACTACTATACCATGAGAGGCATACTATACTGGTATAATATTACTATACCACGAGAGCCATACTATAATGGTATAAAACTACTATACAACAAGAGCCATACTATACTAGTATAATACTTCTATAACCAGCGCCGGATTTCAAATCCGAGCGCCCGGAGGCCGCCCCGCTCAGCCACCTAACACCCCCCCAGCGCACGCATGCGCATTTGTGCGGGCACCGATATGAACACATACGGACCAGCAGGGAGAGGTCCCCGCTGCTCCGTATGGGAGCAGTGCGGCGGGGCGGCATGCTGCCCCTAAATGTTTGCCGCCCTAGGCCCGGGCCTTTGTGGCCTCGCCACAAATCCGGGCCTGTCTATAACACGAGAGCCATACTATAATGGTATAATACTACTATACGACTAGTATGCTGGTATAATGGTATTACTGGTATATTTCAACTATACTACTACTATATTTTATAATACACTGACTAGCCATTCCTTCTGCCAATCAATGTTTGTGCATGTTACCCCATAGTATAGTGCCACAGTACCTGACAGTCCCTTTTCAGCCTGTTAGTTTACACCGTATAATGCCATATAAATATATATTAACTGAAATTAAATTTAAAGATGAACAAGCTCTTTTTGTACGATGCAACTGGTCTTCATTTTTTTTGTAGTAGTCAAATAATAAATGTTTTTTTTTTCTATCAACATGGCTTAATTTTCATCAAGTTAAATAATAAGCAGCAGCTCCTACAGTGAGTTGTACCCAGTAGCATTGCAGGCCATGTCTGCAAAAAAATGGCAAGTCTTGCTCTTATCCTCTGGCTGACAATCTGCCCCATATGGCTGATAATCTGCCCCATATGCCCTTGCCATAAGAGCAAACCCACATAAAGAACACAGGCATATAAAAGCAGACCGTATATGCACTTTATACATTAAGATATACATTCATACATGCATACATTCATAATAGGAAGATTATCTATATTGGAAGACACTATTAGATTTAAATGTAAATGTAATAGTTTCAAATAAAATTTTATTTGCATTCACTGAAAACAAATGCTTCTCTTTTTTAGGACTCAAAAATAATGCCTTCCTGCTTAAACAGTGCCATAGCTGGACCGGTAGAAAAAAATAAAGGAAAACGTGATTTTTCATGTTTTTCCGAAAAACATTTCTAGGATTAAAGAATGGCTTATGAAAATGCAACAATATTCAACTGAGGACATTGAAGTTTTGTCCCAGAAAATACTGCAAACCAAAAAAAATGATAACTATAGGATCTGTTCTAAACACTTTACAGATGACAGTTATATCATTAAAGGTGATAAAAAGGTCCTTCTTCCTTCTGCAGTTTCAACATCGTTTGGACATGACTCATTCCAGAGGCATAGTTATAGTTCTTCAACTTGTTCATTGGGAGAGTCATCTGGAACTGAAACTCATCAGCCTGTATCCAGGCCTTCTAAACATAAACGTAGTAATAAATAAAAAAAAATCCTAATTGAGGCATCCACTCAAACTGATAATGTTTGTGCAGACCAGGCAACAAGTCCCTGAATTTCAATGGACACAGGCAGAGTCGGAAGCTGTAAGAAAGGATCACACTTTTACTTTTTTCCAGTTAACTCCCATTAAAAGTCCCATATACATAGACAAGCATGCATCGATACCAACCACTGTAACGCCTATTAAATCCACAGATCCCGTGTCAGATTTACAGTTAGAACATGACAATTCACTAAATAGTGAAAATCTGGATACAGATGACCTATTTGTCAGTGACATTTCCAATCTTTATGACCCAAACCATTCAGATTTCATTGTAGGAAAGACACGCTGGAACACAGTTCTGTAGACATGGGCGTCCACAGAAGGGGGCAAGAGGTGGCACTTGCCCCCCCCCCTGGAAAAGTAGCAAAAAAAACCAAAAAACCTTACTCGGTTTCTGCACTGTCCCCTCAAGCCGTTTTGCTGTGCTCCGATTGGATCTTTCTTTCTCCAATCAGAGCACAGCTTCCTTGACAGACAGTAAAATTGACCAATCAGAGCACAGATGCACACAGGGATCGGGAGATTTTGCAAACTGGAAACAGAAAGACCGAAAAGAAGAATCTGCAGCTGTAACTTTACCTAAGAACCAACTCTCAACTTTTGCTGCAGTTTTCATCCCACAGGTACTATACCCAGGCACTATACACAGGTACTATACGCAGGTACTATACCCAGGTACTATACCCAGGTACTATACCCAGGCACTATACCCAGGCACTATACCCAGGCACTATACGCAGGCACTATACGCAGGCACTATACCCAGGCACTATACAGTTCTAAAGAATCACTAGCTGACATTAAATTGTTTTTTGCCTGACCTGACATCTATAATAATTTATAATCTATCCCCTACCCTAACAGATGGAGGGTAAGTTAACTCTTTCCCTCTGAAAAAGCTCATTGTGTGTTTATATATTTGTTGTTGTTTTTTGCACTTACTATTTTTTTTTTATTTTTGTCATTGTTTTGTTCATTTATAGTAAGTACAGTGGAGCCAATGTTGTGTATCAGTGCCAGTGTTATAGTGCCAGGGCCTGAATATCTGCCATCCATACCCACTGCTTCTCACTGTATATAATGTGCTGGTTTTGTAAATACGGACTGCGTCTCACTGCATATAATGAGTCAGTACCTTTCTTGCTATAAAACTAACAAACTACGTTTATTGCTATAAAACTAACATAAACACATCTAAAGGGGTGGTTCACTTTTAAGTTAACCTTTAGTATGTTATAAAATGGCCTATTCCTAGCAACTTTGCAATTGGTCTTCCTAATTAATTTTTTTGAATAATTTGCCTCTATACAGATTTCAAATGGGGGCCAAAAATTATTGCTCTGTGAGGCTACAATTTTATTATTATTATAATTTTGTATTACTTATTTTTCCAAGTAGGCCCCTTAACTATTCATATTCCCATCTCTTGTTTAAACCACTACCTGGTTGCTAGGGTAAATAAGACCCTAGCAACCAGATAGCTGCTGAAATACCAAATGGAGAGCTGCTGAACAAAAAGCTAAATAACTGAAAAACCATTAAAAATAAAAGTGAATTCGAATGCGAACTACCCCTTTAAGCTAACTGATCACAAACACAAATGTTTGCAGATCCCCTAACAGAAGTGCACGTATGAATACTTTTACATACTAAACATTTTAGGGTAAAAAAAAAGCACCCCCACCCGCACTTTTGTACAGTATCCCTGGGAGTCAGTGGAAACGGCAAGAGGTAGTTGGGAGGTTAACTTTTTACGCCAGCAGCGAATCCACTAAGTGTCACATTAGCTGTAGGTCAGTCTGTGTATCTTTAGCCTCCCCTAGTATCATCCTGCAAAAAAAAAATATATATATATATATATATATTTGTCTGTTGCAGGATGATGCTAGCTTACTTGCCCCCCCTTGGAAAATTTTCTGCGGACACCCACGTCTGTAGATGACATTAATTCTACTTTAGAATCCAGGGTACCCGATTTATTGTGTTTGAAACATGCTTGGATAGCTTATTTTATAAAGTCCAATGTCAGGCTTCTGAAACATGTCACTGCCTTGTGACCCGCTTTCGAAAAATTACAGAAGTGTCATATCTGACTGTTACTGGATATTGTGCTGTTGGCCATCATTTCAAATAGTTTGAAAGTCAACTGAAAATAAATAATTAGAGCACCGGAAACATATTACCGTATATACTCGAGTATAAGCCGATCCGAATATAAGCCGAGGTACCTAATTTTACCTAAGAAAACTGGAAAAGCTTATTGACTCGAGTATAAGCCTAGGGTGGGAAATGCAGCCACTACTGCTAAGTTTCAATAATCAAATAGGTGGATGGAGGACCATCCTGCCTTGAAGAGTTACAGCACTGCTGATAACGCCAGGGAAAGAAAAATGCTACAGCATCAGACAAAAGCAGGTTATTCTCCCTCTTTATGCAGCACATGTTCTCCCTCTGTATGCAGCACCCGTTCTCCCTCTTTATGCAGCACCCGTTCTCCCTCTTTATGCAGCACCCGTTCTCCCTCTTTATGCAGCACCCGTTCTCCCTCTTTATGCAGCACCCGTTCTCCCTCTTTATGCAGCACCCGTTCTCCCTCTTTATGCAGCACCCGTTCTCCCTCTTTATGCAGCACCCGTTCTCCCTCTTTATGCAGCACCCGTTCTCCCTCTTTATGCAGCACCCGTTCTCCCTCTTTATGCAGCACCTGTTCTCCCTCTGTACCCTGTGCGCTCCCTCTGTTCTCCCTCTGTATGTAAACGCTGTCACGATCTCCCTCTGTATGTAGACGCTGTCACGATCTCCCTCTGTACGTAGACGCTGTCACGATCTCCCTCTTTATGCCGACGCTGTCACGATCTCCCTCTTTATGCCGACACTGTCACGATCTCCCTCTGTATGTAGACGCTGTCACGATCTCCCTCTGTATGCCGACGCTGTCACGATCTCCCTCTGTATGCCGACGCTGTCAATATCTCCCTCTTTATGCCGACGCTGTCACGATCTCCCTCTTTATGCCGACGCTGTCACGATCTCCCTCTTTATGCCGACGCTGTCACGATCTCCCTCTTTATGCCGACGCTGTCACGATCTCCCTCTTTATGCTGACGCTGTCACGATCTCCCTCTTTATGCCGACGCTGTCACGATCTCCCTCTTTATGCCGACGCTGTCACGATCTCCCTCTGTATGCCGACGCGGTCACGATCTCCCTCTGTATGTTGACGCTGTCAAGATCTCCCTCTGTATGTAGACGCTGTCAAGATCTCCCTCTGTATGTAGACTCTGTCACGATCTCCCTCTGTATGTAGACGCTGTCACGATCTCCCTCTTTATGCTGACGCTGTCACGATCTCCCTCTTTATGCCGACGCTGTCACAATCTCCCTCTGTATGTAGACGCTGTCACGATCTCCCTCTGTATGTAGACGCTGTCACGATCTCCCTCTTTATGCCGACGCTGTCACGATCTCCCTCTTTATGCCAACGCTGTCACGATCTCCCTCTTTATGCCAACGCTGTCACGATCTCCCTCTTTATGCCGACGCTGTCACGATCTCCCTCTGTATGTAGACTCTGTCAAGATCTCCCTCTGTATGTAGACGCTGTCACGATCTCCCTCTGTATGTAGACGCCGTCCACGGGGGGGCAACCGCAAACATATGCCCGGGAGAACGTAACTACCGTATATACTCTAGTATAAGCCGAGGGGGCCTTTTTGAGCACATTATTAGGGCTAAAAAAACTCGGCTTATACTCGAGTATATACGGTATTAGCTGCTGCAGTTCTATTCACCAGGTGCAACATTAACAAGATTCATGAATTATTTGATGTTTTAGGGGTGCAACAGATTTCCCAAAGAACCTTTTTTCATTATCAATGAAAATTTTTATTCCAAAGTGTTCATCATTTCTGGGAAAAAGAACATAAGTGAGAACATTGGAAGCCACCCTATCGCATTTACTGGTGACGGCCAGTGTGATAGCTGCGGTTTCTCTGCAAAATATTGCACCTATAGCTTCATTGATCTTGCCACTAATAAAATCGTGGACTTTGAAATAGTGCAGCGCAGTGAAACATCTTCCTCCAATGCCATGGAAAACTTAGCATTTCAAAGATGCCTTGACAGAATCATACAAGAAGGTATTAATGTGTGTAGTTGCAACGGACAAGCTCCCAGTATAAAAAAAAAACCTTGGCAAGTGACAAATACACAATAAATCATCAACTAGACATTTGGCATTATGCTAAAAGCCTCAGAAAAAATTATAGCAGCTTGCAAATGTAAGCAATGCAAGGATTTAGGCCTTTGGGTTGAGGCAATAATTAGACACTTCTGGTGGTGTGTTCGTAACTGTCAGGGACATGAAGAACTGCTGAGGGAAATGTGGGTCTCAGTTCTTCACCACACAGTCAACCAGCACAGATGGAGTGGAAGTAGGAAATACTCCAAATGGATTCGGTGCATCCCTAACCAAAATTGAGAGATTTATATCCACCCACACCTGTTGTCATACCATTATGACAAAAGTTAAATAGCATTTATTTAGCTTATATGTGCAAAGATTAAGAGGCATAAATAAACTGCTTATGATAGGGTTGTCACCAGGCTGCCATGTAAAGGTAGGGGATAAAATTAATATTTTTTTATTTAATATATATCAGGAGCAAAGCTGTGAACTTTGTAATTTCAGATTTGGTGTTCCTCCTTAAACGGAAACAAAAAGTGCTAAACCATCACTATATAAAATGCAAATCTATAAAATATTGGTGGGTACAGAAATGAATACTAATAGACTACGGAGCTGCAATCGCACAACATGCGTCAAGTTGGGTGGGTGACCGGGATTTTTGTCACACTCCTGATAATTCCAGGAGACTTGACAGCTCTGAGACTATTAAAGGAAAACTATACCCCAGAACAATGTAGGTCTGTATAAAAATATATTGCATAAATAAGCTCATATGTAAAACCCTGCTTCATCAAACCATTTTCATATAAATATACTTGGGCCCAGGCTGTAGCACTTCCAAGCCCTGTTTGAGCTCACTTTTACAGGGAATGAAATACCACACCTGGAGAGAACCATCATCTGGGGGTTGAATTTTTTTTCTTAGGGCGACCAACCATCAAATACTTTCTGGAGCACTTTCCACTTCAGGGAGTAAGAGTGTTCTCCTGTCCAGCTGACAAAAGCAGCACTATGCCTGACACAACTTTTTGTCTTTTACACGTGTACACCATCTCTCATGGCTCTGTGGTGCCTAAATGTAGCAAACTAAATATACTGTTACAAGAGGCTCAGAAATATGGCCCCCATTGACTAACAGGGGCACTTAATAACAGAGAGCATAGATATGTATCTCAATCTTTTACAAAATGCTTTTAAAAGTTTTTCTTAAGGCATTTCCAAGATTCTGTTTCCCCTATCCAGCTAACACCAAGCACAGCACTTGTGAGGTCAGTCACAACCATCAGAACAGGAGATAGTAGTGAGCACCTCCCAGCAAGTTCCTGAAGGTAGAGAGCAAGAAGGAGTGGCAGACATCCAGCCAGTGTTTTTTGTCAAGGGGTAATAATACAATGCACAATGCATACATGCCCATATATACATACTGCCATTCATACACAGATCTACAATGGCCAATCAACCGAAATTATGGATGCACCGAATCCAGCTCTTTTGGGCAGGGCTCTCTTCACCTAGACCGATTCGGTAGCTTATCTGCCCGTGTATGGGCACCACCGGCAGGCTTCCCCAAAAGACATCTGGCCTGAAATTGGGCAGATCTCGATTGGGCAGGTTTGATTTTTCTGTCGGACCAGGCAACGCATTGGCTCGGTGATGAGGTCCCGATTCAATGGCGACTATGCCAGTTTTAATTGGATCGTTTGTCAGTATATCTGACTGAAATTTTATCTCTGTATTTTACGAAGCAAACCTGACTAACAAAGTTAAAAAAATCCAGCTGTCCCTTGCCCATGCAAGTCCACTGGGCAAAGAAGAAGAAAAAGACCTGTATGCAGTTGTACATTACTAATGTTTATATTTTGTTAATATGCACTTGCATAGCAAATGAGTATTAGTGGATTTCTAATAGAAATAAATTAGTGCTAATGTATTTAAGACTGCTACTCTATAAGATTGGTGAATTTTTCATCCCCACTTTTACTAATATGTAAGACAGTCAGTTATACTCTATGCACTACAACAACTAAATAAAAGCTACAACAAGACATATTTAAGAATTATAACTTATTTAATATACAGAACTTGGTTGCTTCATTTACCAATAATGTGACATTGGTTGACCAAGCTTAGTTATAATGTACATCACATATTTGCACCAATCACAGTTCTTCTGTCACCACCTATTGAATTTGCCACATTCATAATTTGATTTATCCTTTGTGGAACCCATAAAATATTAATCTGTCTTTAAATCGTAAATAATCTGATAAGTTTTTAATCAGTTTACTGAAGTTCTAAAGTAACTTCTGCTTCAATAGTTTGGCTTTCTTTTGATTTATCCACTTCTTTCTTCTCCTCCACTGGAGTAGATAACAGAGTTCTCTCTGGCTCACTGTCACCCTGCACATGTGTTACAGAATCACTAGCTGTCAAATCTGGGGTGTCTTTCTGAGGCAGTATTCCCTCCAGGGCTTCTTGCAGCACAGTGACATCAATAGAACAAAGGTTGCCATAGCGAGACAGATGTGCAGGTGCCACACCTGACAAAAAAAAAGGAAGAAAATGTGTGGGGCAATCAAATGACTTTGTGGTAGTATTACAGTAATCAGGGTTAAGGTGACCCTAGGTGGAAAAAAAGATAAAGTAATTTCTTTGTAGGCTTTACAAGTGGCTCTCCCCAGAATATAGACAAAAGTGGTAGGAAACTCTAGTGGTAAAAACTAAAATTACAGTTCTCTTACTGTATTAATGCCCATAAAATATATCAGCAGAAAGGATTCTAAAGGTATTATCTACTGCTGCCAAGTTGTTGAATCAAAATTAAATAGAGGCGAGTATGAGTATTATTTCAAATTGTTGTTAGACTACATTTATAATGTCGCAAATTAGCCCCTTTATCTTTTAAACAAGTTTTGTAGATTAAAGAATACAGTGATAACACCAACAAGATATGGGTATATCAAAGAACAGCATTATCTAATTAATGCTGTTTCATAGCAATATGAACAAAAAAAAAAAAAATGGATGTGATAAAATAAAAAAATTTAATAAATAAAAAAAGAAACCTTTCATACCAAGGATCTGGGCTCTCTGCGCTGGTGGGAAGAGGACCTGAAGACAACGATTAAGAAAAGGAGTCAGGTCTTCAAGAAATACTGTGCAAAACTGGATAAAGAGTTCACGCTCCTGCATGCTAAATGCAGCTTCTTCAGCACGTTGAAAAGTTAGAATTGTCTTGACAACCTAGGGGGAAAAAAGACACAAATAGTATAAGTTCCACCTCTGCTATTTAAATCTGAGCAGGGCTCATTCTGATATTTATTGGGCAGGATGGAATTTACTCTAGGTAATTGCTGCAGAAGGTTGTTTATGTGATCTGCTCATCATTTGTTCAATCCCAGGCACCACTTTATTTAGAAATTGATCAGATATGATTATTGGTTCAGACCTTTGCTAGACAACTAACAACCAAATGTGTAGGCAGTTATTTTATTTAACAATGTGAAAATAACAGAAACAACTATTTAACCTGTAGGGGGCAGGGGCCTTCTTAAAATGTAAATTAGTTCAAGTAAACAACAGAAATCATTAAAAAAGTTGCAGTATCAGTACCTTTTCCAATGCATCTTGTAGTGTTGTTGTTACGGCTTCCGTTAGTGCCACTGGGCAACAAAGCCGCAGGTCATTAAATGCCACAAGAATATTATTTAGAAAGCAAGCAAGTGGAGGAAAGTCTAGGAGAACCATGGGGGGCTGCAGTGTCCCAGGTTGTGCAGTAGGTGTCGGTACAGGAGTGATGGTACTGCCTAGGACTGTGGGGGCAGAGATTAAGGTGTACATGTTCATCTCCTCCTGAAACTTCTCCACAGCTTCATGTACCGCTTTAGCAAAGGTCTCAGCAGCAACACGCTGAAAGATAGGTGGCAGTTGCCCGCGAAAATCTACGCCCACTCGACTGAAGGAAAGTCCAAAATACATACACTGTCCCAGCAAAGAATCCAGTCTTCCACCAACCCCTCTTTGGAGGTCATTTTGAAGAACTTGCAGGAACTCTGTAACTTTCTGTAGAACCCAACCATGGAAGATTGCACCTTCACTAATAGGCAAAGTTCCTGTGGGTGGTGGTGGAAGAAGAAGAGGGTCCTCATCAGAAAAAATTGCACGGTACTGTGTGATAACGTCAAAAAGGTTGACACGGCAGCTTTCAATAGTTTTGGTGAGGTGGAAGTATGGGTCATCATTTGGAATAGAATTTTGAAGGGACCGCAACCAAGAATCACGAGCTTGCAAGAACTTGATACGTAGCTCAGCTTCTGTGAACACATCCATTCTGCGGAGGTATCCAATCACTCGCAGACAAGCAGGAAGCTGAATGTTGCTGCGAAGCTGCTGGAGAAGCTGATTCAGCATAAGTTGTGCAGATTGTCGAACCTCATTCACTATTCCCTGCAAAGAACAGATAAACAACTAAATAACTCACAGTGAATTATGTAAGTCATAGTATTCAATGAATTTCTGCAGTGCTGAACACTTAATTCAGTGTTACATACTTTTTAAGACAACCTTGTATGCACAGACTTTGCATAACCACCAGTAAACAAAGTCAAGGGCTGGCACCACTTCCTAGGACTTACATCATTTTGCACTGAATCATGACCCTAGTAAACTCAGAATGATCATATTTTCCACAAAGCTCCTCTATTGCTTGTTCTTTTCCATGCTTTCAACAATGAATAGTATTTTCTTAAAAAACAATGTAGTTGGATGCTTCTCTCAGTAATATAAACATTTAAAGAAAACATCTGATTTTTGGAGAGCAGATATAACTGCTTACAGTTATTTTACATAACTAATGCAATGAATCACTGCACAATGAGACACACCTGTATGACAGGAACGGAAGAATGCTTCTTCTCCAAACGTCTGACGTATGCAGCCAGCTCCAGCGCCTCCTCATAGTATCCGTTCCTCACACATGTATCCATAAGCTGTGGGATTTCCAGGATCTCCAGGATCTCAGTATGCCTGTTTAAAGTCAGTGTGTTCATGCGCCGACTTGAGCTGATCTCTTCAGCCTGTTTCACAAAGTTCCTAATTGTAGAAAACCGACAGAACTTGGTTAAATGTTTACAACCCCAACAACAGTGTGAAATTATTCTACATACATATATTTTGCTACTTGCTGATTTAATGTCAGAATATGCCACAGGGTACCAGGATTTTTCCCAGTGGACCCTGACTTTGGTGGGCCCTTTGCCCTTTTTAGAGAATAGAACATGAACTCTACCTTTACCAGGCTCTGCTTTTGTTTTTATTTATTCCTATCAGTGAGAAACATAGGAAAGAGTTAAGGTGGCCACACATGGTGCGATGGTCGCATGAAAGATCGTACAATCTGCCACTAGCTGTTCAGGGCTGAAACGGCAGATAAGGAGGTAGAAACAATAGGATTTCTACCTCCTTCTGCCGATTCAGCCCCAAAGACAGATTTTGCTCAGACGCCTTCTATGGCGCCTGATCAAAATCTTTAAACCGGTCCGATCAGCGAGTCGACCGATATCAGCAGCTTCCTGCGATATCGGTCGACCCACCGACTTGCCATACACGCACTGAATATCGCACGAAACGAGTTTCATACAATATTATCGGTGCTTGTATGGCCAGCTTTAGTTTAGGAGTGTGTTTACCCAGAGGTAAAGACAGATCTCCACATTTATTGCGCCAGATAAGCAGGGGAATCCAGTGAAGCTATTAATTATATATAGCTGGCAGTGGAGTTTGTATAGTGTAATTGGGCTAACAGATTTCTCATACAATTATATATTGTGACACTGTCTCTCTATCTGTGCTCTGCAGTCTGTCTGTATCCACTTCATTGCTCTATGCTCTTACACAGCTTGTACTAACAATAATGCATTAAACAGAACACAATCAAAGGCACAGCTCCCCACACAGAATAAGTCATCAATGTGTATTTTTGAAAGCAGCCATTCTGGTTGCTGCACACTCTATGTATAAAATGCTTCTGGTAGAGTTCAGTGAACTGGCATCTAGTGGGAAAAAATCAGTGTTTTCTAGTGTTACCAATCAGTCATATTTAAACAATAAACCTCTTAAAGATGGCGATACCAGGATTGTCTAAGACAAAAAAGTTTTAGGGCTCTGGCTGATGGGCCTGGCATTAAGTTCTCTGGTGGGCCTTTGGTGTCCCAATCCAACACTGATCAGGCCTTTCTGTAGTACTGACAGGCCCCTATAAAGAACAGAAGAGTGTCAGTAGCACTAAAGAACAGCAAGTGTTTACTATCCACCTTTCCACTCGGGGCTCTGACACCTGGGCCCCCACTGTTCAGATCTGCTTCTCTCATTGGCACTGGGCTGGGTTAAAGCGATTATCCAATGAGCTAGGGTGCTGTTACAAATGTATAGCAGAAGATCTTGCAGCTCCAAGACCAGAATGATACCTTAATGTACACATGAACAGAGTGAAGTCAGGGGAGGCAGCCCCACAATTTGGGAATCTCTGTACTAGAGTATGGCAGGGGTAGGCTGAACGGTAAGTGGGAGCAGGAAAGCTAGAACACGTAGCATCCCTTTAGGACACATGAGCCAGGTGACAGGTAAGTAGGAGGTGAAGCTTAGACAGGAGATAATATACGGACCTGCAGCTTTCTTGGAAGCTGGGCAACTTGTTCAGGAGGTGGGACACACTGCCCTCCACTTGGCCAAAGTCCCGGTAGATGAGCTCGGTGCATTCTGCAGTGCGAATAAAGGTTTTATAATTACTGAATGCCAAGTCCCTGGTCTGCTGCAGGATCTGACTCCGCTCGTCACTAAGCCTCTCCGGCTCTCTGCGCAGTTTGTCCAGCCCGAAGGAACTCAGTTCCAACAGGTAAGAGGCAAAGTCCGGGCTGTCACGCCAGCTCTCCGGAAAACTCGCACGAAACACAGAGGCCAGCAATCCCTCATCTTCCACGTCCATGGTTGCCATCTTGGAAACCGGAAATAACATAGCAATAATACTTTAACAACGCCTACCAAGCGCCATCTTGGTAGAGGCAAACAAAATATGAAAACTTTATTCAGTGCGCACAGCGGCAGGATGTGGTTTCTGTTTCCGGTTACATTCACGTGGACTCCAAGATGAGGCCTCTCACAGATGAGGAGACGAAAGCGATGTTTGAAAAGTTGTCAAAATAGTGAGTTGGGGAGAAATGGCTTCTTAGTGGAAAGGGAGGCAGGTAGTAAGGCCAAGGCATTTGTTCTGCTGAAATCCATGCACGTGTACTTGTCGTTGAAGGGTTGGGTAGAACTGCAGGGTAATAAGCGTAGTGATCTCCAGCATGGGGTGCCATGATTGTGGTTCACAAGGAGAAACATATCTGCTAAAAAGCCTGCTTTTTATTAGAAAGATACCTTATGAGTATTTGTTGCAATACAAATTTTAAGTGAAAAGAAATAAAAATGATTTTGTTGTAGTCCTGCCAGTTGACTAAACTGTGGGGGCTACCATTTGTGAGGGAAGCTCATTTATTAAAACAGCTCCCAATTGCAGAAGAGAAACAGAAATGTTTGCAGGGAAGGTGAAGTTAACGTCATTCTTCCCTGCAAACATTTCTGGTGTCAGTATCTCTTTAAATAACAAGGGCACGTATGGGAGCCAAGTTCTTTTACCTGTGAGAGGTGGCCGGTCATAGAGTCTGTGGTCCGGTTGAGAAAAACAATACAATACTTATAATATACAATACCCCCTGCCAGCGCTATGCTGCCTGCACCAGATGGGAGCTCCCAGTGAGGACGCAATGTTTCCTTATAGCCTGGGCTTAATGCCATAGCATCCCAAGCCTCTCACTTTGCGTCTGATTTCACATGCATGCACATTATCAAAAATCTGTGACACTAAGCAATGGCATGCTTGTGTCCCAGAATGGAGCTTGCAATGGGAGATGGCGGCATAGCACTTTCAGTGGACGATACAGTTTAGGCCCAATAGGTCCCCTTTAAGGATGATGCAACAATCCAGTATAAGGAGCTTACAGATGCTTTATTCACTTTTTTGTTCATTTTAGTATTGGAGAGAATATCAAGTTGCTGGTGGACCGGCCTGATGGGACGTACTGCTTTCGACTACACAATGACCGTGTTTATTATGTGAGGTGAGATCATAAAGTTATATTTACTGGGATGTGCTAAATGTTAGGCACTTTAAGTAGATACATTTTTGATGTGTGGGTACCCCTGAGAATGACATAAGCTCAGCAAGCTTACTAAAACAAACCTAAACCTACAATAGTATTTGTTTAGTTAAAGGAATACTGTCATGGGAAAACATGTTTTTTTCAAAACATATCCGTTAATAGAGCTTTCCAGCAAAATCCTGCATTGAAATCTGTTTTTTTACAGATTTTTTAAAATTTCATTTTGAAATATAACATGAAGCTAGCCATATTCTTCATTTCCCAGGGTGCCACAGCCATGTAACTTGTGCTCTGATACTTCAGTCACACTTTACTGCTGTGATATCCCCCCTCTCTCAGAAGTCGATCAGCAGAACAATGGGAAGGTAGCAAGATAGCAGCACCCAGTAGATATCAGAATAGCACTCAATAGTAGAAATCGAAGTCAAGGTTGGGACTCCCCCAGTTACATGGGAGTAGGAGAAACAATAGGTTACCTGAAAGCAGTTCTATTGTGTAGTACTGGCTGTTTCTGAAAGCTCAGAATCAGGCACAATGCACCTACACAATGCGCCTACACACCAATATTACTACAAAAAATTTAGTAATGTTATTTAGAAATAAAAAGTACACCATAAAAATCATGACAAAATCCCTCTAACCTATAAATTATGGTTTTCTTCCAGTGAAAGGATCCTTAAACTTGCAACCAACATTGCTCGAGACAAGCTAGTATCCCTTGGAACCTGCTTTGGAAAATTTACCAAGACACACAAGTTTCGTCTGCATGTCACTGCTTTGGATTATCTGGCACCCTATGCAAAGGTCAGAAATTTTCTTATTTCTATTTTATTTTTATTTTTTTTTATTAGAAATAAAACTTTTTAGGAAGATCCTGTTCACACAGGTAGTGCTTTAAAATATTCTTTATTTTCTCACACACATCACATATTCACTATATCAATTTCATGTCTGTTTTATGTTAGGTCTAAATCACTCCTTTATTTTAGTAGAATACGATACAGTAGAATTATAAGACAATATGCATGGTCTTATTCAGACTAAACCCCTACACATATACACAAGGTTTTCTTATTAAAAGCCAACAATCATATTCTTTACAACCTCCCCTCCCTCTTTCATTTTGGTATTGTGGCATTCTGAGCAATGAATATACAGCATTTCAGCAACGAAAAACTGCATATTCCGTTAACAAATAGCCCACTGACATAGCAGCGCTGATCAACCGCTGCCAAAAAAACAGAAAATACATTAAAGGAGAAAGAAAGGTAAAAACTAAGTAAGCTTTATCAGAAAGGTCTATGTAAATACAGCCTTAAGCACTCACAGAAATGCTGCACTGAGTTCTCTGTCAAAAGATTTGTTGTCTATTTTCCTCTGCCAGAGACATGCAGCTCTTGACTCTCTCCCCTCTCCTGCTCCCCCCTCCCTCAAGAATGCTAAGAACTCACTCCCCCCCTTAGGAATGTGGATCTGAGCCAATCAGCAGGAAGCTTCCTCATAGTCTTACAAACTGAGCATGTACACCGGTCTGGGTCCCGGTATAGGAGCAAGGCATTATGGGAACTTTCTTTACACAACTCAGTGTTTTTTTTTAAATGGTACTGGTATGTATGTATGTATAACTTTATTTATAAAGCGCTACTTATGTACGCAGCGCTGTACAGTAGAATACATTAATATAAACGGGGTATTAAAATAGATAAATAAAAAGTATTACAATAAACACAAATAAATACAAGATACATTTGCAATAAGTTAGGAGTCAAAGACACAAGAGGATGGAGGTCTCTGCCCCGTAGAGCTTACAATCTAGATGGAAATTGATATACCTATATTCATATTATTATCGCTAGGTTTTGATCTCCTGGGGTTGATAAATCTTTTCTTTTCCAACAGTCTTGTTGGTACAGCTGGCCCAAATTCCATTCTGGAATTTGTTTTAAAGGAGAAGGAAAGGCAAAGTCTCTTGGGGGTGCCAAAATGTTAGGCATCCCCAAGTGACTTTAATCGCTTACCTTCTAACCCGGGCTGGTGCCCCTGTACAGAGAGAACAGCACCAGCCCGAGGTAGCAGCGATCGCTTCCTCCTTCCTGATCAATTGTGCACGCATGCGCAGTAGAGTGAAAAGCCGAACTTTAACAGAGAAGTCGGCTTTTCACTCTACTGCGCATGCGTTTGTTCTGGACAATTGGCTGCAGCACGAGTGGGAAGGAGGAAGTGCTCTCGACAGGTACCCGAGGCTGGTGCTGTTTTCCCCTAACAGGGGCACCAGCCCGGGGTACAAGGTAAGCGATTTAAGTCACTTGGGGGTGCCTAACATTTTGCCACCCCCAAGTGACTTAGCCTTTCCTTGTCCTTTAAGCAAAGAGAAATGGCAAAGTATGGTCTGTGCTTTGCAATTCGTCACTAGGCGGTGTATAATAAATCATTGGCATTCCCAGAGAAAAGCTCTTTCCTTGTCCTTTAAATCAGTATTGCCTTACTTCGGAACATATTTGTACTCTTGCTCTGACTGCTTTGATCCAAAACATCTGCACTCGTATTGTTCAGTATTCAGCTCTACTGCCATGTAAAGGTGTTTGTAATGTAAGCAAAGTATGTTGTAAACATTTCCTACTCTTACACCTTGTCTACCTCACAGTACAAAGTATGGGTGAAACCTGGAGCAGAGCAGTCTTTTCTTTATGGAAACCATGTGCTAAAATCTGGCTTGGGGCGTATCACAGAAAACACATCTCAGTACCAAGGAGTGGTGGTGTATTCTATGGCTGACATACCACTGGTAAGTGAATGTGTAGAATATAGTTACATGATGTCTTGAACACAGTCAACGTATTCTAGTTTTTTTTTTGTTTTTTTACATTAATTATAGATTCAGCTAATAATGCGAAGCGCCAGGTTATCATATTCAGAACTAAACATTTGTATCAGTTGCATACTATACATTTTTTAGTTCAGTCTTCCAGAACCTTAAGGGTTTAGATTTTGCTAAACACTCAGGACGCAAATCTGGACTGCTAGGATTTGATTGAATTCTGTGCATATTGAGTTTTTGAATTGTAAACAGCTTCTCTAATTTTAGAGCAGTAAGATTACTGCATACTGCAGTGGGTTTATACAGTCTTGAATCTGAAACCTGACTTATTTTTCACTGTTGTTCTGCAGGGATTTGGAGTGGCCGCAAAGTCAACTCAAGAGTGCAGAAAACTTGATCCTATGGCAATTGTGGTTTTTCACCAGGCAGATGTTGGGGAGTACATCAGGCATGAAGATACTTTAACATAAATGTACAGGCAAATAGCTACTTTTCTAAGAAAACTATATGGACTAAATGCCTTGTTTGTGCGAAGCAGGCACAACATATTTGTATAAACTTCATTTACTGAGGAACAGTACATACATCATGAACATTTGTGTCTTCTCAGCATTGTTGCTTTCTCTGGACTGACATGCTGTCTTGAACTGAGAGGATTGTGTTCCCCTTTTTTCAGACTATTCTTTGATTAAACTTTGACATATGGGATCTCTAACTTCTTTCATGACATCAGAAAAGCTTCCAGAGTTGGCAATACACACTTTCAGTAGTGTGGTGAATTGAGTCTATGCACGTGACACAAATAATTATTTAAATTGTTTACTATTCACAGATTAAAACTGTAGTATATAAACTAAGTCTGTCACAGTCCATGGTGTTTTAGTCTTGGGTTTTCTAATAATCTGATGTTTACTAATGTATTCTTTTGCCTGTCTGGTTGCTGTGAGCTGCAAATCTTTTTAGCAGCATATTTTCCTTTCCCCATATGACAACAGAGTAACACCTGAGACAAACTTGTCTGCTTCATGCTTTTATAAATGCAAATATGTGAACAGAAGTTGTGTGCACACAATGTGTGCAATTGTCATTGTGTTTAAAATGAGATAATTTTTAATATAAACCATAATTACAAAAACATGAGATTTCTTGATGTTCCACAAACCCCTCTAATGTAAATAGAGGAATAGCTTTGCTAACAAAGATGATTTAGTGGACAGACGTGTCCCCTCCAATCAGTCGCTGTATTTTTCTTGGCATAGTACAGGACTTGTTCCAAATCCTAGTTCTGCCCTAATTTAATGGTTTAATTTCATTGTGCATTACAAGGATGCATACCTGCAGTGTTACGATTTGAGGGAATTCCAGTTTATCCGATGGAACAGAAGGTCATAAAAAGGGCAGGATAACTCTTGTTCCACATGAGATCAATGAATAGGGTTTGCACTGAACATTTGTTTTTTTTTTTTGCATATTGTTGTAATCATAAAAAAATCCTACTACTACTAAGCTACTGCAGAGGCTATAATAAGCAGTCTTTAGCCATCAGACCACTAGTTTACTTAGTGATTAAATTATAAAAGGATGTCTTGCAAAGATATTGCCACATATGAAGCATACAGTTCTTTACCATCTGTGCACATTCCCGAAGAAAAGCAGAAATCTGAAGCTAAGCATTCTACAGAAAGTAAAAAACAAAAAAAGTGGGTGGGCAAAAAGTATAGGTTAGGTTGTGCTAGGTCCCCTAAGCCATACAGGACTTTTAGTTAATTCCAGGCCATCCTATTAGTTTTGTTGTTTCATATAACTATACAAATATTTGATTTTTTTTTTTTAAAGAACTATATAGGCATTCCTCTGGGTAACTTTAGCTGTAAGCAATAAAGAGGTGTTAACTGACAGTAAACTTGAAACCAATCAAAGATATTCAACAACTCCCTAGTGTACTATCAATTAATAGCAATTTGCAATCTTTTTGTATTAGTATTTCTGGATACAACAACATGTATGGAGACAGAAGCTCCTTGTAAAAAAAAAAAAAAAAAAGTGGACAGGAAGAATGCAAACGCAAAAGAAAGGGAGAAGTAGAGAGCATTAAAAAAAATGGAAGAGAGTGGAATGGGGCAAGGGAGAAGTCATAGGGTGCAAGAGTTGAATGAGAGAAAAGGACAATGGGAAGATCAAGAAAAAGGGGAAATTAGTGTGATAAAATTTAAAAAAATAGTAAAAGAAGAAAAAAAGGTTAATATATTTAAGCACGGGAAATTGTAGGAGGAAAAAAACAAAGGAATAGCAGAAAAAGAAGTAGAAAGAATAAAAGGGAAGGGATAATGCTTTGGCACTTAGGAAATTTGCCATCATCTCTAAGAAGCCTTCTATAATTAAAAAAAAGAAAATACCTTTATTTGTGTGACAGGGCTTATGGGGTCAGTTTATATACGTTATCTAAGGGTCAATAAAACATGCATACAAATTCCATTTGTTTTTATTTCATGGTTATCTGTACATTGTACATTAATGTGACAGTTAACTTGTTTTAATAACTTGTTTTCATATATGAGATGTTCAACTTTTTGTTCAGTTTATAGCAACAAATGTTCCTATTCTTTGATCACTTGATTTCCATATGGCCCAAAGGCTATTTAATGGACAAGAAACAGGTATCAATCTGGCTTTAGGTTAGAAGGTTTAGATTTTGTAGGCAGATGCTATGCAACAACCAAAATGTGCCCAATCAGCATCAACAGTAACATCCCTTGCTAGCCTGCCTAGATGATGTCCTCTTTGAG
Source organism: Xenopus tropicalis (assembly GCF_000004195.4). Taxonomy (NCBI): domain Eukaryota; kingdom Metazoa; phylum Chordata; class Amphibia; order Anura; family Pipidae; genus Xenopus; species Xenopus tropicalis. The sequence goes on along the minus strand of NC_030680.2, from coordinate 61,101,822 downwards.
AATCTTGTTTGCGTGTTCATTTTTGCGTATTGGGCTATAAAGAGTAATCTTCAACTGCTGTTTGTGTTCACTTAACATCGGGGTTTTTGTGAGTCTGTTGTTGTTTTCACGTTAAAGAGACGTTTCAGGAAGTAAAGCTGCAGGACTCCTGAGGCCACAATTAGCACACTTTGGCTAGCAGACCACCAGTTCACGTAGTGATAATTTGATAAGAGGATGTAGTAATCAGACCCTTTCCTCATCCTTGCAAAGTTGTAATATCGCCACATATGAAGCACGCGGTTCTGTACAATCTGTGCACTTTCCTGAAGAAAAGCAAAGACTCGTGAGATATAGAGCTAAGCACTCTCTTGAGCATAGAAACCATTAACTGGGCAAAATTGCAGAAGATAGGGGAAAAAAACAACAAAACGTGTTACAAATTACCTCAATAGTCACTAGGGTGTCATTTAACTTCTGTTTTTGGTCTTCTACATGTTCTGGCCCAACACCATCATAAAATACCCCAAAATTTAGGTAGACCTGTGCTTGACCAAAACTATTTTGCCAGTTGTTCACACAAATCTGATAAAATCCTGAAAAACAAAGATAATACATAAAAGAATGACACAAAGCAGTTGTGATTGACATTGTGTCCTCTTCGTGAAGAACAAACTATTTGTTCACTCTTAAATGTGGGGGCATAAATGTATGAGCCAATTTTTAGCTGCTGTTACTAATTCACAGTCAAAAGTAAATGCAAAGTTTGGGAATGCAGTGTAAAGATTGTTAATTTTTGTGCATAGTTGCCTTCTATTTAAGAATTACTTTTGGTTCATTATGGGTTGGAAGCTCTAACGAAACAAAGCCTTAAAAAATATAGTATGCAGTATTTTATATAATGAACTTACTGTACCAGCCTAAAGGTTTCACGGCCCTATATCAATAATTGTACAACCTTGAGGTTACAAGTTGTCAGAGAAGCTACAGGAGCTTATTATGATACAGAATACACTAGCTTCTGAGCTGCCGTGTAATGTGAATTAATTAGCAACATTCCTTGCATTGTAGATTTTTGATTACATATATACTGTATAATTTCAGTTAAGTTCAGGCAACTAACAGAAGTATTTATAAGCTAAAATATTTGTTAATGGCAAAGGACTGAGTTTCACCACACACTCATCACTACACAGCAATACAGAGTGAGGAACTACTGGAAGTATCTTCAAAGGCACAAATCTTCACTGTTAAAGGTTTGTAATAGCCTTGGACTTATAGAAGCAGCAGTCCTTGTCTAATTCTTTGTTGAGCTTTACTTCTTTAAGTGGCTGCTCATTTAGAGTGTGAATATGTTTATCCACATTACCAGTCTCTTTTGTCTTGAAGTTAATTTGACCGCGAGTGTCCTGTGATTGCTCAATCTGGAAGCCTTCTGGAGTAAAAGCTGAGGCAGTAACATGTCTGTTCTGCATTATCCCTGATGTCCACTGAACCTGCAGAGAATTTATACATTCATTGCCTGGTAGAATTTTTTTTTAATCCTTCCATGTACAATACTTCACAGAAAAAGGTAGCTTTCCCTCCAACAGGAGGAAGACAATATGCAGTGCAAGGCATACTACCTGAACTTACTTGAACTAAGGAAAATAAAATATAAGGTAAAGTATTAACACCATACACAGAGGTATTACTTGGCATAAAGGATGATAATTAGGCACTTGCACAATAGTGTTGAAGTCTTACTTTACTTCCTTAAAACCAGTTATAATATCTCCCTGAAATAAATGTATACGGCAACTTTAACATGCAAACACTTTAGGGTAAATGTATCAATAATTAAAATCACTTTTTCCCTGCAATTTGGAAAAAGATAATCATTAATAAATCAGCCTCTATGTGTTATTCTGGGGGAGTGCCAACATTTGTTACAGCAATAAAATACATGTTAAGTTTAGTATGAGCTTTGTGTACGAGTGAATTTGTGCTGTAAGACTGAGAAAGCATTGGGTCACCTTGCAGTTTAAGAGATAAGGAGGTGATATGTTTTTTGGCAGGCAGCAGGTGTTTCTTTTTCCAACTGCAGTGCAAGTTTAACACAATTATTTTACCAACAGTTGGATTAAGCATTAGCATTTGTATTATGATTTTCAAATTTTACCAGATCTGTCATCTGTTCACTGCCTGGCCCTCTATTGCAGCTGTTAGTCTGCAGTTTCAATGAGCATTGATGATCCATGAATACATTGATTGGATGATATTTATAGAGATTTTGAGATTAAAATATATATCAAGAAAGAGAAATGTTTGTTTCACATCTGGGACATCACATACCAACTCACCTCATATCCATAGTAGAAGTAGCCCTCCTGATGAGCAAAATGCCAGAAGCATTCGGTTCCTCCAGGGCCCAGCAGGACAGCAAAATCATACCGGTCGGCACCACGAAACAAAGACTGGGCATTGGGATCACTAAGTGGCTCAGACTTCTGGGCAGTACTAAACAATAAATGGGCCAGTAGGAACACCACAACTGGAAGCATGATTAAGGGCAGCCTGAGATGCAATGAATGCAGCAGATGAGGACCTAGAGAAGCGTGGCAATCATTAACCTAACCAAGCAGCCTCTGCTTGACAAACTGACAAGGCGTAGCACCTGCTACAGCCAATTAAAGGAGATGGAACATTTTTAAACACCTGTACAATTCACACAGGCAGCTTACAGTATTACTTAATGTTTCTAATGCTGCATCAACCTTAAATGATATAATAATGTGCTTTGTCTTCTGTTTAAATATATTTGTCTTATTTGCTATTGCACACACAGAACAGCATATATATACATATAATATATATTATATTTTTACTTTTTTACATTATCATAACCAAAATACACAAATTACCAAATTATAGTACTTAAAATATATATTGCTAGTCTTAAGGCTGAAGACGTAACCTAAGTCAAAAATGTTTTATGAGTTTAAATATTTACAAAGTTGTACAAAATTTACAAAATATACTTAAAACTATTTATTTGTCAAATATTATTTTGTAATTTTTTCTAAAATTATTTTTTTAAACGCCCTGTATAAATTACATAAGGTATAAATAAAACTAAAATTAGGTAGTTTCTTCCCTTAAAGAGGTCCAATACAACTTAATATAAAACATATGTGAGCTGTTCTGAACATTTGAGCAATATACGTTAAGCATATTTTCTCTTTCACAACAGTAGAAGTTTTTATACAGTTAATGTAATGAATGTGTAAGCTGAGTGCCCCCTGCTGTCCTGTCAGGCCAAGCTGATTGGCAAAAGCTTAAATTATTGATTATGGCAGCAAGTCCTAATGATACTCTGTTCATCTCTCTTATAACACTAAAGAGGCCATTTATAGTATTATAGTACTTAACAAATTAATTACTCAGTAGTGATGAGTGAATCTGCCTCATTCCACTTCACAAAGCAGCGAAAAATTAGCAAAATGTGGCTAATGCATGACTTTTTGATGTGCGCAACTTTTTTTTTTACTTGCCAGTGACTTTTTTTATGCAACCACAATTTATTTGATGCCACAGCACTTTTTTCTTCACTCACAAATTGTTGTTGCAGTAAATTTTGTAGCAGCATTTTGTAGCAAATCTATGCCTGCCAAAAAATGTACTTGCTTAGTTTTTTTACAAAATACAAGAGAATTATTTTTGTCAAATATTACTATAATGTGATGAATGCTATTTTGTGGCATTTTTCCAAAATTACTTTTTTTTTTTAAATGCACTGTATATATTACATGACAACTACATAAAATTATAATAAAAATACTTCAGTGGTTGTTGTGGCTCTCAGTTCCTACTGTTTCAGTATAAGTAAATTTATATGTAACAGGTTTTTGGATATGGGGGTCACCCTAATTGGTCACCTTAAATATGGTCAGACTGGGTCCAAATCCTAGCAACTCCCTTGATTTCTGAAATAAATTTGGCAGCAGTGGTTCTTCAAAAACAAATGCTAACTCTTTATTGATGAAATATCTTCACAATCTCTCTTAGTGGTGCTGACTTTGATGGTACAGGATCATATCAGTACATGCTGCAACAGTGATACTAAGCTCCCAGGATCTCTTTGGCCTCCTGCTTTTATATGCTCATGGAATTCCAAGGCGACTTACAATATCCTTATATTTTACAATGGGGGGTTATTTATTCACTAAAACAGCCCACAAAAAATGTAGCACACCAGATAATTCATGGTGTATAGGCTATTTTAAACCCTGGGCAAATGTGTCTGGGTAAACAACCCATAAACATCCAACTAAATAGAAAAGGTGGGACAGTGCCATTATAGTTCAACATGTTCATTGACCAGGGGCATCAGCCTGTAGTGACACTATATCACACCACTTGGTACACTCAACAATTCCATATAGTGCCTCTATCAAGGCATGGGTAGTTTCTATGTAATAGTAATTATAACTGCTATATTTTGATTGCATTGTATTCCAGGAAAAATACTCCTAAAATGTCTTAAAAATGTAATGCCTTATACGAAGAAAATAAAACCCACAGTAAACTCCTATCAGTAATTAAATAAAAATTGTTTGATATTAGTGAGCTGATACTAATTTCGCTTATTACAGTTATCGTTCCCACTACTTCCGACCTTCTAAAAATGGCGGCAGTAAGGTACAGCTGGTTTTGACGCTCGTCAGCCAAACAGGAAGTGTTCCAGTGTTTAGCGCGACTTTTACTCTGGACTGTACTGTGATGGAAATGGAAACAAACAGCACGCTTGAGGAGCGTAGGTCTCCTGACTCGTGTAAACAGCTGGAGCGGACTATAAACCAGTGGGTGTTCGATTATTATTTCCACACTGCAGTAGAAGCCTTTAGGAGCGATCGGCGAAAGGACTTTCAGGAGATCAGGGACATTGTTTCCGGTAATCATTCTTGCTTGTGTAAACGCGAAGAAGTTGAGTGGGCTCTCTAGTTTGTTTTTGCTTTCTTCTAAATACTTTCATCACTAACGTGGTGCGCACAAAGATTTATACCTGTCCATCCATCTCCTTCTCCAGTGGCGCAGTTTCTCTTATTGCATTTGCTTGCTACTAGTAACACATACCTATTTGCCTCTCAGAATGTCAGGCAGTTGTTGATAAATGTACTGTAAGCCTGTAATAATAGCTAAAACACAACTTTCCACCCCAGTAAAAAATTAAAGTGAAATTAAACTCGGTATACCATTAAGAGAGGTTTATTGCCATTGATTAAACCTAAAGGCTATGGCACAGAAAGTTTTGACTGCCATGGTGCTACTGCACACAGTAGTAGCAGTAGAAACACCATAAGAGCTAAATTACACTGAAGATATTGCAAGATGGTTTTGGATCAACAAAACATATCCTACAAGTCGGACGTAGGCACATTGGTCAAAATATAATGGGACTGATAGAAAAATCTGATGTGTAAGCTAGATTAGCCATCTGACATGCCCCACTAGAAGGGAACACTGCCTGCTGCTTCTTCATCCAACAGGATAAAACCTAATTGTATCTGAAAGACATTTTCTTCTCTCATTGAAATACTTTGACTGTGGGATGTAGGTGCATGAACAAAGTACACCACTTGACTTTATCTGATTCAACTTAAATTACAACTGTGGGGATCAGATTGTGTATGATGCTACAAAATCTTGTGCTGTTGCATGATAAGATTTTTTGGGTCAGATAAAGTTTAGCCCACAAAATTTGATCAAAATCTCCCATGTACTTAGGCCCCTATTTGCCTGTCACTGCTTCTCAAAGAAAATTATAGGAACCAGTGCTTATGGGATCTGCTGTGGCTAAACTACGCAAGATTTTGTGGGTTACATTTTATATCTCCCAAAACATCGTATCAGATCTTTCCCCATTATGCCCAAACAGGGAACAAGCTGATCTGAGTGACAAACAATTGGATCTCAATTATGGGAATGTGCAGTCCTCGCCCCGACTGGATTTGAAACTTTAGTCCCCAAATAATAAAATATACAAATGGAGCTCACCACACTCATGGCATGGTGAGCAGTTTTGCAGTTTTTGGCGGTATCCATTTAATAAAAGGATACAAATTTAATGTGATATAGGTTAAATGGGGTAAATTAAGAGTAACTTGTAAGTAAATCATTTTGGTGACTGTCTTTAATGAAAAGGTGCATAAGTCCTCATGTGGAGCAGGGGGGGTCCTATCCCATGCTCCTCTTTTGGCACAAAGTGAAATACTCTGCATATTTTGGGCCACAGTGCCCTTTATCAGGTGTGATAAAGGGCACTGAGGCCCAAAACATATAAGTGTAGCACTAATAATTACTAATTGCAGCTGAGTTCTGCCTTCTTGCTCACTTCAGTTTTTTTAATATAAAAAATAAACCAAATTCTTTTGTTTCCTTTCTAGTCTTACTTCATCATCCTTTAGAAATTAAAGCTCAAAATGATTGCAAGTTACGAATAATGCAGTGTTTTTCTCGGATTGAAGAGGGTGAAGACCCAGGTAAGTGACGTACTTGCAGCCTGATAGTTTTTAAAGAAAAAAACAAAAAACACCCAAAAAAGCAGCAGTTAATGTGTTTTAAATGTTTCACAAATAGTTTTTTTCCCTAGTTTCTGAGGTGTTTAATGTTGTTAATTTGCAGAGCCATCATATTTCTAATACTATAAGTAAAAAAACAAAATTAATCCACTATAGCTTGAGCTTTATTTTCCCCTTTACTGCTTGTCTGCTGTGGATCATAAAATCAACTGCATTGGCTTTCAGGGACCTGACTGCCAGCACACAGTTCCAATTTGCTTTTTGATCCCCATGTATTGCCAGACTGTTTACCTTTTGCCATGTGGAACAGCCCCATGCTCTAACTCCACTGGTTATTGCCACATTGCTTGCTGGTTCTGATATTAAAACTGTATCCAAGTTGTATTATATCCCTGTATAGTTATAATACTACTATACTGTGTATAGTGCAGAATGATTCTACATGGCCAAACACCCTCCACCCCAAGTCCAGCATTGGACTGCATGTATTAATTTATTGTATGTCTTTTGCTTGCAGATTGCACATTTAATGAAGAAAACAATGAAACTCCTTTGGAATCAGCTGTTGGACTTCTTGATATCATTCAGAAAGAAATGCCTCTTGATGAAGATTTACTCAGAACCAATAAACAGATGGTTAAAGAAGCAGTAAGTATTATATTGGTTCTATAAGGCCATCTTGAAAGGTTCTTCATCTCCATTACAGGTTTTCTGCCACCTGTACAACACCTTAGTTTTTATTTATGCCTATTGCACCTGTTCTCAGCAGCTCCAAGGGCTGTGGCACACATTGAGATTAGTTGTCTGCGGTTAAATCTCGGCTACCACAGGGGGCTAATTTCCCTAAAGTGGCCTTCCCCCTGGCAATAAAGTGAATCACAGATGGGAAGGTATACGTGACTTCGTTTTCTGAAGTAAACCATAGTTTCCTGCGTATTTTGCTAAATGTCATATTTTCATTGCACCGTATGTTTAGTATCTGCTACTACAAAAATACATAACTTTTCTTTTTCCAGGCAGTTTTGGTGTGTATAAAAAGTCAGAAGTTTGATCAAGCCATCAGAATTCTAAAGAAGTACATTTCTAACAACAACAAAAGAGTGAGTACAAAATGCTTAGGGCCTGTTTTGTTCCCTGCTATTGTGGAACTGATCATCTGAAGTCATTTTTAAAGGAAACAAAAAAAACTCTTCTAATGTGTTTTAGTGACCCTAAGCAGAAAGTGGGTGAGCTGTGAAGCTAGAATTGTATTTTTGTGCATACTTTCCTTTTACGACTGCTATTTATGTGTGTCGGAACCTTTGGGTTTCTGTTCTTGATATATATATCAAGACTATGATGTATTCTCAAGTTATCACAGAGTTCTTGTGCCATTTCTCTCAAAGGATTTTCTCATCAAAAGAGTTATCCTTATAAATGAAAGAATAGGATCTGTTTCAGATTGTGCCAGACCTCCTCTTAATTTAGGTTATTGCTACAGTGTACTTTTATAAAACCAGTTTTTAAATTTTTTCCTTGTACCAAATTAAGACACTTTTTCTCAGTTATCTGACCTGATAGCTAACAGGTACTTTTGTACTACTTGTTTCAAAATAGAATCATTAAGGCTGATGCCACACCAGGCGTAGGGCTGATTTTTTCGGCAAGCGGAAAAACACTTGCCGAAAATTCAGCCCTACGCCTGCTACTTGTGCCTGCACCCGAATGAATGGGATACGCTCGGGTGCAGGCACATGTAGCCGATATACGCATGAAAACGCGAGAGAATGCAAAGTAGCAGGCGTAGGGCTGAATTTTCGGCAAGTGTTTTTCCGCTTGCCGAAAATTTCAGCCCTACGTCTCGTGTGGCATCAGCCTAAGAGGTATCATTAGTTCCACCAACTAATTGTTAGCATCTGTTTTCACTTCCCTTAAAAGCACACACCTTCATTTTCCTTTGGCCACAAATATCTTTACAAACCGTTCACAGTTCTTCCTTTTAATGGGCCATATCTTGTGTGATGGTTGTTCTGAAGACCAAAAGTCATATACAGGTTAAATCTATAATTCCCCCCCCCATTTAGAAAACTCCACCTGAGGCTAAAAGATTTTCCAGGATTATATTTTTGCATAGATTTCAACCTGCCATGGGTGGTTGTCAATAATTCAAAATCCTTTCTCATTCAAATAGTCTCTGGTTGTTCTGATTAATCACACTGCTGCAGCTGAAAGCTGAGAAAATCCAGATCACCATAAGAGAGAAAAGTATCTTGAACAGGGATACATTCAAGATCCATTAGGTAATGTGGATAACTGGCTTGATATTTTAAACCCAGATCACAATAAATTTGCCCTCTTTTACTTTTATCCTATGAGGGCAATTTTTTTTTATTTTTTTATTTTTTTTACTGACAAGGCTCTTATGAAACATACACTAGACATTCTGCATTCCACACAACTTCAAAGTTCTGCTTCTTTGTCACCAAATTTAGTCATTACCATTGATGGCGGTCTGTGCAGTTAGAGACTGTTTGCTCTCACCACCAGTCATATCTAAGACCACTGGATCTAGAACAGTCTTGCCTCCAAATCATCGTCTGTGTGTTGCAGGCACTTTATTACAGTGGTGTGACATGCTTCTGGAGAAGTGCATCTAAATTAAACATGGCAGTGCTGTTACTGTACTTCTTTAAGCCATCTTGTTGTACCCTTTTCTTGGTCTTTAGCACTGAATGAGCTCTTAGGAGTTATTCTCTTTTCTCAATCGTTCGTTGGTTGATTCTTGGTTATTCAAAATATTTTTCTTCGGATTGCTGTGGTTACCTTCCTAGGGTTTTCAAGATCTTCAATTGGGAGCGGACTACTATCATATGGTCAAGGAAAGTTTGGTTCCTCCATAGGCTCCTCATATGCACAATTTTCTTGACAAGAGATTGAAAGTTGCATCTCTCAAGACAACAATGTGATAACGGCAATATAAGGATTACAGTTCTAGTTATGTGAAATCTTTCTGGCAAAAAGACAGAAAATCTACATGTATAGAATGGCCAGCCTATATGTTAATGGACTAAGGTGTTAAATCTTTTAATTCCTGGTCTATCGCTGGCAGAGCGATGGGAAGGGGGGGGGGGGGGGGGTCATCAACCACAATGACTTTATACATCCTACATCTTCACAACAAATAACTTGAGGCACATGCAGCTTGCAGCTTCATTTGCACTAACATGGTTTCTGTGCATGAAGTTGAACATCCCCTTTAAATCATAAACCAAAACTATATTTTTATACAAATTGTAAAATATCAGTGTTGCATGTGCATCCATGATTGCCCAATAGCACTACCTTGCTTGTGGGTTATAAGCCTGAAGTGCTTTAGCTAGAGGTTTTTGTTTAAGCTAAAATATGCCAGGGCATCTCAACATTTTTATAGGCCATCGCCACTTTGGCCCCTTATTTAACCATAATTACCCAAATATCCCAGTAAGAGCACTACAGAAATAAATTATGAGCACATTAACAGCAGACAAAAAAACAGTGTCACTGAGCACTCCATTACCCCAGGAATTCCAGTAAGATCACATCAGAAATCACTGCAGAAATGGATAATAAGTAATTCTGTCTTCTGCAACTACATAGGAAGAAAATTATGGCAATTGATTTTTGGCACATTAAGAAATGTTTGGCAGCCTTCTGCAAGATCTTTGGCAGGTGGCAAGTAGAGGACTCCATTGCAGCCTGGATCTGCCACTGCTCCCTTATGTGCATGTCTAAGCACAAATTAGGGCATGGGAGGGCACCCGCCTGCCCATCAGGAATGTAGCTTCTAAACGCAGACTGCGTTTTATTTACCTGGGAGACCTGCAGTAATGCTGTCATCATAAGGCAAAGTGCAAAAAAAGGGTAGTTTTTGTTCTTTGCACTGTGCCTTCCACTTTACCTCTGTGTATATGAGCAGTCCCTGGATTCCACTTCTGCATTTAAGCAAAAAAGGGACAGAGATAAGAAAAATATTATAGGTACAATGCATCACACCATATATGTATGCATGCCATTTTTGAGAGATTCTTGTCAAATAATGAGTTTCAAAAAACAAAACACTGCAACACAGCTGCTGCAACTTCTAGCATAAAAAATAATTAACTGAAAAGAAAATGTACTCTGCAGGCATGGATGTTTTATGCCTTGATTGCATAGCACTGTGTCCTGATGAACTGAGCTTGTTTCAAGTAATGTTTAACTAAGAGCTTTTCATAGGCTTCACTGACAAATACAACTAAATTCCAAGGATTTGATCGAGGTACATTTCAGTTATGGCCTTCAGCTGGCAAGACTGTGGTATTTTTGTGATCAGTCGGCTTTTTTAACAGTGGTACGTTAGGCAACACCAGCTAGTAACACCTTTGTTGAAGTAATGGCATAAAGTGATTTCAAAAGTATGGAACTGTAGTTGCCAATTAGCAAGGCTTAGCAATTTGCTGGTATATAGGTAAAGAAAGGATAATACTTTTTCCTCCCTTTGTTATAATATGCAAATATGTAATGTAATGTAATATGCAAAAGTTTGCCCATGCGTGAAACTTTTTCCAATAACAATGAATCTTTGTGCATGCAAAGACACAGGTTTCAATGCCATTGAAAATCCCCCATTAATGCACATGTAATGAATAAGGATGACACCTATTTAACAGGGATTAGGCTAGTTCTTCCACGTCAGTGTGCATAAAGTAGAACCCTCCTTTTACGTTTTTCAGGGGACTAGAAAATATGGTGTAAAATTCCGAAATGGTGTAAAGGAAGGATAATGCATAATTTATTATATATTTGTGGGACCACAAAAAAATGCAAAATGAGGGAAAACATCAAGGTATGTAAAATAGAAGTTTGACTATACATCTTTACATTTCTGGTTGCTTGTGCATGTGCAGTTTGGTCAAAACTCGGCCTTTCTAAACCCTCCATAGAGGGTTATTGCACATGCATGCACATGCGTGTCAACTCAGTATTACTATTTATTTGGATATATATTTCCAGAATCTATAAATCTATACGTACAGTATTATACCAACCAACCAAACTTGTTAAAGGCATAATACAATATTGGTACCCTACCGCTGATTGTTTAGTATGTATGGAAACCGTAGTAAATTTTATGGCGGGTTAATATAATACAATTTCTCTACCATAATTACAAAACGAGTTGTGGTCTTTATATTATTGGTCTGTTCCGTATACAAACAGGGTCATAATTTCCAAGATGTGTCCAGCTAAAAATGACACCCCCTGGCATTATTGTGAGAAGGAGGGTGGTCTCCAGTTACCTGATGCCAGATGCCACTTCTTTAGATGTTTTGTTTATGTCCTTTTGTAATAATAATATTTTAGCATATATGCCCTGTTCTTCTTTTTGGTATATTAAATATAAAATGTAATAAGTTTTAGACTTGTTGCTCTAATTAACCCATAGTCCAAAAGGAAGTCTGTGTGACTGCTATACCTTTACCCTCTGCATACTGAAAGGAAAGGTTTCTCTGTTTAAGTGCTTATCAACCATTTAACTGCTGGCAAAAAGAAATTGTCTTTACATGTAAATAAACTCATTAACTGCTGGAGTTTTTGGTGAATTAGTGGAAACTATCCTTCTAAATGCTGTGAAAGATTATTGTTGTTGTTAATATGGCAGTTAGTTGCATCTTCCAGCCTAAGCGAGGTTGGTGGCAGCTTTTAGGATTGTGATTAAATACTTATGGTAAGAAAGAAGCAAGTGCTGAAGTGCCTAACTCCACACCCAACTTGACTTTCATCTGAGGTGGTGTATTGATATATGATATAAGGTGTCCACTAGTTCTGTTTGCTTTCAGTATATCTTGGCTCTCAGAGATGACATTATGGCTTTTTTGCAACATAGCAAATTCCTCTCTATTGTTCTCCGTTCTCTATTCTTCTGGTTCTCAAAACTTTACGGATACCTTCATCTGTATCTGTTTAATGAGATTTGGAATGAAGAATTCTGGGAATGCCAGAAGTTGCATGTCCCTAATTTAATATAGTGTAACTGCATTGTTAACTAAAGTGCATTGTTTCAAATGTTACCTGTGCCTACTTTAATACAATCTAATTGCAGGTTTAATGGGAGTGTAATGTTATGATTTTATTTTGTTTGTTTCAGAAGCTGCGATCTGATCTGCAAACCATTATCCGAGAAAAGAACCAGAATCATCCTTTAATTGCAAACTTTTCCTTTACTACCATCAAAAAGATGATCTACCAGCTTTTTGAGAAACATATTGAACTCACAGCTCCGGTATTACTGACTGTAGGTAAAACCTATCCAGTGTTTGTAAAATTAAAGTTGGCAGAGTCTCTTATATGTGAGATATTTTTGTGCATTTAGAAACACTTGCATGTAAAAGTGAATATGTATCATTAATATAGGCTAGCAGTGCTGCAAATTTCTTTTATAGTAATGATTCAGGCCTACAAAATTATTAGGAGTGTCAGTGACAATCACACAAAATCTAAAGTCAGTCAAACCAATTCAACAGAATTTTTTTTTTAATAATTTTATCCCAAGTAAATAAAACTAAATGTCATCCCACTTATTTAGATTCCAGGGTCTTCCTTTGTTCAGTGTCACTTACCTCATGACACTTAGTCTCTGCATATTGATATTTATTTATTGTTTATCCTCCCTGTGTGTGAGTTTTTTATGTCATAAACTTGTACAGCTCTGCGTATCCTAGTAGCACTTTAGAAATAAACTTAGACAAGCATGTATTTATCTTTGTAGCCTAATGAGTTAGCATTAGCTGCAGAGGGTGTTTATGGGTAGGCAGGAAATAAGGATTTTGGTTTCCTTCTTTTGCTTCAATATCTTCATAGCTTGCTATGACTCTATCTCTTTTTAATAGAACTTTTCCCACCTGTTCAGTTTGCTCTGTGGAAATGTAGATGCCTTTACAGCAAATAGCTATGGGTAAAACTGCTCCAGATATGTTTATGTTCATGTCAGTAGTTTCCAGGTCTTGAGACTGCAGAATGTGGCCTTAAAGGGGCAGTCAGCCTTTAAGTTTGCAGCTTTTATGAATAAGTGTTCAGCAGTTTCCCCTCTAGTTTTGTCAAGATGTGGGCTATGTTCCCATTTCCAGGTTTTTTCAGTTTCTCTGGCAGTCTTTCAGAATCCTTCCTTCCAGCAGTGAAAAACTAAAGCATTATCTTGCACTGAGGTATTCCAATTATAATTTTAATAGCAAAAAGTAAAGCTTTAGTTTGTCCAAGCACCCAGCAAGTCAAAATAGGAACTTTATGATTTTCCCATTTTTAGGTTTTTCAAGTATTAAATGTACTTCCCTGCTTATATGAAGCCTTTTCTTGATCCACAGTAACTGTGTATTTCTGGAATGATTGAATCCCAGAATATACAATGAGCGGCACACAGATCACAAGTGCAACAATATAAGATGAATGTTTCAAGTGAACAAGTATCAGTGTATCAGTCACAGGGTCATTTGCCTGTGGATCATGGTTCATATGACATAGCTTAACCATGATTTATTGTTGATTAGGCATGGCATATGTTCTACTTAGCACTTATTCAGCATGATTTATTTAGGAATCAAGGCCTGTTTATTTTGGCTAATTTCATCTCTGGTTTTCAGATGGCCAAAAAAGAGCAAAAGTCACAATGTTTGTCCGAAGAACCTCAAACCCCTCCAACAGAGCAAGAAAGGACAACTTCACAGCTTCAAAATGAATCTCCTAGGTCTTCACAGGTTGTTAGGTATGACTTCTAGATGTGTTAATGCCTATTGTTAACAATTTCAGACCGGAGTCATTTTACCTGCTACATCTTAGCTCACTGGCTGTAGTGTTATCCTTCCGCCTTTTAAGAAATTGGGCTTCTTCCTTTATTTTATTTTGTGAATGCTTCTTTTCAATTTGCATTCTCAAAATCAATTTTTCTTACATGCAGTTAGAATTTGTCAATGTTGGGAAGTGTTCTTTCATTAATATACTATTGGCCTATTCTTGGCAGCTTTCAAATGGTTTTGATATTTTTTGGTTTTAAATATTTACTTATTATTCTGTGTGTGGACAAGTTGTGATAGCATCAAAAGGGTTAGAAGGAAGAAGCTTAGGGGCCATGGAGCACTGAGGTAGCTCTTAAGTATGGCTGATTTTTTAATTTTAGAGACATTTTCTGCACCAAATAAATATTTTGTGTGTGACCCTGCCTACTACTTGTATTACTATTGTTTATTCAGGGACTAGGGCAGTATTCACACGTATCAGGTGGCTTACTCCTAAATACTTGTTAGAACTGTTTGTTGTCACTGATAGCAGCAATTACATCTCTTTGAGGCCTCAACTGAATTAATTCAGCCTGGTTGCTGCCTGGTTGGAGAGATGCATACAAATATTAAATAACTCAAAAACACAAGCAAATGTAAAATGAAGGCCAGTTGCAAGTTGCCTAAAAATACCATTGTCTACATTATATGAATAGTTTATTTTAAGTTGAATTACTACTTTAATGTTATGTTTAATACTTCTAATTATCTTTGTGTTGTGCTTGTTTAAGCCATTTAAGCACTACATTTTATATTTTTGTTTGCATTGATCACCTTTTACAATTTTTTTAAAACCTTTTTTCCTAGCTCAGAAGCAGACTGTGTAATATCATACGGACTGTCAGTGTTGAAGTCAAAATTTATGTCACTCTGCCAAGAAGAGGACACTGACACAATGTTCAGGAAACTGTGTGAAACTGACTTCTGTAGAAAAGAAACCCCTATAGACATTCCTGTTGAGAAGGCAGGAACACACACAGAGGAGCCTGATTCCTTAATATCAGAAAGGAAAGGGAAGAAATTGGTTGTATCATTGCAGCAGCTAGTGATGAAAAAGGACAACCAATGCATAAACTTGAGTGAGAATGCAAACATCTCCCATGACAGTGCACATCAAAATGTTTCTTCTGCTCAGAAACCACAGAACCCACAAATTACGCCTAAAAAAAGGAAATTGTAAGTTTTGCATAATATTTTTATTATTTTTAATGTAATGTGAATGCAGACCACATGGCCTCAAAATGGTTCTCCCAAAAATTTCAGGGGAGGGACTGCCATTTCCATCTTAATGGCAGTTCTTCGATGAGAAGTTTTCTGGTAGTGAAGGGGAAGGTAGGTTCATCTTCATCTGAGGATGCATCCAAAACTGACAAAGTGACATCAATGGTGTGATTAGGGCAGTTAGAGAATCCCTAAACTTTAGAGCACACTGGCCCCATCTGCTGGCTCCCTCTCCAATTTCTGACCCAGTGCAAGTGGCCCGCAGTTCCCGGGTTACTGTACTAGGAGAGGTACCTCAATGTAATTCTGACCCAGTCCATAAGAAATTGAAGATCCCTCAGGCAGCAGATCTGCTGTCACGGGCCAATTTAAACAGCAACACAAACAGAATGCCGAATTTCTATTCCATGAGCTCATACAAAAGGAGTGGGGTTTAAAATCTCACAGGTTTTCTCGCTCATATCCATTCTCTAAGGAGTTGGTTGAGAGCTGGGGTGTCCCATCAACAGTTGATGATCAGGTATCCCATTTGTTCAAGAACACTGTACTTCAGATGCTGGATGCTGTGACATTTAAGCATCCCATTGACAAGCGCGACTGGAAGGTTTTTTACGGTCCATCTATGTGGCAGAAGGGTCCTATCACTGCCAGAGCTTGGGTAGGCTCTGAGTTATCTCATCCTGGGCACAGACCAAATTGGATGGCCTCAGGAACAATTATCCAAGCATAGAGTTTGTGTCTCTAGCGTCTCACGTAGCAACTGCTAATTCATTCTTGGATGATCCCTTATTGGATTAATATAGACCACACAGGTTAAGATGCGCAGGTATTTTTTTTTTCTATTTTTGTGGTTTTGGATTTTGTTCCTCCAAGGGCTCTTTCTTCTTTGCATCTGACCATCCCAGGGGCAAATCCCAACCTAAGCAGAGCCAGTGGTGGCAGCCCCGCAAGAATTAGCAGAAGTCTTCCAGGGACCCTCACAGTGATGGGGGTGACGCTCTGAACCCCACACAGGCAGTTAGAGACACCTATGATAGTTTCAGAAGGTATCCTGAGATTTAGGAACTGACCAGCAAAGAATACTAGCTAGAGTTTAATTAGGGTTAAAGCAAGACAAGTTTTGTTTTTGTCAGTGTCCTGTAGGGCACTACATATTGTTGAAGTGTATAAATGCATTTAAACTAATCCAGAAAATGTTTTGCCATGATATATTCTACCTAGTAAATATTTCCAATCCGTTGCTTTAACCTGCTTATTCTGTTAACTTTTGTACATTTTGGCATCATTGGTTGGTGGGGAAAAACACAGTTTTATATAAAGGCTTCTGAGCACTTTTGCAATTTGATTTTGATTGCTTTTTATAGTAGCAATTGTTACACTGCTAGTATTATAAAACTGAAACAGCACCACCTGCTGGTCTATGCTGTCAGCCAGACTACATTAGGATGAACATTTCAAAAGAAAATGTCTGCTTAGGAAAGACCAGAGACTGTACTTTTCCCTGGTCTTTCCTAAGCAGCTCAGAAATTTTCTACTGGCTGTAGCCTGGTGGGCAGGACTGACCAGTGGTTGGCAATGATTCAGTTTCATTATATTAGCAGTGTAAAATTAAAAATATCTTGAAATCTAGAAAACAAATCATGTAAATTGCAATGGTGCTTAAAAGGGCACTGAGCTCTGCTTTGAGGGTTAACAATATGATTAAAACAAAAACCAACAAGCCAACAACTTTTATTTGATTAATAAGTAAATTCCTTCCATATATTTTACTTTAGAAATTCTATGTTAGACGGGTCAGATATTGTTGAAGAACAGGACACTTGGAGTGAAGCAGATGAGCTGTTTAAAAGTAAGAGTAAGTGTATTAATGAATGTGTTTGAAATTCTAGCATCAGGGTCCATATACAAAATCCCTGTAGTAGCATTTTCCACGTTTACTGAAGTTTTATTTTCTTTATTTAAGAACATAATCAAAAAGGCCACATATAATGTATTTATGTATAAAGTAGAGGTGGCAAGCCCAGGATATAATTTTAAACAATTTTTTTAAGAAACCAAAGCGTTGCTGTTTTATGCAGTGGGGTTTTCCCATTGCAATAATGCAAGTACAGTAGTCGTATTGTATACTAGGGACCAATGAAACATATTTGTAGTTAATCATAAGAAGTAGCTCTTACACTTACTGTGTGACAAGCTAAAAAGACGCACACCACCCCTGATGCCTATATTTGGTTAGATAAAAGAACATTTTATTGAAATTTTATTTATCTTCTGCACCAATATTTTTTGCTTTTCTTCAGTCAAGAACCTCCAATACTGGTTGTTCCTATATGAATTAGTTTGAGCTGGCAGGCATGGTGTGGGCCATTTTTCTGTCCGCTGAATAGGGCAGAGAAACAACCCTGTGTGACATAAGCCTGTTGTAACAAAAACATACACTGTTATATGTGTTACATCTTGTTTTTAACTTTTTAAGGAGAAGAGAATGTAAAAACAAACAATACCACAACCACCAATGGCAAGAAACAGGTGAGTCAGCTTATTGCAAACTGGAATTGATTGGAATTGCTGTGAAAGCTGCAATTAGACAGTGTGGCTGTGACTGAAGTGAGCACTAGGTCTTCAGATTTAACTGTAAAACTGACATCTAGTAGGCAGCTGTGGCTGTATCCAGTAGTAATAGCTAATGGTTTAGAGTTAAGATAAAGGGCAATGGCATAAGTAGTGGTTTGTCACCCAAAGGAGATTGCCACTCCCGTGGGCAAAAATGTGTCCAGAAGTATAAACAAACAGCAAATATTTCAGTGAAATAAAACAACATTTATTGGCTCAAACTTAAACAAACAAATCAAAAAAAGCAAACATACTATACCAGGTGTATCCCAGTGCCTCAAGGTACCCACTCTCCTAACGCGTTTCGCACCATTGGGGGCTTCATCAGAGGAGGTGTGGCATATTCATGTAATTTCCTTTATATACCGTTAACGTTTAATTTATATATTTTTCTGGGCTACCATTTTAGTCCCATAACAAGCATATAATATATCAAAAACTTGAATTATACACCTCACAGGGCCCCCAATAAAGCCCTGCACTCACCATAAATTATACAAAATCATAAAAAAAAGTGATATAAAATAAATTCAACAAATGATGATATTAAATGATATTAAATGATATTAAATATTTCAACAAATGATGCACTTTAAAACTTTAGGTACATCAAAAGTGCATATGAACCCCATAATAAATAAATTAATAAGTAGATAGATAATTAAATAATTAATTTATTTTAATTATCTACTTATTAGGTCTGTCTTACACACAAATAATGCAGCATATTCCCGCAGTTAAGTTGTATCATCCCATGTTCAGTGTTTCACATACTGCCATGCGTATACTTCTGGACAGCTAAATATCAATAGATTAGATTAAGAAAGAGAATCTATAAGTTATATCCCACTGATAGGTCCTGAACCAACATATAAACAAACAGCAAATATTTCAGTGAAATAAAACAACATTTATTGCCTCAAACTTAAACAAACAAATCAAAAAAAGCAAACATACTATACCAAACAATGGATAGGTGTATCCCAGTGCCTCATGGTACCCACTCTCCTAACGCGTTTCGCACCATTGGGTGCTTCATCAGAGGAGGAAGCCTTTATACGGCGTACACTTTAACAACTGGGATGGTCTTTATATGTAAATGCCCCTTCCAAAGTGATATTGCCCATTGTTTTTATGGGTTAGGTTAGGGCATTTTAATCCTATTGGCAGATTTTTTACTATATAAATATTGCCTGTTATGTTACTTGTGATTTTGTATTGCATCACCACTTGGGGATTAGTCTCTTATTCTAATTCTATTCTTTTTCTAATATATTGAGAAACTCCGATTATAAGGTTTTTATCTTAAAGGGGGTGTTTATCTTCAATGTCCAAATCTTATTAAACCACCAATGCCTTCAGTGTTGGAAAATCCATTTTCCATAAAAAAGGTAAAAAGGCCACTGCAAAAGCTATTTTTTTATACCTGTTAACTCAGTCCTCCCTCTCTTCCTCCTGATCAGTTTTCTGAAGAGATAGGAGTGGCCTATTTTGAACCTGACACACTGAGGACTTCCTTTATGCTTACATCATCACATACAAGTTTTGTTATTTTTTTTTCCTATTGGACCATTTATTTGGTTGCTTGGGCACTCTAACCAGTTGGCTAATTACTCCCTTGCAATGGCATAGGCCATAGACTCGGCATAATATACTGTTATATTAGATTTGCCGCACTCTGTCACAGGCATAGAAAGCAGTGTCGACAGGAGAGACAGCCAATGGGAGTTAAGTCTGCTGCCAGTACTATGTGTGACATAATATAAGGAAGTAAAAAATGCAACTGTAGTGTTTATAGGGGTCACTGACCCCTCGCCCTACCTTCCCCCAGCACAGGGTCTGTGCAGAAGTGAAGGATCAGCAGATATGAGAAAGTTGTACAAAGGTGAACAACCCCTTACTCTACCTCTTTATTCTTTATGCACAGTTAATTTAGGACCTTTTAGTACAGTGATTGCTATACTAAGAATAATGTTTTGAAGGATTTTCTATCTGCAAAAAAAAAGCATTTTAGTTTATTGTTGGTCAAATATTTAGTGATGCTACTTTGCGGATCAGATTGTTTAAATACAATGCAAATTATGATCATATTTCCTAACTGTTTAGAAATGGACACATGAGGAGACTGAATGGATCACAAAAGGTGTGAAAAAATATGGCGAGGGGAACTGGAAGGACATCTTAAAGAAGTTCCCCTTCCAGAACCGTACATCAGTCATGATAAAGGACAGATGGAGAACCATGAAGAAACTGGGGATTGTGCCAAATAATTAACTTGGTTACCTGAAAGAAACTTTGTGTTCCTGCTTTTATCCTTGGATGTCTTGCTGTACTAATGGGAAAAGACCTTCATTTCAGTGGAGGTTAATAGCATGAGTTCTCCCAAAGTGTCATTCTGCAATTCTTCCGTTAGTAGACTACAAGATCACTGGATTAAGGATTATCTAAAGTAGATCTGAACTGTGCAGAACATGTTGTATTCTTAGTCACAGATGGTATATATTTTTGTATCTTGAAATTCACAAACATTAACTGTAAAATATTCCCTCTAGTGTGACCTCGACATAGCCTACAGTGTTTGGTTACCTTTTGTGTACAAAAAGCAAGATCTTATGCCTTTTGTGTAGGTGCAACTTATTCAATAGTGGAGGATTTTGATCAAAGAGTTTTTATAGTTCAATTATTTCTTTTTTTTCAGTTGAATATTTTTTTAAAAAAATGAAGATGTTAATTTCCCGTTTCCTTTTTTTTTTTTTTTTTTTTTTATGAATACGTTCCATACTCAGATACTCCCTCCAACTCTTGACAGCCAAGTGTTTGAGGTTTTCTAAAGTATCATTTGGTAGTGAACTAGAATTTTACGTGTTTTAAATGAACAGTTAAATGAAAATATATTTAATTGTAGCCTGTATGGTTCATCTGCACTTCATTTGCCCTCAGTAATGTTAAGCAAGGGGGCAAAGGTTATTGGGTGCAGAAAGCATTCTTTCTAGTGGCACCCAAGGCTAAATACACAGCCATCCTTTTGGTCACTTGCAAGCCTCCCATCACCCCCACACCATTGGTTGCTCACAAGCTCCCCCTGCTCCATCCCTCCTAATTGATCGCAAGCCACCCCCATAGCTGCTCCCCTTACTGACCTCCAAGTTGCATCCAAGGCAGACACCTACTCTGCCTACCCCTAGTTCTGAAATATTTTTTGTTCTCAATATATGCCTATGTAAAACATCTTATAATCTGTAGATAGTAACATTCTCCCACAGAGAAAATAAGTAAGAAATATGGATGCTTCCACTCATGCTTAAGTGTAAGAATGCAGTAATAGGAACATTTTGTACAAACAATCTTGTCCATTCTTTTAAGGAGAAGGAAAGGCTACGTCACTGGGGGGTGCCAAAATGTTAGGCACCCCCAGTGACTTTAATCGCTTACCTTTTACGTACCAGCCCGGGGTAGCTGCAAACAGGTGTCTCCTCTTCCTTCTTCTGTCTTTGGCCGCTTGTGCATGCGCGGTAGAGTGAAAAGCCAAACTTTAACTAGAAAGCCAGGTTTTTCGCTCAACTGCGCATGCGCCAGGCCCAGGATTCAGAAGAAAAAAGGAAGAGGAAACTCGTTTTCTCTTAACAGGAGCACCAGCCTGGGGGATGTAAATCGCCGGTGGGATGGTATACGCGGAGCCTCTCGAGGCAACTTTGGCGATTTTGGTGCCGCGTATGCCATCCCACCGGCGATTTACATTCTCACCGGTGGGATGTCATGTCGGGGAGATTAGTCACCCGCAACAATGGAGATTTGCCACAGGCAACTAATCTCCCCGTGTGCCACAGCCTAATAGGGTGCTAAAATGTTAGAATTCAGAAGAGGAACACTGGCTCACAGCTACCCCTGGCTGGTGGGGTTTTCTCCAACAGGAGCGCCGGCCTGTGGTACAAGGTAAGCAAATTCAATCACTGTGGCATGCCTAACATGTTGGCACCCTCAAGTGATTGTAAAAGGAAAATAGATGGCAAATAATACTTCTAAAAGAAATTGTTATTTATATGAAAGAGAAGTCATGGTTCCATAACTTTAACATTTCAAAATGCTTACAGCATTGTAGGTCTGCTTAATTACAGATGCTTATTGCACATTTGTGAATGATTCTATTTCCTAACAGAAACATTACAATAACCTTGTATAAATTCTGCCTTTTTATAAGGGAAATATCACTGGGATAGAAACTAAGTGTGACTTCCTAAGGGAATCCAGGAAATCAACACCTGAAAACATATTGCTCCTATAAAATTAATGTGTATATTTTTATTTATAATGTGGCAGAACTTGTATACACATCACTGTACATTCAAATGGTACATTAATAAAATATAAATACAGTATAGAAATTAAAGATGTTGTAATAGATACAAGAATGAAAACTGTCTCTGCCCTGTAGAACTTACAAATTTAATGGTATAATTGATCCAAAGGTGATGGGCCAAAATGGGAAATCATTCTTGGTTACTTGATCACAGTTAGAGGCATGTGTTGGGTGAGTTGATCAGGAACTGCTTGGGCCTGGACTTTAATTGCTCAAGCAAGCTGTTGACTGATCGATTATTTAGGGCTCTGGCACACGGGGAGATTAGTCACCCGCGACAAATCTCCCTTGTCACGGGCGACTAATCTCCCCGAGTTGCCATGACCCGCCATCCCACCGGCGAACATGTAAGTCGCCGGCGGGATGGCAGACGCGGCACGATTTCCCGAAATTGTGCCGCCGCGTGTGCCATCCCGCCGGCGACTTACATGTTCGCCGGTGGGATGGCGGGTCATGACAACTCGGGGAGATTAGTCGCCCGCGAACATGGAGTTTTGTCGCTGGCGACTAATTTCCCCGTGTGCCAGAGCCCTTAAGTTACAATTTTACCTTCCAGGTGAGGCTAATTTGCTCTGATATTCTCTAGATGGTGCTATAAATTGGATTACCTGTAATTTAGCATATTTGTGGGCAGCATGGTAGATTAATTATCCCTTGACTAGATTGTGTTTGTGTTCTTAGAAACAGTAGGGGTCATTTATAAAGACTGGACAAATTTGCACCTGGGCAGTAACCTAGCAACTAATCAGTGATTCATCCAGCTGCAGGTAGAGCAATGAAAGCAAATACCTGATTGCCATGGGTTACTGCCCAGTTGCAGATTTGTCTTTATAAATGACCCCCAGGATGTTCTGTTTTGGAGACTCCTGCTTTTTAATATAAACATGTTAATGATAAGCATAGGTTTTCCTATTGGCTTATAAATATGCAATGGGCAGCTCCTTGGGGTAGTGTCCTTTTGAATCATATAAAGAGTGCAACCATTTGAGAGTAAAGGTGGCCATACCTCACCAAGTGAGCGGATCTTCTCCCTACGGGTGGGGGATATCTGGTGAATCCAGGCTAATTCGGTCGTTTGGCCCTGGGGCCAAATGATTGAATTACAACGCCGGTACAACGCAGTTGGTTTGGGGGACTACATCAACGAGCCAATGCAGTTACCGATCCGACCAAGTTTTTTAACCGGGCCGATAATTTGCCAAATTGGTCTAAGGGCCCGTATATAGCCAGCTTTAATCTTTGGAAAAGCAAGTTGCATGTAAAACTTTACCCACTATAACAGTGCATAAAGAAATACTACTGGTACTAGAATTGTTAATCAAATGAAAAACATGCAAGATTGACCAGGCCAGATTCAATATACAGGGTAAATGGACAAATCAATCTCACTCTGTTGGAGGGCATTCTTACTTTTTGCACAAAATGTTTAATATACTGCTGTACAGAGGATCTTTTTGTGTCAAAGAGTAGGCAAGCCATCCCACAAAATTAAGTAGTATGCGGGGAAGAAAAGGCAGAGGCATAATGACGGGAAACAAACACTGGGGCCCAGGGAGTACAGGGGCTAGGTGGGGCATTAACTATTACTTAGTTACGATATTATATGTTTATGAAAATGTCTTATACCAAAAGACCCTGAGACCTATTGTTATGTCACTGATGAAATGAAATATTTTTCATGGCAGATTCAGAGTTTACATAGCCCAAATGCATTGGATTCGAGATAGCAAATAAAACAAGGAGGCAATAAGATTCCTGTTGTTTTGGCTAACACTGTTGGAGATCTTCCTGGACTTGGTTTGTGCTTGAGGTGCCTTCGTAACAGTGGAATATGAAAATGTTTCTAGGACTGTACTTTTGTTAAACTACTTACCAAGGCTAAAGATACTTCATCTAAAAAAAAAAAAAAAAGATAATAAACACCACAAATGCTGTAATGCTACACACCTAGTACAGTCAAATGTCAAGAATTCTTGAATTTGAAGTCTTCTTCTTCAATGTCATAGTAGAATTTTACTTGTGTGCTTCAAACAGAGCAAGAATGCCAGTTATGCAGAGAATGTGATCACCTAAAGGCCATAAAGTGTGATAAGCCTTTTGTGAGGGAGAACTGACCACTGATAAGAAAGAAACATAGAACACACACATTGCTCATTTTTGCGGTAACCCCAATATACAACGTAGCTTCATTTGGTAGTACTGATGGGCAGATTACAGACTTACACAGTCAGATTTTAGTTGCCAATTTGGGTCCTTTAGACTGATTTGGCAGCTTATCTGCCCATGTATGGGCACCCCTGATAGGCTTACCTGCCCGAGATCTGGCCTAAAATTGGCCAAATCTCATTTGGGCAGGTTTGATTTTCTATCAGATCAGGGACCGCATCAGATCGTTGATGTGGTCCTTGGTCTGACTGCGCCTATGCCTGGTGGTTTAATTTGATCGTTCTGGCCCTAGGGCCAAACAACCAGAGTAGTATATAATAGTATAATATCACTTACCTTAGGTGGGCATATTAGGATTGTAAAGTGTATTGCCACCTTAATTGTATGTCTGTGAAGTAGCACAAAATACCATAAAATATAAGCAGAGAGCATCTCCATCATGAAAAAAATTTTATTTATTCCATGCTAAAACTTATACCAGTACTACTTACATTCAAATGTTATACATCTCAGTCCACCAATATTATGGGCCACCTAATTCTTGCATAGGTCCATTGACTAAGCAGGTCCCAATGCATTTCATCACTTCTTCAGGGGTGAACCTAATGGTAATCGGTGACAGTGACAATTTCAAAGGACAACCCAAAAATATTTTTGGCCAAAAAAACATAATTCTAAGCAACTTTCCAATAGAAACTTTAATCATTTTTAGTGCTTTAAAAGTTATTTATATATGTAATTGCTGTTGAAAGCAGCACAACTCCTGGTTATGACTGTTTAAACCAAGGGTGTCAAACTCAATCACATAAGGGGGCCGAAATATAAAACACAGGCTAAGTCGTGGGCCAAATTTTTTATTAATATACTTAGTAAGATACTAAGGGGTATATTTATCACAATGTGTAAAAAGTGGAGTAAAGGTGGCCACACACGTGGCGATTTGCGATCTTTTGTCGCGCGAAAGATCGTTAAATCCGCCACTAACATTCAGGGCTGAAACGGCAGATAAGGAGGTAGAAACAATAGAATTTCTACCTCCTTCTGCCGATTCAGCCCTGACGGCAGATTTTGCTCAGGCGCCTCAGCAGCCTCCTGCGATATTGGTCAACTCGCCGATTTGCCATACACGCACCGAATATCGTACAAAACGAGGTTTCATACAATATTATCGGTGCGTGTATGGCCAGCTTAAAACATTACCGGTGATGTTGCTCATAGCAGCCAATAGATGCTTTGCTACTGTTGAAATCTGATTACTGATTGGATGCCTTGGGCAACATTACTGGTAATGCTTTACTCCTCTTTTTACACAGCATGGTTAATATACCCCTTAAGGTGGCCATACACGCACCGATATTATCGTACGAAACCTCGTTTCGTACGATAATCGGTGCGTGTATGGTATGTCGGCGAGTCGACCGATATCGCAGGAACCTGCTGATATCGGACGACTCACCGATCGGACCAGTTGGAAAATTTTGATCGGGCGCCATAGAAGGCGCCTGACCAAAATTCTCCCTTCAGATCTGAATCGGCAGAAGGAGGTAGAAATCCTATTGTTTCTACCTCCTTACCTGCCGATTCAGTCCTGAATGGTGTGTGGCGGATCTTACGATGTTTCGTTCGACCGATGGTCGTACGAAACATCGTTAGATCGCCACGTGTATGGCCACCTTTAGTCTTAGTTACTTTGTGAGGAAAATGGAAATTGATCCGGCTGGATGGTCAGACACACTCACCAAGGGCCACATAAAACAGCCAGGTGGGCTGGATTTGGCTCCCAGGCCTTGTGTTTGACATATATGGTTTAAACAATGCTGCAAAGATCAATCATGCAAGACAGGTCTGTCAGTCTGCTGCCTTGTGTTACATTGTTTCAAAGGCCAGAGCCACCAGTATACCAATGTATATTGCAATTTTGTTTTCTTTTATATGGCAAAAAAATTTTTTTTGGGTTGACATTTCCTTTAAGACTTACTTTCCTCCAATTTGTTTCATACATGTGCATAACAGCCAGTCCAACCGTTTTACAGATGCAATTGTCCCTTCATCCTAGCTGCAATTTATTGCTTTGTTATGTATTACTTTTGCCTTGTGTCCACCTTAAAGGGGTAGTTCACCTTTAATGTTAACTTTTAGTATTTTTATAGAATGTCCGTTCTTAGCGATTTTTCCGTTGGTCTTCAGTTTTTATCTTTTATAGTTTTTAAATTATTTGCCTTTCTCTTCCAACTCTTTCCAGTTTTCAGAAAGAGCTCAATGACCCCTTCGGCCAAAAACCTATTGCTCTGTGAGTTTACAATTGTATTGTTATTAAAACGTTTCATTTTACAGTCTCCCTTGCAACCTTGGCATTTAAAGTACACAGAGGTCCAAACAGCCCCTTTCAAGCCCAATAATTAGTGACTGTCTATGGCATCTTACAGCAGCCCATCTGGCATATGCCAGAATCCACAGATTGCCAGTCTGGGCCAGATGCCCTAAAAAGTACACCATAATAGGGGTGGGTTTGGTGTCAATTAGCAATGTGCGGGTCGATAAAAATTCCACACCCGACCAAGCTTCTCCCCTATATTTATAGACCCGCACCTGACCTGCCCCACAGTGATATCACAAAAGGGGCAGACTGGGCCAGGCGTGCGCCTATAAATTAAGAAGCCAGAAGATGCAAAGCCGGCAGTGCTATGTTACAGGCAGAAGAGCTCAACCCGAACCTGCTGGCGACCTGTAAATGATGTGCTGAGGTTGGCCTGAACCCACTCAACCCTGTCAATGATGACAGCTGTGCAATTAAAATGAAAATATTCTTGTTGCTGTACTGTACCTTAGTAACATGACAGCTGTGAAATATTCAGGCTTCAGAGGATACTACAGGTTACTATATAACCTTAACACATAGATTTCCATTGTTGATCCTACCCATTGTTGGTGGGGCAGTCAGTACAACAACAGTCATTTACACTGCTTTACTCCTAATATTTTATCTTCAAGTTGCAACAAACTCACTCTACTCGTAAGTCTGTGCAAACCTAGCCCACTGTAGCATTCTCACATGCAAATATGTTTTTATGCTTGGTTTACTATTCTAGAGGGCTGGAGAGCTTTGAGGCCCCTGACTGGTCAATCAGCAACTGTACTTTCACCTTGGAATCGAAGCCTGTGTTCTTGAGGTGATTGTGTTGCACCAGGGGACAGAAGCTGAAGGTGTTCAGAGTCCAGGGCTGGACTGGGAGTAAAAAGCAGCCCACATATAAATGCTCAATAGCCTTCTACTCTTATATATATTGCCACAAATATATTGGATTAAAACTGCAATAAAAAGTGATTATAAAAAGACCAGTTGCAAAGTTGCTATAATTAGGACATTCTATTTAACTTTAAAAGTTAACTTATACCTTTAAAGTTATATGGCACATGTAATAGTGCTTCTTCCACTATCCCCTGAATTGTGAAAGTCAGCTTCACACAGATGACCTAACACACTTAAGCTTTCTATTAATGTATGCAGTTTAGGATTATGCTTACATTACCCACAAAGCTGTTCAAACAAACAGAAATATAATTTCAAAGAGGTTGTTCAACTTTAAATTAACTTTTAGTATGATGTAGAGAGTGCTATTCTAAGACAGTTTGCAACTGGTCTTTATGTTTTATTTGCAGTTTCTTTCGGCAGCTGTCCAGTTTGGAATTTTAGAAGCTATCTGGCTGCTAGGATCCAATTTAACATAGCAACCAGGCAATGGTTTGTAAGAGAGAGAAGGAAATACGAATAGAGAAGGATCTAAAAATATGAAGATAGGTCATAAAAAGTCACAGTACCAATAAAATTGTAGCCTCGCAAGGCAATAGTTTTTTAGTGACCCCCATTTGAAAATTGGAAAAAGTCAGCAAAACAAGGCAAATAATAAATAAAACTATACAAATGAAGACCAATAAAGAAGTAGATAAGAATAGGCCATACTATAACATACTAAAAGCATCATATTTTTATTGTGAATGTACGCATTTTTCTTACTGATACGTGTCATTGCCAAGCATTCCAGATTTATTTCACATTCTTACACAGTTATGCAAGAGTTAAGTTTTAGCTGTGCCAATTACCACATTTGACCATCCAGGTATTTTAGGCTGATTCGTCACAAGATGTTTTGTCACTTGCACTAAATTGCCTCCAGGGCAGGCAACAAAATGTCCAAAACTACCTATGTCTTAAAATTAATGTGACTTGCAGATAATTAAACAATTTTTTCAATTACGGATAGGCTATCTCCCATAGACTCAATTTTAATCAAATAATTCACATTTTTATAAATAGTTTCTCATTCACATTTTTATAATATTTTTCTCTGTACTAATAAGACAGTAGCTTGTACTTAATCCCAGCTAAGATATAATGAATTATTAGAGGCAAAACAATCATATTGGTTATATTAATGTTTAAATGATTGTTTAGTAGACTTAAGCTGGCCATACACGTACCAATAAAATTTATTTTCGGACCGTGTGTGGGCTCCGAATTATTGTCCCAATAATTATCTTACCATGTGATCGGTCGTTTAGCCCAGTGGTGGGCAAACTTATTAGTCAACTGAGCCAAATATCAACAAAACAGCGATTGAAATTTCTTTTGAGAGCAGAATTTTTTGCAGACTGTCACTGGCTCACTCGTGCATGAAACGAGCGAGCCTCCCCTGCACTGCGTATCCCGCCCCTGCCTGCGCCGCGTCTCCCGTAGCACAAAGACCACCCCCTCCTGCTGATTTTTGCTAAGGGCATCGAAAATGTGATCACACTGCCACAGTTTGCCCACCACTGGTTTAACCGATTGGACAGGTTAGAAAATTTTGGTAGGATAACGATAAAATCCGTGTATGTATTGTGTATTGGGCGATATCCTTGGTGGACCTACAATTGAAGTCACTTTCATACGATTGGTGTCTGCCAACTATTTCATGTTAAGAACATCCTCCAATTTGTTTTTCAAAGGCTTTATCCTACAATTTCAGTATGTATGTTAGTTTTAGATTGCTGCATTTAAACGTTACAACCGATATCCTAACATTCATTGGAAGACTAAAATCTGAATGTGTATGTCCAGCTTTAAGGTATGGAGATCCAAATTACGGAAAACACCCTTATCCGGGAAAACCCAGGTCCCTAGCATTCTGGATAGCAGGTCCTATACCTGTACCATATTTTTAAGGAAATTTTGTCACCTGAGCTGGAAGCAATTTAGCATAAACGTTACATATGTGCTTACCTAAGAGTGGGTACCAAAGATACAAGTGGTTGGAGATGTGCTTCTCTCCACCTGTGTTCATGTATGCAGGCAGAGAGAAGCCAATACACTTTGTTCTGTATCTGCACTAACAGGCACATGGTTGGTCTGTGTGCAGATACATTGAGGCAATATCTGCGTGAAAATGCAAAAGTATGCAATTTTGCATTGTACATAAACTCAGTCAGAGAGAAGCACATCCCCAGTACTATGTGCCACTGTTTTGGTTTTTTTTTCTTTTGGTTTGTGGGTTTGGTGGTATATGAAACTGTGAGAGATTTTTCTTGATGTTAGCAATAAATAAATTGGCCAACTAAAAACTGAGACAAGCACTGGCCATAACTTCAGCAATTTGCCATACAGAATTAGATAACGGCACTGCTGGATTCAGGGGTTCATTTAAAACACAATCATCAGGGGGGAGTGTAAGTGATAAAGTGACTAACTGCGTTCCTTTGTCAAAACTAACATAGGCGTTTATATCTATGAATATTCTCATTCATTCAGGTCATGATATACAGTATCTAGTAGAATTAAGTCTAAAACAACTGAACTTTTCTGAGTGTTTTCCCTAAAAACTTCTCACCACTCATCCGAGCGGCTTCTTCAGTTCAAATGACTGGTAGGGAATTCCCCGGCATTTAAACTCTTGAGGGCAGTACAGTCACAGACATCCAATCACAATGGTTCCATTGAACTTATTCAGTTAGGTGTTAGCTGAAACTCATAGGTGTGAGAAAGTGATCCAGACACAATGGTCAGGGGCGCTTCTGACATTAGGCGAGTTGAGAAACTCGCCTCAGGCGGCAGAAGCGCCCCAGTTACCAGGGGCGGCAAAAAGCCGCTCCTGGTAACTTTAAGAGCCGAGGTTCCATTTTTTAAACCGGAAATTCGGCTTGTGCTCTCTGCACTAGCGATCTCACTGCCCCCGGACCCGCTCCTGCGCTCAGAAGGTAAGCGCTGGGGAGCGGGGGGTGGGCAGCATCCAGGAGCCGCCTCAGGCGGCCATATGTCCAGAATCGCCCCTGACAATGGTACCATGATTCTCATTGATGCAGGGGTTAATCTTTCAAAGTACAAGACTGGAAGTGGGGACTGTTTTGAAACTACCTGGGTAAGGATGTCAAAGCGAGATTGTATGTTGATGACAAGCAGTGTCGCAGGCCCCTCTGTTCAGGGATGGTTTTTCCAGGATGGCATAAATGGCTTTTCTCTGAAGAAGCCACTCAGATGAGTGGTGAAACGTTCTCAAGTTAACAACTCAGAAACGTCCAGTTGTTTTAGACCTAATTCTACTAGATAGTGTTTATATAACAGAGAGCAGCAGCCCAATTACCTAGCTGTTGTTCCTCTGTAATGCTGGCAATGGGAGCTCCTTATGTGACACTGCCCTTCCCCTTCCCTCCCCCATACTGATAAACATCCCCATGCATGCTTCTGTGTTCTATGCTTTTGTTATTTGCGCAGCTGTGCCTGAACACCTTCAGTAAGTAAACATTCACACGAACGAGTCCTCTAGCTCCTGGCTCTAACAGCTACAGAGTCTAGCGATAATACCCATAATGCTTTTCCGACTTTGCTGGAACTTCCGGTAGAACAGTGAGGGAGGGCCTGGCTGTGTCGCGCCGGTGAGGGAGACAGGGGAGGGGCAGAGAGGATTAATCTGTAAAGTGCCGCGACACTGACACATGGGGCCCTAGAGTCAAAGGGACAGGCAAGTGCAACGCAGCACCTACTTAGATTGTAAGACCCAACCAAGCGGCCCATCGGGTGTTTTCAGGAAGGGGCAGATAGACAGTCGGGGCCTGTTTAGAGTGTAGCATATTCCCATAGAGTGGTTGTGAGAAGCCATGGCGCAAGATGGGGATAAGCAGTCAGAAGAACCTCAGGTTACTTTGTACACTTTAGAGGATGTAAGGAAAAGGAACACGGCCAAGGAGATCTGGTTAGTGATACACGACCGAGTGTACGATATCACTAAGTTCGTGGAAGAGGTGAGTGGGTTGCATAGATGGGACTGGTTGGGCTGAATTATCGCTTGGTTGTTAGATATAAGAGAATATGAGTCAGATTGTCATGGAATGGGGCAGATTCATGGTAATAATTATAGAGCAGTGTTGTAACTGTTGCATAACATGCACCTGCTGCAATAGTTACAACATGACAAACAATAAACTGTTTGCATTAGTTGAAAAAAATTGCAACAAGAAAAATTCCCCTTTTGCCAAAAAAGAAAATGTTGGTAACTGAGAGATTTTCATATATGTGTTAGGCTTCAGCCTGCAGCCTAAAGGTGGCCATACTGGGTGCCCTCTGACAGGCCTCCCCGACCAATATCTGCCCAAAAATTGTCTAGATGTTGATTGAGCAGGCTTCATTTTTTTGTTGGATCAATGACTGCATCAGCTTGTTGCTGCAGTCCTTGCTCCAACTTCTTGTACCCTCTTTATTGTTTTGCGATCACTTGGCCCTAGCATGATATCGCCCACTCAAGGAGGGCATATTGGGGAAAGATTCACTCATTTGGCGACCTCACCAAACAAGCAAATATTACTGTGTATGGCCACCCTCACTATTTAGCTTAAGTCAAAAGATGCTCTAACATGATGTTATGGCAGCTATAAAGTTCAAAGCATACAAAAGAGAGAGGGGATTAATCAATGCATATCCCTAGCACCCTGCTTTCTAAGTAATGTAGTGCCTATGCAGGTGCATTTACTTTCAAAAACAGGGGTTTTAGTTACTTTAGTTAGAATCATAAAATTGAACCATTTCATGTCAAGGTAAACCCCATATGGTGGTCCTATCTACCTCCAGTCATTTTTCTCCCTGCATAGTTGTATCTCTTGGGAGAAGTGTCTCCTAACCAAAGCATTTGTTTTACAGGCTTAAAGGGGTGCTTTATCATTAATCCAACTTTTAGTATGTAATAGAATGACCTATTCTAAGCAGCATTGCTCTTCATTACATATTTGTTATAGTTTTTGAATTATTTGCCTTTTTCTTCCAGCTCTTTGCAGTAAACTATTGCTCTGCGAGGCTACAGTTTTACTGTTGTTACTTTTTGTAACTTTCTTTTCTATTCAGGCCCTTTCCTATTTATAGAAGTCTCTCATCCGAGCTACTCCCTGGTTGCTAAGGTAACTTGAACCCTAGCAACCAAATAAGTGATGAAACTCCAAACTGGAGAGCTCTTGAACTGAAAATGAAATAACTAAAAAAAACTACAAATAATAAAAATGAAGACGAATTACAAATTGTCTCAGAATATTACTCTCTACATCATACTAAAAGTTTACTCAAAGATGAACAACCCCTTTAATCCCCTCCTGCTTGTGGCTTTTAAAGGAGAGAGAGTGCCCAGACCAACCCCAAATTTTTATAGACATAAGACCACTGTTAAAAGTGTGGGGGTGTTACAATCACGTGGAAGTTTGGCTATTCCTGCAGAATAGTGCTCGGCTGTTAAAGGGAATGTAAAGTCAAAATCTTAACTCAAAGTTTTTTTTATATAGCCTTAAGGTCGGTAAGCACTATAATAGATGTTGTTCTAAAAATTAAGACGGCAAGGCAGTTTAAACAGGGTTAAAACACAACTAACTGTAACTCTGTATTTCTCGATGTCTGCAGCCAAATGAAACTTCTAATTAAAAAAATGGTACATAATTTATAATGGCCTTTTATTGCAAATTTATTTCATTTGCATTTCTAGCCATATTATTTTTTTTTAGTATTTATGTTGCCACTAAATGCAATAGGAGCAGTGACATATGTAGAGATTAGTTGCCTGCAATAAATCTTTCCCACTGGCAATAATCTAAATCACTGGTGGGAAAACATGGGCAACACAATTTTGAGCTACTTCGCATAACCACCGCAGCACAACGTATGGTTTCCCACTGGCAATTTAAATTATTGCCGGTTGGAAAGCATTTGCAGGAGGAAATTTATTGTGGGTAACTTATCTGCACATGCATAGCTGCCCTGAGTAGGATTGTGCCAAATGAAGCAGTGGCCCATTAGAGCAATGGCACATGGAAAGATTTGTCATTCATGATAAATCTGTGCTACCGCATCAAATCTCATGAAAATGCCTTGCCTTGACTTACCTTTGGATTGCCACAAGTAAAACACATTACTTAAGGCAATCTGACTTAATTGCAGGAAAATGTAAAGAAAGGCATTATGAACTGCTGAAATTGGCACTAGTATGGTATAGCTGCAAAACTTTTTTTTTTTCTAAAATTGTCTCTCTTTTTCATTTTTGTTCATTCCATTTTTCTCCAGTGAAGTCTTAAATCTCATAGTGTGACATTAGCTTGCAGTGACATCATTACGTGCAATCAGGCCAGGTGCTTATTTCTCAAGGAAAAGATTATTATATGTGATTCTTCTACCCTTACTTTGGGTAGGTGCTAGGTCTGCAGGTGGCCTGTCAGGTTCTTGGGGCTGATGACCAGTTTTTTAATGTGTTTCTGGGCTGAATTTATGGTTTCACTGTATAGTGACTGGTAGATCCTTTTGCCACAGATTCAGAACAAAGCATTGCTCTTTTTGTGAATATGGTGGAAGACAACCCTTATTCTGCACATCTAGCTCCACACACACCAGTCACAAGCCGAGGTTTCTGTGAACTTAATTTTTTACAGAATACATAGTTCCCTGGCCAGAATTTAAGAGAAATTCTTTATCGCTTTTGAAATGACAGAGATTTCCCCACACAGTGGGGACTGCGGTGCATCTGCTGTGCCATGTTCAAAACTGACAAAGCAGTCTTCTGCAAAAAAAAAAAATGTTTTGGGAACTCTGGAAACTCTGATTTGCATTTGTAAGTACAAAAATTAGATAAATTGAACATAAAATATCATCATTTAAAAGCTTGTTCATTCATACAGGGTCAATGGGATTTGTCCTAGCAACTTTTAAAAAATTTTATTTATTTTTTTTTGCATTTTACATTTTTGAGTATTTGGTGATACATTGAGTTTAGTAAAATTCTGAGTTTATAGAAATTATTATTTGAATAGGCATGGATTGCTCATTTTTGGCACAGATATGATAGAATAGTATTTGAGTTCTGAATGGCTGTTAACAATGTCATGTTGACATGTGATACAAGCAGTGCTTGTATCACCTGAAGCAAGAGACAAAGTCCAGTGTTTGCCCTTTTTCTGCTGCTACCGGATCAGCTGCTCTACTCAAGCCCAAAGCTCAAAAATGTGCACCACAGCTTGAAAGCACACAACTGAACTTGTTAAATATATTGTAGATAATGCTTTTTGAAATACTAACGGATAGGATCTAAATACTAATTTAGGAAATAAAGTATCCCCTATTGTAAAGGGTCATGAGGTGACTTTTAATATCCTCTTTATTATAATATACAAGTTTGAGTAAGTTACATGACATATATATATATATATATATATATATATATATATATATATATATATATATATATATATATAATAGTGGAAAAAATGGGCTGCTTCACGCAGAACTTGTGACAAAACTCTGTGATTTATTAGATGTATAACAAGACTGACGTTTTGGCCGCTCCTGCAGCCTTTCTCAAAGTTATAGTATGAACGTAAAAACAGACTTAAATACAAAGTGTGGCGGGAAAACACAGAATAGTGACATAAGTGCCTGACATATAACAACCGTGACACACAGAAGAAAGAAAGTTTTTGTATAATATAAAATCATGGGACACGATTTTGTACAGAATGTTCCTTTGCTTTATCTAACTAACTTAACTATTTTTTTCTGTACTATAATGAACTACTACATTATGACTATTTCTAACATGAATTTGAAGTATCATTACACCCGACCTACTATCTTTATAAGTGTTTATTGTTTGCACTTAGTGTAACAAATCAACACACAAAGTATCCATAAGTGAAGGTTTCTTTATTTTATTTAGTAATTTCTTAGTTTAACATGATGATGATATGGTGGTATGTTTTTTTCTATTTGATGTACAAAGCGTTGTAAAAAATCTTTTTTTCTTCTGTGTGTCACAGTTGTTATACATCACTATTTTGTGTTTTCCCGCCACACTTTGTATTTAAGTCTGTTTTTCCGTTCATACTATAACTTTGAGAAAGGCTGCAGGAGCGGCCAAATCTTCAGTCTTGTTATACATCTAATAAATCACAGAGTTTTGTCACAAGTCCTGTGTGAAGTGGCCCATTTTTTCCACTATCTACGAAGTCTTTTGGAGGACTGCACCCACGTATCCAGTGATGGTTTATCGTGAGTGCTGACCTTTTTTTTTTTTTTTAATTAATTGCTTTTTCACTGTAATAATAAGAGTTCCTTGTTATTGATCATAAGATATGATTCATCTTTATTGGAGAAAAAACAATGCTATTGGGTTTATTTCATGTTTGAGTGATTTTCTTTTTAGTAGACTTAAGGTATGATCCAAATTATGGAAAGATATTATAACTACAGCCATGTTGTTAAATGTTGTTGATGGCAAGCCTCTACTTGAGTAGCAGCTTTACACCACTTTCAGAGTCTATAGTACTTATTTTACTAAGTGACTTCGGGCAATGATATTGAGAGATCAGACCTGGCTCACAGTTAATGCTATGGCACATGTGGAGATTAGTTGGCCGCAATAAATTTGCTATACCACAGGAGATTAATCTCCTGAAAATACTTCACTTTTCCAACGTTTCCTTGTGTACTTTGTAAATCTGAAGGTACGCCAAACTTTACCCATTGTTTCCAAAGGGAAAGTATTTTCAGATTAGTCGGCTGCAGTAGAGCAGATTTACAGTCTGCGACTTAAGCTGGCCACACACGTGGTGATTGTTGCACCAAAGATGTGGCGATTGTTGCAGCAAAGATCGTTCCAACCCTCCACTGACATTCAGGGCTGAATCGTCAGATATGGAGGTAGAAACAATAGGATTTCTACCTCCTTCTGTTAATTCAGCCCTGAAGGCAGATTTTGCTGAGGCGCCTTCAATGGCGCCCAATCAAAATCTTTTAACCCGCCCGATCGGCAAGTCAACCGTTATCGGCAGCCTTCTGTGATATTGGTTTCCGGTTAAGAGCCTTCCCACAGAGTAGTTAGCAAAGATTTGTTAAGAATGTCATTGTACGATGTCACCTTAAGGCTAAAATCTGAATGGAGCTCTGCCCCAAAGAATAGAAAACAGCCTCAGACAATTATTCTTTTCCCTGCAAGACTTTACCATCTGCATTATGCATGCAGGCAGTGTGTTGTGTGTTTTCCTTGCAAATGTTTTGAACAAGCTGTGCGTACACACACACACATTTTGAGATCGGTGCACACAACAAATTGTGGTACGCACAAAAAATTTGTGCAAAAACACATTTTGCCACAAGAGGTAGCTCTCGGCATGGAAATTGGATTTAACATGTTTTAATGTATTTCTGAATATGTTTACTTTCATAGTAAAGTGGCCAAAGGTTGAGAGCTTTGCTACCTTTTTTTTGGGTCAAAGTGAACAGTTTATCTGGAAGGGCACAAAATATTTTTGTATATCATGTCAGTCCCACTTATGTATTCCATGTTTCTTACTGATGTCACTTCTAGATGGTGACATCATTTGTCTTGCTTTGCACTTTTTTCTTGCTTCTCCCTTACTCTACACTCCGCCCGTCTATATTACAACAGGAGCTTCCATTTAAACTGGACCTGCCCAATATACGTTGTGAGATATTTGTGTCAACATTTTTTTTTTGTCCAGAACTGAGATTTAGGGCCATACTGAGAACAGGAAAGTTTCATTTAAATCCATAATTTGCTCATGTTGTCAGGGCAGCATGGCATTGCAGTATTTAGTAAAAACTGGCTTCAGCAAGGAGGAAGTTAACAGTTTACCTGCACTGGCAGTAAAGGCTAACCAGAAAAGATGTACCAGTAAGAAAATCTCCTCTTATGTGATTTTATTTGTCAGAGGGATGATCTTATCTAACCAAACACTTGTCCAGGCCCCTAGGCCCCCACGTATCTGAGCGTCAACCCCATCCCCCTCCCCTTCATGCATGCGCAAACTAAATTTTTTTGGGTATGTAGTACTGTGGATAGGTGCGTGGAGCAAAGCACTTCTCCGGTGCTTCAAACGCAAATTAGTTGTAGTGGGGCGGCATACCGCCCCTAAAGTCCTGCTGCCCTAGGCCTGGGCCTTTGTGGCCTTGCCACAGATCCATGCCTGGTCTTATCCTGTTGCTCTTGTAGCCAAGGTTTAACCTGGTGCAATATTCTTTGGGAAACTCATTAGCAGGGAGTGGTGCACAGTGTGTCTCTGTTTGTTTGTGTGTTGATGTCTTTAAAATTTATTTATGCTACTTAATTGAGTGCAGCCATGGAGCTGCAACTACTTTTATTCAACATGTATGTGCAGCACGTGTTTAAATCATTTAGTACAGGTGTGGGACCTGTTATCCAGAATGCTCGGGACCTGGGGATTTCCGGATATGGGGTCATTCTGTAATTTGAATCTCCATACTTTAAGTCAACAAAAAATCATTTAAACATGAAATAAACCCAATAGGATTGGTTTGCCTCCAATAAGGATTAATTATATCTCTCTGCTTTTGTTTTAATTATATCTTGGTTAAGATCATATTTACAGATCCTATACTTGTCTAAGGCAATGCAGTATAAATTAGAACAAAACATAACCTCAGAAAATATCGTTCTGTGATGGCTGGTCAAATAACTGGAAATTCTGCTATCCTGAAGCAGTGTAGTACTAGATCATTAGAAAAACAATATACACAAACTGTAAATAGGGTTTATGTTCATTTTATTTTCCTATAAATAAACATGAATTTAATTTAATAATAATATTATTTTGCAGAAAGTATAAATTTAACATGGTGAAATGCTTGCATGACTTTTC
This sequence comes from Xenopus tropicalis, assembly GCF_000004195.4. Classification (NCBI taxonomy): domain Eukaryota; kingdom Metazoa; phylum Chordata; class Amphibia; order Anura; family Pipidae; genus Xenopus; species Xenopus tropicalis. The sequence continues at coordinate 61,062,931 of NC_030680.2, read as the reverse complement.
TCACGATTTTTTCCAAGAAATATTTGACTCTCCAACAGGAGAATACACTTGTTTTCCTGATGAAGAAAAAGCATATAAAGTACATACTTAATTATAGAATAATTAAATTTAGTGGCAAAACACAACATTTAAAAGTAGTAGTACAACTTTTACCAATCTATCCCCCTGTTCCCAACTAGGCCTGTGACAACAAATACAATCTGTACCACATGCATTGAAAAATAAATATGTATAATGTAATATAATTTAATACACTGAGAGTTTCAATTGCTCATGCATAAAATAATGGCAAATAGAAAGAAAACATAATTACAAACCGCCAAATGTGTTTTGGCACATTTAAGTAATGACCACACATTAGATTCCTTTATATCCCTACCTAGATACTTTGACCATTGATTATACCTTGCATTCCTTAGTATTGGAATGCATTCAGTTTAGCTTTGTTTTGTTTGAAGAAGCCAAGGCATCATTCATGAAACATTTAATGTACCTGTATGTTTTGATGGTCTCTAGGTACCACTTAGATGAGCTAATCATATTTGGTAACAAACAATTCAATGTACATTCATTTTAATGGTTTTGTGTTCTTATGACAGAGCATGTAGGAGATAAGAGTTACAAATCACTAATTTGAATACAATTTGGAATTGTTGCCTTAAAAAAAATCACCTCTTTTGGATTCTTCAGTAACTGTAGTATTTTGGGGTCTCTATATTGCACATACTTCGTGTAAACATAAGTAAACACAAAGTATTCAAGAGATATGTGAAATTCATATTTATAATTTTTTGTCTTTGTATCCAAGAACATAATAGAGGGAGGATGCTGTCGGTAAGTGTGGTGCTTTGATTGGTTGTTTAGTAACCCAAGGTGCACTAACAGACTACAGGAGGCTCTGTTTGGCAGTACACATTACATGATTTATGCCTTGAAAACTTACCCCAAGCCAGGAATTGAAAAATAAGCACTTGGCTTGAGGCAACTAGAAGCAACATGTTGCTCACGAGCCACTGTTTGGGAATCACTGGTTTAGAGAATGACACTGACTGTGAAAATGTGTCCGTATCACTTTGACCACTAGTGAAGTAGAGGGAAAGATATTCTGTTCAATATTTTATAGCAATCTCTTTCAAACTTTTCATGGCAGCATCCTGGTGGGGAGGAGGTGCTGTTTGAGCAGGCAGGGGCAGATGCCACAGAGAGCTTTGAAGATGTTGGCCATTCCATTGATGCCCGGGAGATGCTGAATCAGTATTACATTGGAGATTTACATCCGGTAAGCATTATTAGAAATGCCTAGGCAAGAGATTCAACTATTTTAAAGCATAAAAACCCAGCATAGAAGTACTGCCTGGCTTTATATCAGATTGTTGCACTGCCCTCAGCTGTCAGATGCACACTATTGTAAAATTTTGTATCAGCTGATGGTTTTTTAATCTAGTAGCTGCATGTATCAACACACATCTGAATACTACTCCAAATAATACACCAATCCTACCCAGTAGGATGTATATAAATGTATACACCCATTTACTGTAAAGTGCTGCGAAATATGTCAGCACTTTATACATACATGATGATAATAACTGCATCGAGTTTGTTGTTGGAATACATAGTATTTTGCTAGGGCAATTTTAGGTTGCTATGATTACAGATTTTTCCGTTTTTGTCGTCTTTATATGTAATGCACTGTTCAATGTTTTCTGTTTTTTTTATGGACAGGATGACTGTAAAAATCAAGGTAAAAAGGTAAGCATACTCATACATTATTCTTTCAGAGTTCCTGAATGTGACATTAGTCTGTGCTTTTTCATTATGCTATACAATTTGCAATGCATGCATTTCTTTTCCTGTGCTATCAGAATAGATAAAGTCAAAGTGTGCAGAAGGTTGCCTTAGTATGCAAAAGGAGTATTGTGCTGCTGAGTGTTAAATGATTCAAGTGCAGTCACTTTTTTTTTTACAATAACATACCTCAAACATATCTCTCTCTCTCTCGGAAACATATCTGAGAGGTGCTGAGCACAAAAGTACTTGCTTGCAAACACTGTAAGCAGGCAGGTATGCTAGATAGCAAAACCAGTGCACAATTGACCTTTTTACCACAGCCAAGCTGTCCCCTCCTTGCCTTAGTTTGCACACTACATGTAAGGATGAGGGCAACCAAAAGTGCCCCACAGGAGAGACTAAGAACTGAGTCAGGTCAAAATCATAGAAATTTTTAGTACTTTGTCAGAAACCAGGGACTTTTCATGCAAATTAGAGACAATTTAATTTTCGTCAATTTAATGCATAGCTTTAGCCTGGATATATGTGGGTGTTCATGTATGGACCTAATTAGTACTGCCTCACTAAGAGTTAAACAGAGATGGATTGAAGCACAATGGTCCCTCTGACAGATTCACTGTTGTGCACTGTTTTAGCCACTGGGTGGATCCAGAATTAAAACAAGAAATGTATAAAAGTGTGGCATCTACAGACAGTGCCCCTCTCATAGGAATCTCTGCTAGTTTCTATTACATTCTTTCCTGATGACTGTGGTGTTGGTTAGGTCCAAACTGGGATTCAAAATAGGAATTTCAAGCGAAGAGAGGCCCAAACAGCCCCCCAGTAGTCCAATAAATAGTGACTGTCTGTGGCCCCTCTGCCATTTGCCAGAATGTACAGATTGCCAGTCCAGGCCTGGTGTTGGTTAACATTGCATAGACAAATACAGTAATGCTATGAGTATACCATGTGTACTTAATGCATGTATCTGACATTGTCACATTCCCTGCACATAAAGAAAAAAGCTACTGATTAGATTATATTTACACCCTCCCCAATCGTGGTTGTGATCAACACAAATAAAAAAAAAACAGTCTGGCTATTTATCTTAATTAGACAAGCTTACTTATATAACTTTGTTTTGTGATTTGAATATGAACAAATGCATCAATATTTGTTCTTTGACACAAGGCCCCTGATACTCTTAAGCAGTACCAGGAATAATGATACTCTCTAATTATAGTCTTATCCTGAGAAACGATCCCTTCCTCTTTCATCTGCACTGCCAGTAATTACTGCAGCTAAATGAAGAAACCCGTGGCCCATCTTCCTAATATGCTATTGTCCCTATTGGCAGTCAGCCCAGAAGAGATTAAAAATGACTTTCGACTTCAGAATTAGAATCTCTTATAATTACTGCTTTTTGTTTTGTTTGTAACATTGTGTTGTTATGTCCTTTCCCAACTTATAGCTGCCCCTTTATCATTCCTTGGATAATGGCACACCTGGGTGTTTATGAGCACTTTATGCACTTTGGGGGTTAATTTGGTCTACTTTAAAATACATTAACTTGCATGGGAATCACCGGAAAGTGTTTGACATTAGATAGTTGCCTGGAAAAGCAGATCACTGAATTTCTAGGCAAATATTGTCTGAAAAGTGCTGCCCGACACTTGTCTGGTGCACCCCATGTATGCCAGTCACAGTTTTTTTTTTTTCTTCAAAACTCTCCATGATAATAAAAAATATTGTAGCAGTCTTTGACTTTCCAGGAATTCTTGCTGTTTACATACTGTACACAGAATGTGGAGGATTGGTCAATGCACTTTTTTTTAACACAAAAAAAAATTTCTTCCAGTGCTAGAAGAAAATTGATAATATTTCATTAATAAGTGATGTTTGTCTGCTTCCTTTAGGATGTTCTGCTAACCACATCATCCAGCACATCCAGGTAACTATTTTCTAATTCCAACTATGGATCACACTGAATGCTTGTGCTAGCTTTTAGTAGCTGTTAGTAAATCTTTATACCTTCACTTTATGTGGAGATAGTTTGTGGAATAAACTATATGTAGGTTTCTAATGCTCTGATCTTTGTGATTACATACAGATAAGTGGTGAGCGCTGGCTGATTTATTTCTGCCCCAATAACTGGCCACTAGTAATGAACTACATTTTTTTTGCCACAGAAAACACCCATAGACTCCAATGGCTCTAAAAGAATATCTCTATATATCATCTATCATCTATCTATCTATATGTGTAATATGGGCTAATTTATGAGTGCACATCACACTTCTCTATTTATGTGCCAAGCAATTTAGGTACCAGTGCAGCAGATTCTGTGGTAAACATTTTTGGTACTTTTTGAACTTGTGCACTTGCAATTTTTTTGTCTTTTTATGTACAAATAATGGCTATATATTTTTTTCCAAGTAGTCGGTAAGCTGTAAAATGTAGGTTAGACCGAGCGCTGTCATGTTGGTGCTTCTAGCAGCTGGTCATCACTACAGCGGGTGTTAGACTTTGGACTGAGCACTATGTCTTTGTTTCATTGTAACATACATCAAATGCAAGAAACCATTTACAAAACACAGTACCTATTGTTTATGCATAACCCAATTTCTGGGATCTGTTGGAGATGCATAAACAGTTATGATTGTTTCTCCTGCAGCTCTTGGTCCAGCTGGTTGATCCCTGCAGTGGCAGTCGTCATTTTGGGTTTCATGTACCGTTTTTACACAGTCGATAGTCGATCCTCCTGAAAAGCAGCACCTTTCTAAAACGTCAACCTGCTAAGTGTCTTTACGCACAATAAAAGAAGTGGAATCCACACACACTGCCACATGGATACTACCCCATCTCTGCCACAGATGAAGGTTAAATTTCTGACACGAACCACCTTGTTTTATGTTTGGGACCAAGACTCAATACTGTGAATTTTGTCAGCAAATTTTTTGCCTGTCAACATAAGACCTTCCCAAAGGACATGAACAGAGTATTGCTGTTGGACTGTGGAGCAAACTCCATACAACTAAATTTATTTTACACTCTCTGGAAAAAGCTTTCTTTGTATAAAGCAACAAAGTAAAAAAACGTTGGAGAGGATATATATTAGGGTAAAAACAATAGCTCATCCTTTGTTGAGTTGTCACAACTAAGTCCTTTCAGATAAGGTCCCTTTTGCAGGGGTACATGGGGAGATTAGTCACGCCACAACAAATCTCCCCGCAATGCCATCCCACCAGCTAGAATGTAAATCGCCAGTGGGATGGCATATGCATTGCTGTGATGTCCGCAGTCGCCCGAAGTTTCCTCGGAAGACAACTTTGGGTGACTGTGGGACATTGCAGCGGCACGTATGCCATCCCACCAACAATTTACATTGTAGCCGGTGGGATGGCATTGCGGGGAGATTAGTCGCCCGCGACAATGGGGATTTGTTGTGGCGCGACTAATCTGCCTGTGTGCCACTGCCCTTAGGTATTAGATATATTATCTGGAATACTTAGGACCTAGGGTTTTCTAGATAAGTAAATTGTTTTACCACCAATACTGATTTATGCTATCTCAGTTAAGATCAAGTACAAGGTATCTTTCTTATTACAGAGAAAAACATTTGTTTGTCTAAAATAGGCTTTATGGGGGATAGCCTTCCCATAATTCAGAGCTGTTGGGATAATAGGTTTCTGGCTTCATATTATTAAAGAAAAGCAATCCCTTTATAAAAACCACAGTACAGGTATGGGATCTGTTATTCTGAAACCTGTTGTCTAGAAAGTTTACAGGAAGGCCATCTCGCATAGACCTTATTGTAAGCAAATAATTCTAATTTTTAAAAATGATATTCTTTTTCTCTGTAATAAAAACAATACCTTGTACGTGATCCAACTAAGATATAATTAATCCTTACTGGAGGCATGTTTAAATAATTTTTTTTGAGCATTGTGGATAACAGGTCCCATACCTTTGTTCAATGGAAAACGTGTCCTTAAAAGAACAATAAAGCCTAAAGGTGACCATACAAGGGCCGATATGAGTGGCAAGGAATGTATCGGCTTATTGATTAGGACCTCATCCCAACGACCTGTGTCCCATCAATTTAATCCGATCGTTTGGCCCAAGGGCCAAATGATTGGGTCAGTCTGATATTGCCTGCCTCAAGTTGGACGTATTCTGGAGAGATATGCTTGTTTGGTGACCTCACCAAACAGGCCTATATATTCGTGTATGTCCAGCTTTAGCGTGGAGACAGTTCAGATTGGCAAGTCTTGAAGAGAAGATAGGAAGTCTAGCTTGCTCACAGTCTGGGAGGTCCGTGTGGGGCAGGGGGCAGGAATAAGTTACTCTTTCAACCATAAAGTATGTCCTCTCCATTTTTTTTAACTTGTTGCTTAGAGTATCATTCATTTGGGTCTTCAGAGATAACGGGTTGCATAACTTGTTACGCCCATAATCATCCTGCGTGATATAACTACAATGAATAAAGCTGCTCTGTCCAATTGTAGTGGTCAGACAGGTGATGCCTTGTCTATGTTGTGCATCTGAAGGCAGGAGATGCAGCTTGTTTAGTGTTCAGTGTTTTTAGCCTTGTATCCGTGAGATGTAATGATTATTTTACGTTCTCTGCCTAGGATTCTATAATGTTAATGCATCTCAATTTAATGCCATAATTTAATGAATTTCTCTCACAGAGCTAAACAAATTTGTGTCACAGCTTTTATTTTTTTCTTTCTTGTTCCTCCCCCATATCTCTCTGCTCCTGGTCTGACTAAACTGTAGCCTAAGCTTTCTTAAAACTTAAAAGTTACTCGTATAACCTCCCTTTTGAGCTCTTCTTACCATGATGGTTCCTCTGCTTTCTTGATGAAACTGGGTCAATGTATTTGCACATCTTTTACTATTTATACCTTTATTAAAGAGGTAAGGGTTCCGCCAAGATTCAGCCTTTTTCAGCAGGATTCTGATTCAGCCGAATCCATGGTCTGACTGAACCGAATACAAGTCCTTAAAATCATGTGACTTTTTGTCACATAAACATGGAAACTGAAATTTTTCTCGGTTGTCTTTAACCCTCTCTTACCCTATTTTGCATATGCAAATTAGGATTCGGATCAGTATTTGGCCGAATCTTTCACAAAGAATTTAGGGTTCGGCCAGATCCTAAAATAGTAAATTCCATGCATCCCTCTAAAGAAGTAGCTCATATATACTATCCTGTGGCCCTCGTACTGCCAGTAACAATTTCCTTTAACCTTCGTTCAGATACTTACTTAATCACGGCTGGTGGGCCAGCTAGTTACTATTGTAGCTAGATAGCCATTCAGGTGTCACAGAACAACAATTAGCTGCAGCCAATGAGTTCTTTTTCTGTAACTGCTGGGGGGGCAACCTGCTCACATGGAGGAACATGCTTTTTTGTAATTATCCAATAGCATTTTTCATATAGTGGCACTTCAGCTGTCCCCAATACCTCTAGCCAAGGGTGAATGCAGTTCTTGTTCTGTAACAGCTGGGGGGCACCATTCATGTGGATGAATATGCTTTTTATGTTAATATCCAAAAGCTCATATGACTAGGTAGTCCTCTAATTATCCCTGATGAGCTACCTCCATGCAATTGTGCAGGCAGTTCTTGTTCTTTAACTGCTGGGGACCACTACTCATATGATGGAACATGTAATTATCCAATAGTACAAAACAGATGCCCCTCCAACTGTCTCTAAATATCTATTTCCAAGGTTGCTGGCAGTTATTGCTCTTGCTGGGGAACCATCTGCAAACATGGAGCGGTTTTTTTTTTTTTTTGTTATTATCCAGTTTCACATATAAGAATGTGGCCCTCTTAATAAGTATTTCAAGGCAAGGATACATTCAGTTTTGATGTATTCTAATGGATAATACAAAGAAAGCATGTTTCTCCATCTGTTACATTACAATTGCTTTTGTTCAAAGCTCATCAATTGTTCTGTGGCAGCTGGAGGGCCACTTTGTTACATAGTGCATTACTAGGTGGCCCTCCAGCTGTAATGGTAGGGGTTGGTCGGTGACAATAAGTAAAGGAGAGATGCTAAACAAAAACCAAAATAATTATAAAAATGAAGAATTGTCAACATCAAGATCATACTAAAAGCTAATCTAAATCACCAAAATCAGCCAAAAAGTCACATATATACAGACTGGAAGGCCTGCACTCACAGGTCTAATGAAGGAACAAAAGTAAAAATTCATGAATCCTGTGAGTGTGGATACATAAGTGTCTACACACTCCCTCACCCCCTCCTGATGCTCACCACTCACACTCAACATTATGGCCCCCACTTTATTGTACCTGCTTATAAAGAGTGGCACAGCAGGGTTGGCAGTCACTAATAAGGAAAATGCACAGATGATGTCAGAATGCTTGCTTGTGGTCGATCATTGCTGCCAGAAAGCTGGTGTCAAGAAGTCAAGTGACCAGATATGGCAGCTGCCAACCCAAGGGGTGGATTGTGGGTGCTGGGGCTCAATTATAGATGCAGGAAAAGGTGATGTACCGTGTTAGCCAGTCAAAATGTTTACAGGGTAACCCTTTTGAAATAAAAAATAACAAAAGTGGTATAAAGGTGATACCTTTATTGGCTAACTAAGATAATCATAGCAAGCTTTCAGAACATTCTAGTTCCTTTTTCAAGCTGATCAATTATATTAATTTAAATTTCCTTTTCTTTCAATTAGCTGTCTTATGTTACATTGCGTCAGAAGCAGAAGTGCAGAAACTTTAAACAGACACACACTGCTTTCATTAGTGATTACATTTACAAATATATTTACATCCACAGATGGTTTTAAATTAATTCATATTGGAAAAACTACTTAGAATCCCACAGATCTTTACTTAGTTTAAACAATTCCCAGGACTCACCATTAGCACCTCACAATATACTGAAGGAAAAAAGCTTGTCAGACAAAATAAGGATCAAAAAATGTGGGAAGATATATTTTCTCCCCCAGTGATTCCATTTATATAAGTAGCCAATGATAGCTTTCCCAAGATGTTACTGTAAGATACAAGCCTTACACATACTACTAACAACCATAGATATTACTCTACTTAATAAAAAACTACAATTCTTTATATGGAGTAACAAAAAAATAAAATAAAAAACATCTCTATTAAAATTAGCACAACCTAAAAATAATGGCAGACTTAACCTACCGATGATTAAATATCATAATTTAGTGAGTCTTACACATATAACTGCAGATTGGGTAAACAACACAAGCATAAATATAACCAGCACTTTACACCAAATATCTCCCTGGCATGTCTACTACATGCTTTGCCAACAGGAACTCCACAACACTGTGGCACTAACCCTATTATACATATTAGAATTACAGCTGGCAGAAAATACAGACAACTTTTTGGTACTTATAAAGCAGTCACTTTTCCTACCCCTGTTCAACAATCTCTGATTCCAAGGAGAGGGAGCAGATAACGGATTTGATCTGTGGAGACGTAATGGCCTAACAATGATAAGACCGCTGTTAAACCCCTCCCTCCCCCCCCCCCCCCCCCCCGAAGGGGCAAATCTTACAAATTTCCTGAACCTCAAACAAAATACGGACTCCCTAATAATCTCAGCTTTGTGTACCTACAGATCAAAATCGAATTGGTAGCTCAAAGCATAAAACCTCAACTGTCTCACAACAGAGTTAACAAAGGGCAATTCTGCTCTGTGCCAGGGGTTTTTGCCATCATCAAACCAACCATAGACTACAATGCCTGCAAAGATGGGATGTCCAAATGGCTAAAAGTAATCCCAAACATCACTACTACTCAACTCACTGTGGCATACACTAAATGCACAAATGCCCTCTCAGCAGTCTACTTCCAGTATGTGGCACTAAGGCTCTTCCACAGGTCATACGTGACACCTAAGTTTGCATATAAAATAGGACTTTCCACCTCCCCGAGATGCATGAAGTGCTACCAACACGAAGGCAGCTTAGAGCATTGTACCGCATTGGATGTCTTTTGGGGAGAGGTTCTATCACAAACAAATACACTGTGTAATATTCCTGCAACTCGTACAAACCCACAGACAACATTAAGAAAAGTATTATCAGATTCACAGAAATCTATGTCTTAATGGCAATAAAATCTATTCTAGAATGTTGGACAACTACTCATCCTCCTTAAAAACAATTGTGGGAATGCAAATTTCCTATACTATGCAACTCCAGTGGAAACAACACAAATTACTAGCTCCCTTCTTATATACAAAATGGTGGACAGAAGCCTCTCTTCAAAGGGAACTGAATAACCTACCGATGGACCGGTATGAGTGACTCAAGCCTGTAACCAAATACTGGATGTTAAGATATGTACTCCTCCTTATGGCTCTCTCTTCTCTATCTCTCATCTTTCTCTTTTCTAAAATGGATTATTGTACAAATGCAAATACAAATTTCTACCTAATGTGAATGTCATATGCAATTCTTATTAACTGTTTGCTTCTCTGGAAGCAAAACAATGCATCTATACCTAATCACGATTTGAATTCATGACACAACGGCTTTCAGAACTCTGTATGTTTATTCTGTTCGAAAGCAAATTGTTATAAGGCAAAAGTTACACTATTATTGGAACCCCTTGCTTGAGACCCAAAACAAAGTAGCAAGTCTGACTCCTTGTCAGCAGGATAGTTGCTAGGCTGATTTGGAAACAATTGGAAACACACACAGCTCGGCTCCTGGGTGCAGCTGCTGGCTTACACACAGAGTAACAAGTCTGTAACTCGTTGGCAACACAAAAGCTGCTAGGCAAACATTTTTAAACTATTGTGACTACTCACAGCTCAGCTCCCAGGTAATGCTGAAAGTTTGCAAAGGTACTAGCTGTGTGAGAGATTTGATTGAACTAGCAAAGGGGAGTGCACGCAGGGGGTTTAAGAACCCTATGCCTGACTCTGATAGGCTGCGTGGCCAGTGCATGTTAACTCATTCCTCACCAGCCAGCCAACAACTTACCCTGCAATCCTAACACAAATAAAAGCTGTTTCATTTAAAAGAAATAATAATAAATGAAGCCAATTTGTGGATTCCTGTTTTCCATTGCTTACAAGAAGTAATTTTGTTAAGGGAGAATAAAATATTGCTGGACTGGGGCCCTTCGCTGTCCATAGGCCTTGGGAAGGCAGTAGCTGTGCCCACATGACTGCTGGCCTGTCGCTCATCTCCCTGGATACCTGATAATGCAATCCCACCCCAGAGCAGTCACTTGCTCACTGTGCCTCTCCAGCTCATTCATTTCAGTGTTTGTTTACCATTTAGTGCATTTAGCACTCTCTTTCTGAGACAGGGCTTCTTGTGTGTTGTGGCATCCTACACAGTAAATGTTTGTTCTCTTGCAGTATTGGTTGCACAATGAGGCACTGTAATGTGGGCTGTCTGTTCATTCTATTGTTCCTGTGCCATCAAGGCAGGCAATGCCAATAAAGGGCTAAAATAATGTAATAAAAGTCCTTTTTGCTTAAAACTGCAGGTATAGAATTTTCTCATAAAATTATATATATATATATATATATATATATATATATATTTATATATATATATATATATGAGAAGGAAACGTTAAATCATTGGGGAAGCCATATGTTAGGAACTCACTTATCTGATACCCAGGGCTGGTGCTCCTGTTAGCAGAAATCTGCACAGGCCTAGGATACTGCTGAGTAAGAACAGCATAGCCTGTGTCTTCTTCCACTTCTAAGTTTTTCTATGGTACCAGGCTGACACATGCGCAATAGTGTAAAAAAAAGGCTTGCTTAAATTGAGGTGCTGCAAAGAAAGAAGAAGCAGGAAAAAGATCACTCTGTCGTGCCCTCTGATAAGCACCCCAGGCCAGTGCAGCTTTCAGCTAACAGGAGCACAGGCCCAGGGTATCAGGTAAGTGATTACAATCACTGGGGGGCGCCTAACATTTGGCACTCCCTGTTGATTTAACATTTCGTTCTCCTTAAAGCCATAGAGATATGAGCTCAATGAGGATACAACTGCTGAGTTGCAGGTGCTAAGCTGATTTAGTATTTATTTACACTATAGACTTACTATAGTGTATACTTAAGGGTAGCAAGATTTTAAAATGCCAAAAATTGTCCAACAATGGGCAATATACCTTTGCATTCCCTGCAGAACTGTGTTTTCTACTGGTTAAAATGTATTGTACCATAGTTTGATAGTATCTCTGTACAGGTTAAGAGTTTTCCCTGCCATGTCATGAATATCTGATCTCAATAAAATTGTGTTACATACCCCAAATCATTAGACTGTCTCCATTTATGGCTTCTTGCTGAGAGACTTTAAAATGGACTGAAGGTAAAACCCTCATATAGTTAAGCGTTAAAGGAGAAGGAAAGGCTAGTAAAGAGTTAATCCCAAGCTGCAGGCATACCTTCAGTTGTCTCAATAGTGCCCTTAAGTCTCCCCATATTTCACCTGTTTAGAAGATCTGAAGCCAAACAGGAAGAAAAAAATTTGAGCTGTGTAAAAAGATTCCCATAATGCCTCACTCCTGCACAGACATGCAGACCAACTGAACAGGCTCAGTTAGAAAGACTACGGGGGAGATTTACTAAGGCACGAACGCTTAGAATGTGTCCGAAAGCGTTTTTTTCGTAATGATTGGTATTTTTGCGCCGTCGTGACTTTTTCGTATATTTTTCGCAACTTTTTCGTCGCCGTCACGAAAAAATCGTATTGTTGCGCAGAGTACGAAAGTTTCGGATTCATTCAAGCTTCAGTATCGTGACTTTCCTTGGGCCAGGTTGGAGCGGCAGAGTGCCATTTATTCCTCTGTGAGGCTTCCAAAATCATGCAAAGTCGGAAAGGTTTTTCTGCCGTTTATGATCGTTCAATAAGATAAAGTCGCGACAGCGACGAAAAAGTCGCGAAAAATACAAAAAAGTTGTGACGGCAACGAAAAAGTGGCCAATATATTGGGATTCGAATTCGTGCCTTAGTAAATCTCCCCCTATGAGTCAGCTTCCTGCTGATTGGCTCAGATCCACATTCCTAAGGGGGGTAGGGTGAGTTCTTAGCATTCTTGAGGGAGGGGGGAGCAGGAAAGAGCAGAGAACAGATAAAGCTTACTTAGTTTTTACCTTTCCTTCTCCTTTAATGGGCAGAGCCATCTTTACCTCCTGGATTGATTTTATACACCCTTTAGTTGTACAGTACTGTGGAATATGTTTGTGCTTTATAAATATGTTAATAATGATAATAATAGTGGTAATAATATACTGTAAAGGAAAATTAAAGTAGTATAAATATTCATTCACCTCACATTTACCTCTTAATTTTTATATTAGCCCATGCAGGTGGCTTATGCACCGCAGGAGAGAGGAGCAGAGCATGGGGCTGAGCAGGTGGGACCTTGGGTGTATACTACCTGGCCCTGGAAGTACTTGCTATTTTACTCATCTGAGTGTGCAAATACTGGATTATTTTTATATGAAAATTCCATGGCAAGTGAAGAGAAAGTGCAATCAGCTACCCCAGGCAAAATAGAGATATTAAAAATACACTTGGTTACATGTTTCAATAAATCAACTTTTGTTTATACAGTGTATATATAACTGTCCATTTGTTTCATAGAACTGAGGCTTAGCAAAAGATAATAATCAGCCACATGGCATAAGTCTGCATCCTGCTGCTCAGGAAAGGATTAACAGAAGATGATAAGCCTACTGGGAATTGTGGTTATCTGCGTTTCTAACACTTGTACTTGGATTATTTATTTCTGTAAAGAGAGCCACTAGTTACATTGTGAGATCTAAATCTCACAATACACCCATAGAAGGACAAACTGTTTTAACCTCCAGCATGAGTACAAAGGTGTTGGATTTGCCTACATGTGTCATTTTTGCCACCCTAACTGGCACTCACTGCCACCTAAAGCAAGATTTTCACCTTGTCTCGCAGCTCTGACACCTATGTGATGCAAACCATCATCTTGCAAATACAACTCATAATTCAGTAAACTCTTTAAAGCGGACCTGTCACCCTAAAAAATAAGTCCAAATTATTTTCTATATTGTTAGTTGAGCAAAATAAACTTTACTTACTCTATATAAATAATATAAATCATGTTTCCTGTCGTCTTGGAATTACTCAATCAAAGCAAGCAGGCAGGCACCATTTTGTGGAAACTGTTATGAAGGCAAGCTTTGTATCATGCCAAAATCTTGTGTATGTGCCAGAATGGGGGGCCCAGGCCCATGCACTGGTTACACAGTTAGATGAGGAGGAGGGAGGGGAAAGTGAGATGTGCAGTGACCTCTAGGAAGTGCTGAATGGAAAGCTAAAGTTATTGTCTGCCCCGCCTCTATGCCTAAGGCATAGAGGCGGGGCAAGCAATATATGATTGACAGCTGGGATTTTTAAATGCCTTTATAATGGGGTTGGATGTGTTAATATAAAAATGAATTTGGGTTTCATGTTTAATTTGAACAGGACTTTTATTATACAGATTTTCATGTCTGGGTGACAGGTCCACTTTAAGGTCCCGCTGATTTGGTGACAGGCAATTTGTTTTTTTTGTTACTTTTATTTTTATTAGATTTTTAATACAAAACAGAGCAGAGGATATTCGCAGTTTTATACATTGTAGTAATATACAGAAATGCAGGTACAATACAGTTTGTTTAATTCTGTTTATGAACATTCTTATGATAGTTCAAAATCATTTGTAACTTTTTTTTCCCCTTTTTTTTTAACATAGCTTGATAGTAAAGTATGTACCTCCCTTGAGTTGCCGTGATTCCCAAGGGCGAGTGGCAGGTGATAGTGTATGTGAATTGTGCTTGTGAGAAAGGGTCATTTTTGGTAGAAATTGAAAATAATAAATCAACTCATTTAACTTAGTTCAATATAATGTAACCATATGCCATAGCAAGTGTACAGGGTTGGTAGGGCATGCTTATTTGTTAGGTTATCTTTGGTCTGGTGGGAGCAGTTCCCATAGAGTCCAGACTTTGAGAAATTTGGGTACTCTATCTTGTAAGTAAGCAATTCTATATATATCCTTATTGCTGTTTATTTTATGGTAGATTTCCCCCAGCTAGGAATAGTGGGTGTTTTCCACTTAGATGCTATCGCTATCTTTACTATGGTCAAGACATGATTTGCTAACTTCTGCTGTGACTTGGTGAGTCCTTCAATTGGTTTGCCCATTAGAAATGTAGTCATTTCTTTGGTGATCGTGTCATGAAAAAGGTTTGTCAATAAGTTTTGGGTTTCATCCCAGAGTGGCTGGATGTGTGGGCAAGACCAGAGTATATGGGGTAAATCTTCTAAGGCGCCATTGCATCTCCAGCAGTGCCTAGGGTTGTTGGGGAACCTAGGGTTGTGTATACTGTCAGGAGTGAGGTACCAATACATAAGTATTTTGTATATATTTTCCCTCTGCTTTGTGCAAGTGACAATATTTTTAGCATTATCCCAGATAAAATCCCAGTCTTCCCTTGTGATTTCTGCTCCTAATGCAGCTTCCCATTTCAGCATGTACTAATGTTTGTATCCTTGAGTGATAAATGGGTCATTGATGAGCTTATATATATTTGAGATCAGTCCCCTTTGTGGGAGGCCATTGTAGGCTATACGCTCAAACCCTGTAGGTTGTTTGGTTTTGAAGAACCTGGCAAATGGTTCTAGAAAGTGTCTAAGTTGGAAGCACATATACCAGTGTAGTTGTAGCTCTGGACATTTTTGTTGGAGGGCTACAAAGTCCAATGGGGATGTTAGGGCAGGATCCATTACCTCCCTGGCTGTAAACATTGCCATGGTGTCTTTTAATTTACTGATATGGAAATCGGGACTTAGCTGAAGCGATGGGTTCGCTATTAGGGCAGTTAGCGGTGAATACAAGGAGCTTAGTTTATATTTGCGATTCACCCTTCTCCATAATTCTAAGGTGAACACAGTAGATTTAAGCATATTGATATTAGGTTTTGGGTGGTCTATCTGTGACCAGAACCATGCATTGGGGTGATATGGTAGGAATTGTGCATTTTCTATATTTACCCATACCTTATCTAAGGTCCACTGGGACCATGCTAATACCTGACGTATATGTGCTGCCTCATAGTACTTTTACAATGATGGCAGGCCTAGGCCTCCTTGGTTTCGTGATGTGGTTAGACATGCTTTGTTTATTCTGTGGTATTTGCCCTTCCATACAAAATTGTGAAAAGTTGTTTGTACCTCTTTGAGATATTTTGTGAGGACCTCTATGGGTAAGGTTTCAAAGAGGTATAAAAACTTTGGGAGTACATTCATTTTAATAGTAGCAATCCTACCAAACCATGATATCGTTGAGGTGGTCCATATATTTAGGTTAGTTTTAACGCTCTGGAGTAATGGGGTAAAGTTTTTACTAAACAGGTCTATATATCTAGGGGTTATTTTCGTTCCTAGGTAAGTTATAAAATCGGTTTTCCAGTTATATTTGCAATTGGTTTGTAGGGCTTTTACCATGGATTCTGACATTTGAATTGGCAGGGCTTCTGTTTTAGTAATGTTTATCTTGTGCCCTAATAAAGAGCCGTATTCCTGTAGTACCTTATGTAGGGTTGGAAGGGAGGTTTGTGGGACGGTAAGTGTCAAGATTACGTCATCTGCATATAATGCAATTTTGAATTGCTCTGTGCCTACCGATATACCTTTGATATTTGGTTCGTTTCTGATAATAGCTGCTAACGGTTCTATGCAGAGTGCATAGAGCAGGGGGGAGAGTAGGCAGCCCAGCCTTGTACCATTGGCAATTTTGATAGGGGAATTAGTACCTCCCGACAATTTTAAGTATGTACTAGGCGTAGAGTAGAGTTTTTTTAGGGCAGTCAGGTAGGGACCTTTTAGGTTTAAGTGTTGAAGGAGGGCTAACATGTAGGTCCAACCTAGCCGATCGAACACCTTTTCGGCATCTAGACTTAGTATCAAGGCTGGGTGGCCTTGTTTCTGTAGTACCTCTATTGTATTGATAACGCGTCTCGTATTGTCTCCTGCCTGCCTGCCCTGTATGAAACCTACTTGATCTGCTTTTATGAGTCTCGGTAGTATTGGGGCAAGGCGGTTTGCAAGAATTTTGGAGTTTTTAAGTCCGAGTTTAAAAGAGCTATCGGCCTATAGTTTGAACAGTTAGGGTTAGGGTATGAGGTAAGGTTTGCCGGGGGTATGGGTGTGCCTTTTAAATATTCGTTGTAGAGTTTAACCAAATATGGAGATAAAATATGTTGGTATAGCTTGTAGTACTGGTATGGGTACCCGTCAGGGCCTGGAGTTTTACCGTTTGGAAAGCTTTTAAGAGTCTCTGTTAACTCTTGTAATGTTATTTCCTGATTTAGTTTTGTGAGCTCCTCCTCTTGGAATTTAGGGAAGGCAGCTTTCTGTAAAAAGTTGTCTAGCTGAGAGGGGGTTCTTGTGGGGTCTGTTATAATATTATAAAGGGTGGTACAAAAGCTGTGGAATTGTTCTGCAATCAGGTCTGGGTTATAGACCATTTGGTCAGAGCTTGTTTTTATTGCTTTAATTGTTGAGTGGAGTTTTTGTTCTTTTAGCTTTCAGGCTAATAATGTGTGCTGCTTATCCCTGGTCCATATTATAGCTTTCTCTGTTTCTTGTAGTTTGAGGTCCCTAAGTTCCTTTCGTAGAGCCATTATTTTATCAAGTAAAATGTCACAGTTATTTTGGTTATATTTACTTTCTAACTGCCTAAGTTGGCTAATGAGATCCTCTTGCTGTTGTCCCTGGGCTTTTTTTGTGCAGTGGCTATGGCTTTGAGTGAGCCTCTTGAGCTTCCTATAGTGTGGAGACGGATGGCACAGAGTTTTTATTCAGGTTAAAGTATTCTTTCATGGCCTTTTCTACCATTTGTCAGGTGTTTCTGTCATGCAACAACGTTTCATTTAAGCGCCAGTGAAAGGGTGTTTTAGGGCACTCAAGTAAGTTAACCGAAAATTGGAAAGGAGCATGGTCTGACCAGTGACAGGCAATTTGTATTCCTATCAATGTATATAGACATACAGACAAGGACCAGATTCAGTTCAGTGAGAAAAAGTACATTGTGTCTTGTGAATTTAGGGATGAGATTCAGTTTGAGGAGAAAAAACTTAATTCTAATTACAGCTTTTTTCCACCTTCAATAGAGTTTTCACATGATAAACCGTGAGAATTGCATCTCAAATTGAATCTTGTCCAGGAGATTTCACATAATAAATCTTTTTCTCACTGAATTGAATCTGGTCCAAAATTTTGGCACTCACTATCTCCTCCATTAATGCTTTCCTCCTGGTGGAGACAGAATACGAGCAAATGTTGACATATTACACGGCCTTAGTAAGTAGTTTCCAACTACTTGCAAGTCTGCAAAATCTATGACATGGTAATCTGGTACAGGTATGGGATCTGTTATCCAAAAAGCTTCCAAAAGTCCATCTCTCATAGACTCCATTTTAATCAATAAATTCACATTTTGTAAAAATGATTTCCTTTTTCCCCTGTAATAATAAAACAGCACCTTGTACTTGACAGTAACTAAGCTGCATGAATCCATGTTGAAGGCAAAACAATCCTATTGGGTTTATATAATGTTTAAATGAATATTTAGCAGACCAAATTATGGAAAGACCCCCTTATCCAGAAAACTCCAGGTCCCAAGCATCCTGGATAACAGATCCCAAACCTATACAGAGATGGTGGACTGTGGTACTTGATACAGTAAAAGCTTTCATACTAACATTCCTGTTTATTATCATCAGCATATTTCAATCTCCACTTGGAGTGGTCTGTAAGTGCCCTGAGAAATTCTTACTCTCTGACTTCATTACATACAATTTTAGAGCGCTGCTTTGCCAGTTTTGTAGATTAGTCACTGGATGTATCCTCTGCTGCTGCATTCCTTGCCGAGGTTAAAGAAAGAGCAGTGTGGATAACGCCAAATTTGGCTCACCATACTATCAGAGAAGCTAGCATAGGAAAAGTGCTCCATTAGATAAAATGCATAGTAGCTACTGTATTAGCACTGGAATAGTTCTACAAATTAGAATACAATAAGATTTTTTTTTAAATAAAACTGTGTTTATCTTAATACAGTATAATGGACCTTTTATTATGTATTTTGGTATTTTGGATCTTTTTAGGCTATATTTTGAGTGTTGTTGGCAATCACAGCGCAGTGTGGTCTAGGCTAATTTAATCACAAATCAACAAACCAGGCCCCGACTGGTAATCTGTATATTCTGGCAAATGCCAGAGGGGCTGCTGTAAGTTTCCATAGACAGTCACTATTTACAGGGCTCGAGGGGGACTGTTTGCGCCTCTATGTACTCAAAATGGCAGGGTCATTCTGCTGATTTTTTTTTTTTTTAAAGAAAAATATTATATATAGGCACCCGTGGGCCGTCCCCCAAATGCTGCCACCCTTAGGCACAGGCCTATATATAAATTCTTCCCTGATGGTGGGGTATCTGTTAGCCAATGATGTATGATGGTTTACTAAATATATGGCCTGTATCCACTGCATGTTTTTGGTGCAATAAACCAATGGCACACTAATCAAACTGCAAGCACTGTGGCCTTAAATACTTAGATCATAGCAGAATGTGGTCACAGATATAAAACTGTAAAATATACTACTTTTTAATTATATATGAAATTTTTAAAAGGGGAGGTGTTTCAACTTTATGTTGGTTAATACACTTGTACACTTGTAGAGTGGCCATATCTTGGCAACTTTGCAATATAAAACTGACCCATGCAACCAAAAAAACAAAACTCTGTGAGGCTATATTTCTATGGTATTTGTTACTTTTTTATTGCTAATACTTAAATAATGGCCTTCTCTTATGTTTGATTCTGACTTTTGCCTAGCTCAGGTAAGTGGGACCCTAGCAACTAGAAGACTAGCACAACATTTATAAAATGGAGAGCTGTAGAACTAAATATTAAATCACTCAAAAACAAAATAGGAATAAATCAATAAATAAAGCCAGCCTAATATGGGGGGGGGGGGGGGATGTCAGTGAGGCAATTTGAGGCATTTAACTGTTTCTATGACTAAACTTTTCTTTTCTCTATATAACAAGGTTTCATTCTTTACCTGATGTACAATGATGCAAAAGACAAAATGCTGCCAAAGACACATGGCTGTTTTTTTTGGAGCACTTCCTTTCCGCTCTGTGGTAAGAGTGTGTTTCTTTATGTGGAGCATTAATTATTGCTTTATGTAATGTGCTTGCATCATTATTTACCTAAATAAATTCCCTAAATGAAAAAAAGGCTTCCAATACTTGGTAGAACCACATTTGCTGCAGTTGGGGGTGAGTACTTACCAGCTGTTCTTACTGCTCTGGAGTAATTTTTGGCCCCATTTTTGTCCATGTTGCAATATTTTAACTGTGTTGTGTAAAATCCTTTCTTCCTTTTATGTTAACAAGATGCCTTCAGTGTCAGATTGGGACCCCAGGGGTCCCACCAGAAAACCTTAGACCCTAGGCCCGCTTTCCAAACTATACTTCCTCCTTTCCTCACTCAACCTCTTTATTCTCCTAGTCACTTTTACATGCTAGCATCTATCCTTCCATCTATTTCTCCTTTTTCTTCCTATTCAGAAATAGCAAATGACCATGAAGTAGGCCAAATGGTCAGGAGCAGGAGGGCCCACTGACCCCTGGGCCCACCAGGAGTTTTCCTGGTATCCTGGTGGGCCAGTCCAACACTGGATGCCTTGACCTTGCTGGTGAAAAGCAGTCCCACAACATCCTGCCCAACTGAATCAGTTTGATTTCCAGGACGTAATACCACAACATGTAGAAATACTGAAGTATTTCAAGGGGGAGGGGGATAATAGAATTGGATTCATAATGTCTTCTCTGTGTGACACAAAAGCATTAAGTTATCTGTGTTCTCTGCATAATATAGCCTGATGGCACCAGATAAATAACATTCTGTGCATCTACTATTTATGAAACTGTTTCCTTGGCTTTGATATATTCTACTCTCCATAATTCCATATGAAGTTTCTATAGAAGAACACTGCCCTGTGGACCTACATGAGAATGCTTGTTGCACAATACTCATATCTTTATGCAATAACCTTTTTTTATTTATTTTGCATTTAAAAAGGCCCATTAATCTTAGTAACCCAACATAAGACTTGCAATCTACACCACACCAAACACACACACAGGACTAATGCAGGCAAATCCACAGGGTGTAGCCCATATCTCTAACCATGCACAGAATGTTCCTATTATATGAGTGTAACCCTACTAATGGTTTTACTTATTATAGCTACTAAGTACCATATTATTATAATTTAGCATCATAACTTGAGAGCCAGTATTTATACATGTGTTATCTCTTGTACCAGAGTACACAAAGAACACATTTATTGCCCACTGGCCCTTTCACTATGCCCCTTGTTCATGCTACCCGCCATGGGCGAGACTGGAATTCTATAGGAATGTGGTGGGTGACTGGAAGTGTTGCCTTCGGGTGGGATATGTATAACTGAAACATTTAGAATCTTGAAATGATAGAAACATACCAAAGGTTAAAGAATCAGATCTAAATGGTCACCCGTTATGTGAGAGGCAAAGATATTTTTCTCAAATAAAACTGCTCAATACATTTTTAAACTACTGTAGAATAAACCTTATACAGCTTTACACACAATATATATATATATATATATATATATATACTTATATAATACTGTCACCGCACTCATCCATAATGCGAACCCCGGTGCTCCGCAACTTCAGGACGCCGCTACGTCCCTCCACCATACAAAATTTGAAAAAGATGCAGCACACGGGTTACTTGCAAAAAAAGTGTATTAAAAGGAATCACATCACATATGCGACGTTTCAGACAAACTACATGCCCTTTATCAAGCCTGTAATAACGTGATCCATCCAGTGAATCACATTTAAAGGGATATACAGGAAATGACATCATACATTGAGCGTTACCATAGCGATACATTTCAAGTCATAGCAAACATTTTACATATGCAGCATATCAGTCAAGTAGCAGCATTACATGGAGGAAAACTATATAAATGCATACAGATATTTACAAAAAAAGAAACAAGTCATAATCCCTATTCAATCCTGTCGGAGAAAGCGATTGTAATTTATTAATCCACCACACCTCCCTTTGTTTCAGCTTAAGTTCCCTATCCCCTCCTCTTTTTAGAGGCGGTATAGATTCCAATACCATGAACCTAAGCTGTTCTGCAGTGTGGCCTTTTTCACAAAAATGCTTAGACACCGGTAATGTAGTATTTCCCAGATTAATAGCTGATCGATGTTGTGATATACGGGATTTTACCATCTGTGTGGTCTCCCCCACATAGATGAGACCACACGGACAGATCAACACATAAATTGCATATTTGGTGACACATGTAAAGTGTCCCCGTAATTGTATCCTTTGGCCTGTTTTTGGATGCACAAACTGGCTCCCTTTTAAAACATATGAACATTGCGTACAATTTAGGCATGGATACATGCCCTTAGTTCTAGCTCCTAAAAAGGGATTTCCTTTTTCTCTGTAGAAATAAAACAGAACCTTTTAATTGATCCCAACTAAGATATAATTAATCCTTATTGGATGCAAAACAATCCTATTGGGTTTAATTAATGTTTTATTGATTTTTTAGTAGACTTAAGGTACGGAGATCCAAATTACGGAAAGACCCCTTATCTGGAATACCCTTGGTCCCGAGCATTCTGGATAATGGGTCCCATACCTGTATATATATATATATATATGTGTGTGTGTAAAAAATGCTGATGCACACCAGGAAAATTTCATCAAAAAGAGATACTTATTTTATTTAGATCGACGTTTCGGTCCTCACCCCGGACCTTTATCAAGATACAAAATGAGCAAACAAACAGTGTTTAAAAAGACTCACCCACCAATTAACCACCACCAAACCACACCCCTCTCTGGAGCGACTGTGTTAACCCTTAAAAAAGATCTCAGTTCCAGCAGATATCAAACCAATCACAATTCCAGGTAATCTGTAAAATAAAGTGCATAATATTCTATAAAGTGCAACATCAGATAAAGTGCAATCATAGTGCATGTAGATGTATAAAACTTGAATTCCAAATAGATGGTGCAACTTAAATTAAAATGCAGTCCATTGTGGTGCATACAGATAAAAGGACTTAAATACCAAATATAAATACACAATGTTAACACATAATAATAAAAGCATTGCAAAAATATTACCTAAAAATACCTAGAGTAAAATGGCACTTGCAATAATAGAACCAGAAATTGAAGCGTACTAGGTAAAACCCAAATATTACCTGGTATCTAAATAAGAGGCAAAGGAACAATACTCATTAAGGTGGAAACAGTATCCAGAGTTCTGATCCAAAACATCTCCTTCTGAAGCAGCATACGATCCCAATCACCCCCCCTGTTGGGCTCTGGGATCAAATCTATTCCCATTAACTTAAAAGCTGGTAACCTGTGCCCCATCATTAAAAAATGCTTAGGTAGGGGTAAATCAGATTTGCCGGTTTCAAAGGCTTTCTTAATAGTAGACCTGTGATTTCCCATTCGCTCACGTAAAGTATTTTGTGTTTTGCCACCATACGTTAAACCACAGGGACAAGTAATTATATAAATCCCGTGGGTTGATGTACAGGAAATACGGTGCCTTATGTTAATTTCTTTGCCAGAGTGGGGATGTCTAAATGATTTACCTGGTGCCATGTATCTACATGTTGTGCACCCTGCACACTTATAGCAACCCTTTTTCAATTTATTTAACAGACAAAAACTAGAGTCATAACATTTAATGGGGTCTGTTTTCATTAAAAGATCTTTTAAATTAGGCCCCCGTTTGTATCCCCACATAGGCTTTTGAGTTGCAACTTTAGACAGCTTCTTGTCACTTTGTATTACGGGCCATCGTTTCTCGACAATAGATTAAACAGCAGCTGAACCGGTTGTGTATTTAGATGTAATAATAAACCTGTTTTGTTTGTCAGTAACCTCTTTACAACTGAGACTGGATTTGTGTTTACTGTGCTTGCGGGCTCTATTTAAAGAACCCGTTAATGTTGACCGCTAAAACGATCAAAAGTCTCCTGTAGTTGAACTTCACAAATCTCTTTATCAGAATTGTTGTGTATAAATTGAGAAAAGGGTACCACTTTTTTAGAGCTAGGAGGATGAAAACTAGTAGAGTATAACAGTGTATTCCTGTCTGTGGATTTTCTAAACAGTTTAAATCCTAGAGAATTACTTTTTTTTAAAAATTTCCACATCCAAAAACTGGATACATTGCTCGTTGTGGGAAATCGTGAATTTCACTGGGCTATCCAAACCGTTAAGATCATCCACCATATTAAGCAACCCTGTTTCATTACCTCTCCAAACAATCAGTACATCATCAATGTAGCGAAGGTATAAAAACAGTGAGTCTTTGTATTTGGGGATAATGTGTTTCTGTTCGTAATGGGCCATGTGACAATTGGCATACGAAAGAGCCATCGATGCCCCTATTGACGTGCATTCCTTCTGTAAATAAAATATATATATATATTTTATTTTTTTTTAGGTATTTCATCAAAACAATTTTGGGAAAGCATTGCGACTCGGTAGTTTGGAGTATAAAGATGTATAAAGATTTTGAATTCACCCGAATGTGTATTTCCAAAAATATATGGTTTAGGGGGGGTCAATGTATTTTTTTGTGTGTTTTTACCCCCCAAAAATGCAGGAAATGTGTTGAATTTTCCTTAGCTGAAGTGATGTCCGGGGCAACTTCATTTTGGGGCTTCTAAATGCAAGATACTTTAGTAATCCTATGCACAATGGGCATCAAACTGTTCAGTGGACCACTGGCTTTCATATTAAGATATTTTGTCTTGGTAACTAATGCTAGGTCAGAGATAAGATGCTTTAAACTGGAAACTGTGAGGTGATTTTTCCTAGAAACTGCATTGCTGTTGCAGTTCAGAAAAGCATTGCTGTTTGGTACTGAGGAGTTGAAAGACACCTCATTACCTTACATGGAATGTGGAAATTGCATGTGCCTTGATAAACATAGCAAAGTGTTCCTTAAAAAAGTATGTATAAAACCCAGGACTGTGCAATAATGTTAGGCACACAGGGTTAACAGTTGGGCTTTAATTAAATCTGAAAGTAAAAATCTTTTGTTACAGTAATTAACATTTGTTACAGTAATGAACCTTGCTACCAATACCTTCAATTGTATTCATAACCTAAGGTATATGAAGGCATTGGTAACAAGGTTCACGTAATTAGGTATGATATCATCTGGTGTTAGCTTACACCATGTTTTTTGGATTGAGGTACAGGGAATAACTCCAAACTCCCTTGCAACAGAAAATCTGTTACTGGTGAAATATTGCATGCACGGGTATATTGGTGCATATTGTGTTGTGCAAGGAGTTAATTTTTAGCAAGGACAAAAGGCAGAGGGACCAGTGTGTTTAACTTGGAAGGACACAGCCCACTACCTGCCAGACAGGTTTAGACAGAGTAGCAGAGAAATATTCTCTTTAATAATCTGCAGCTCTTGTCTGGGAATATGTTCTGTGAGTGGAGTTTGTGAGTGCTGCTGTGTGACCTATTTGAACCGCAATCTAGCCATATGTGCACACTGTGTATACTGAGGAAAGTACAGAAATAACAGGGTACTACTGTGTACATGCCAGTTATTTGTTCTTGTGGACCTGAAGGAGATTCTTTTCTCGTTATCCAAACCAAAAGAAAGAACATAATTGATTCCCAAGCTTTGCTCTGACCTTGGATACCTGACAAACACTAAATAAGTAACCCTGAGAAACAAAGGTACTATGCGCTCTCTCTCTGAAGACGTCTTCTCAGCTCCAAGGCTTGCACATGGATGCCAACATCAGAATCTTATAACAGGAGTAAGGCAAAGAGGTAAGTGACTGTACATATGGAATATCTTTGTAACCAAAGTTTTCTGAAGCCCTGTAACCCTAACTACTATTAAAATTACAGCTTGTAGTGCTTATAGTAGTGCTGGGCGTCTGTGTAGATTGGAGAATAGAACATCTATTAATTCTTTTCTGTGAATCCTTCTCCCTACCTTAGATCAATGTATTGCTGTGATACCACAATAGAAAAAAAATATATTATATTGCATTTATGTATAAATAATCTCCTTTACATACTGTGAAAGCTCAATTTTACATACTGTTGTTTTATATTTTCTCTTATATTATACTGTTTTTTCTGTGGGCCCCCAATGAAACAACATCCCACTGACTTCCGTGGAAGCCACCTGACACGGCCAGTACTAGTGCACTTTGACCTGAAAACGCTCTACTGCACACTTTTGAGCTGAGAGCCTCTTGTAGTATAAGTGGTGTCAGCTGGAAGTCAACCTGTGCATTTGCATACAGCGATATCAAGCTAATACTTGTACTGGTTATTTGAAAGGCTGATAAACAGGTTATGTTAATAGATGTTGCTTATCCCTTAAAATTAGCAAATTAAACATACTGCCTCTGTAGTTTTATGTCTAAAAATATCATAATTATTGTCCTCTGCCTTTGCCTATAGTTCATTGATCTTCTTTTTATAAACCTATAAGTGCTTTAGCAATATGATCATTATAAACAGTATTATAGATGATTTAAGAAAAATATTACCAACATCTTGATGTGGTTAGGATACAATTGTTGTTTGTGTTTATCAGTCTTTAAATAATAACCAAAAGAATAAACATGATATTTTTGTATGTAGATGAACAGAGGCTTTATTCCTGGTTTACTTAGTTACTAGTAAGTGTAACTTATTATTGAGTATTACACGTGTCAGAAGTTGCCACCATTGGACTAAACATAAATGGTTACTGGACAGAACCAGGGTATTAAAGTGATACCAACATATTCCTTATGAATATTACTAGCAAAGCTAGGACATAAACCTCTTGCAATAGAAATGTGCTCCCTAAGCTGGCCATAGCTCGGGGCCACCTATAGCAAAGAGTGCTCTGCATTGCATTGTTGTTCTGTGACGGAGGGCTAAGGACAGCTCAGTTCTTCTAGAGCAGGGATCCCCAACCTTTTTTACTAGTGAGCCACACCCAGATGTAAAATGTGTTGGGGAGTATGAAAAAAGTTTTTTGGGGATGCTAATAGGGACTGTAATTGGCTATTTGGTAGCCCCATGTGAGGCTCTGCTTGGAGTAAAACTGTGTCTCCATGCTTCCAAAACTTGCCTCCAAGCCAGAAATGTAAAAACGGGCACCTATTTAAGGCCACTGGGAGCAACATCAAAAGGGCTGGTGAGTAACATGTTGCTCATAAGCCACTGGTTGGGGATCACTGTTCTAAAGGATCATTCCAAATCAAGCCTAGTTTCTCACATTTGCAAAAGATATGAAGGATCGCTTTAGGGAGAGGGGTTATAGAGAAATCGATGTGGAAAATGCATTTGTGAGAACCACTGAAACCCAGAGAGATTCATTATTAAATTTGAAATCAAAAGGACAAGATAAGAGATGGGAGAATAAAGTATCCTTTATTACAAGATACAGCAGACAATTGGCGGTGGGATGGCATACGCGGTGGTGCGATTTGCGGAAATCGCCGAAGTTGCCTCTCGCGGCAACTTCGCCGATCGTGCCGCCGCACCAGGTCACTGGTGGGATGTCACCAGTGGGATGTAAATGTGAAGTGTTCTGGATTTTTTATCTCCACACACGTATACCTTTGGGAATGAATTTTACTTTTGATGTGACTTGTTTTGTGTGATTAATATGCTGTTTACTTATAATTTTGCCAGTTTGACTTTTATCTTGTAACCCTGTGATATGTATTTTTTAACTTGAAAAATTGATTCCTCACCACATAGAGTTAATTCAGTAACTCAAATAGTCTGTAAAGAGGAGCAGTGAGGTGTCTTATACTTATACAAATAATTCTAATTTTTAAAAATGTTTTCCTTTTTCTCTGTAATAATAAAACAGTACCTTGTACTTGATCCCAATTAAGATACAATGAATCCTTACTGGAGGCAAAACAATCCTATTGGGTTTATTCAATACTTAAATGATTTTTAACAGACTTAAGTTATGGAGATCCAAATTACAGAAAGATCCCTTATCCGGAAAACCCCAGGTCCCGAGCATTCTGGATAACAGGTCCCATACCTGTACTGATGCTTACCTATGCCCTTGGGAAGGGGGTTGTTATTTATCTCCCCTAATCTTCTCCGCCTGTGGGACAACATAAGCTGTTCTCTTTTAACCCTTTCCTATTCAGCATTGAGGAATGAAGGTTTACAGCCATGTTGTTACTACTCAGCACTTCCTGGTGTACCTGCTCATTTAACATTAGAAGTAAGTTTTTTCTAGTACAGGCATTTTAAGCTTTTTTAAATAGTACTCGGGTTAATTTTAAGATTCTGCCATTGATTGGGAACATAATTGGGAACATAATTAATTACATAGTTCCCTCAATTACTATCATATGTTACAAAGGAAATTCCACCTTATTAAAGGGAATCATGGAGACCTATTCTCAACATAATAGGGACTCAATTTGGGTCCTGGCCATATGTTAAGAATGACTGCTCTGGTGTATAAGTTATAGAGAAAGCTCCCAATTACAGGAAGGCCATCTCCCATAGACACCATTTAAATAAATAATTCATATAACAATAAAGCAGTACCTTCTACTTGATCCCAATTAAAATACAGGTATCGGACCCCTTATCCGGAAACCCATTATCCAGAAAGCTCCGAATTACGGAAAGCCTGTCTCCCATAGACTCCATTATAATCAAATAATTAGGATTTTTTAAATTGATTTCCTTTTTCTCTGTAATAATAAAACTGTACCTTGTATTTGATCCCAACTAAGATATAATTAATCCTTATTGGATGCAAAACAATCCTATTGGATTTAATTAATGTTTTATTGATTTTTTAGTAGACTTAAGGTATGAAGATCCAAATTACGGAAAGACCCCTTATCCGGAATACCCTTGGTCCCGAGCATTCTGGATAACGGGTCCTATACCTGTACAGGTATAGGACCCATTATCCAGAATGCTCGGGACCAAGGGTATTCTGGATAAGGGGTCTTTCCGTAATTTGGATCTCAATACCTTAAGTCTGCTAAAAAATCAATAAAACATTAATTAAACCCAATAGGATTGTTTTGCATCCAATAAGGATTAATTATATCTTAGTTGGAATCAATTACAAGGTTCTGTTTTATTTCTACATAGAAAAAGGCAATCAGTTTTAAAATTCTGAATTATTTGATTAAAATGGAGTCTATGGGAGACGGGCATTCCGTAATTCGGAGCTTTCTGGATAACGGGTTTCCGGATAAGGGGTCCGATACCTGTATAATTAAGCTTTATTGAAAGCACAACAATTATTTTATGTTTAAATGATTTTTAGTAGGAAAAGTATGGAGATCCAAATTACAGAAAGACCCCTTATTGGAAAACTCCAGCTACTGAGCATTCTGGATAGCAGGTCCTATACCTGTAGCTTGTTTATGGTTAGTTTAAGGTTCTTACAGTATTAATGCCAGGTAACTGCCACTAATACAGGTATCAGACCCATTATCGGGAAACCCATTATCCAGAAAGTTCAGAATTACAGAAAGGTCATCTCCTATAGACTCCATTTTAATCAAATAATTAACAATTTTAAAAATGATTCCCTTTTCTCTGTAATAAAAAAAAACAGTACCTTGTACTGTTCCCAACTAAGATAGATTTACCTTATTGGAGGCAAAACAATCCTATTGGGTTTAATTACTGTTTAAATTATTTTTTCAGTACACTTAAGGTAGGAGATCTGAATTACGGAAAGACCCCTAATCCGGAAAACCCCAGGTCCCGAGAATTCTGGATAACAGGTCACATACCTGTACTGCATTGAACCTTACTGTCTTCAATACTATTTTTAAAAAATTATCATTTTGGGAAGAATAAAAAATTATAGGTTTTGGAATGGTCATGCCAATGCCCATACCTAAGGGAGTATTTATAAATATAAATAAAGGCACCTGAGGGCCTGTGCCTAGGGCGGCAGGTTCTCAGGGGTGGCCCTCGGGTGCCTATATAATATATATAACTGATTTTATTTTTTTGGAAAAAATGAAAAATCGAGCTGGAGGAGAGGGAGTAAGCCGCTACAATGTGTAGAAGTGACATCATGCGCATGATGTGCGTTAACTTCTTCCAACTGGGGGCGTATTTAAGTCTGGTGCCTAGGGTGGCACTGGATCTAAATACAGCCCTGTCTACACCTAAAATGTAATGATATTATGTAGAATCTTAATAAGCTTTATATATATATTAGATCCTCTTAAACATCAGTGAACCAAAGCAGTGCACTAAAATGGAGTGGGACAATATTGCCTCAATAAGAGAGAGCTAAACTCATACAGAAAACTATTACTTTTGTAAATTGATGCAGTAGTTAGCTCTAGATGTTTCTGAATCAAGGGACATTTTATGCCATTTTTTCTGCATGAGATTAGATTTTGTATGAAATTGGGGTTTGACAAGGGCTAAATTGGTTAGAGATATACAGTATATATAAATAAAGGTGTCATAGTGATGCTTCAAGAAACACAGGATATAAAATTTTCAGCATATACTAAATGGTATTAAAATAATGCACTGTAGCAAAAAAACAAAGTAGTTGGTATTGGTTTACATAAAAACTTAGATTCTTAAGAGAAAGAGACTGTAAAAGATGGCAAAGGAATGTCTTTTTCAAGGACCTATTACTTATTACTTCATAATCTATGTAACTCATGTCAATACCAAGGGACTGGCTTACGCAAAATTTTGAATCCAAGCAGCAGACACAATCGATTCTGTGTCTGCTGCTTGTTCTGCTCCTTCCTCCCCTAGCTCTGTTCGCTCACTTCCTGCTGCTCACTCTCTGTGACATCAGGACTCTCTATTATTGTCAGAGACCCTCCATTGCTGCCAGAAGTCCTCTGCTACAAAAAATGGTAAGTAGCCGTTTTTTACACACTTATTTACTATGGTTTACATTTTGCTGCTTTTGGGGAGGGGGGGTGGGTTTCTTTTTTTTCCCACACTTACATGCACTCTTTCACAAATCTTTTACAAGTGTACACACATGGATACCCAAACACTCACAAACAGGTTTTCACCTTTTTTTTTTCTTACTTATTTTACCCCTGTGTCTTTTGTTTTTCACCTAAAAACTATTTATTTAGCAGCATGACTATTGGATCTGGTATTCTAACCACTAATCATGCTGCCCCATGAGTTATTTTATTGATTTTCACATTTTTTGTGGTGTTAATGCATTTTTATACCTGCATTGTTGTTAATTACCTGTTTATTTAGCATAGTTTTTCAGTTTGGTAGTTTGGAGTACAAAGACATCTTTAGCCATTTTGGATTTGTCAGAATGTGTCTTTATCATCCTGACAATTTTCGTACCATGGCGGTCAGTCATTAAATTTATAATATCTGTGCATGTATTGCCTATCTGATGATATCTATGGGTAACCTACATTGACACGTGTGTGGCCACCTTTAGTCGTAAGACAACTTAATTGTGAACACTTATGGCCAGCTTTAGGGTATACATAATACACTGTGGCAGAGTGCTTTGTTTACAGCAGCTGAGTTGGCAACTAAGAAAATTAATTTGCACTATTTTTATTTTGGTCCCTACCGGCCACATATTTTGGTATATCTATGCATGTTGGGCATCAAACTGTTCAGTAGACATCTGGCATTCATATTTAGGGTGATTTAGATTTCTGTGTAAGAGATTATGCAAGATAAATGCAGTAAATTACAACATTTTTAGGTGAGAATTGTCATAAAACCTCTAACTTTAGAAAAGCTTTGCAGTTTGGTGTAGAAAAATGTCTTTACCCATAGAATGTGTACTTTCCAAAAATATAAGGCTTTCTGGGGGGGGGGTGATCTTGCTATTTTTTAGCTTTACCCCACAAAAAATGCAGTAAATGTGTTTATATTGTGGTAGCTTAAATAATAGATCATTTTAGGGTCCCTACATGCCACATATAGCAGTCATATTTATGATGTTTTATCTTGGTATCTTAATAGGACATAAAATGCTGCAAAGTGGAAGCCTTCAGGTGATTTTCAGAAATGTCATCAAAATGATCAAATTTAGGAAAGCTTTGAAGTTTGGTACTTTAGACTACAAAAAAAATACATATTTACCCATTTTGTATTTAAGAGAATGTGTACTTTCCAAAAAAAATATATCTTTCTGGGGTGAACTTACTTTTTTTGCAGCTTTACTCCACATAAAATGTAGTAAAAGTGTTGATTTTGCAGTAGCTTAAATGACAGAATTGACAGATCATATGTTCACTGTGGGACCTCAACATGTCACATACTTAGGTAAACCTACATATACTGGGCATCAAACTGTTCCCTGGCATTCAGATTTTGGATGCTTTATCTGGTTACCTAATGACCTGTAGGAAATAAGATGTAAACTGGAAGCTTTGAGGTTGTTTTATTAAAAATTTCAGAAATCTTCATAAAAAATTGCAACTTTAGGAAAGCATTGTGACTTGACAGTTTGGAGTAGAAAGACATATTTACTTATTTTGGATTAGTCAGAATCCATGCTTTGCAAAAATATATGGTTTTCTAGGGTAAGCCTACTGTTAGTGGAATTTTTGGCCTTAAAATCTGAATTATGCAGATTTCTGGACCAGAGCTTTGGAAATTTGGATGTGTGTTGCTGGGTGTTTTTGACCTATACAAGTGAGAAATCTCCATAAACCTATACACAGAGACCCGGGTCTAAGGCGACACAAATTTAGGGGCAGCATGCCCCGCCACATCGAAATTCTGCTCCCATACGAAGCAATGGGGACTTACCCCCCCGCTCCTTATGCAAGTTTAAATGGACGCTGTCTCTAATGCACAGGGGGGGCAGGCGGCCTCGGGAGCCTGGTTAAGAAATCCGGCGCTGCATGGAATCTACTATAAGAGAACTGCTCCAGCTAAAAGCAATGATTCCCCTGCATTAGAAAAAAAAAATAAATACAGTAAATACATCTTGTAAAGGAACTGGAACTGACACCTTTACTCCACAATAAGTATAATAACTAGTTTGGTGCCCCTAGGGGAACTATGTGAGAGCCCAAGAAGACTCAGATCTCTAACCAGTACCAATTGTGCAAATAATGATTAAATGTTCAGCTAATGAAAATACAAGCATAGATAAGAAGGTGTATACACAAACTTTATGCATTTATAAATTTTTAAAATATTGTGTTATGAATAGCTTCAGTTATTCTGTTTTAACAAGACTTATCTGCGTTTCTTTTTTGGTTAACCTAAGTATCAAAGGGAACAATATTGTGCTAATGCATTTTACTCATCTAAATATAGAAGGAATGTGCTTTAAAAAGTGTTTCAGGCTGATTTATTGAAACGTTCTGAAAAACCTCAACTTGTCCTGGCCATCTGTTCAACTACCTGCTACTTTCCCAAGCTGTGCAGGGGGCTGTCACTCAGCACACTGCACTGTAAGAAACTACCCAATCAGCAGCTAGGCTGACCTGATAGGAAACTGAAGCCTGTCTTTGCTTGTGTGACTGCAAGGCTGTGATTGGCTATCCCCTCCTACTGTGCCTCTGGGAGGAACCATTAGGACACGCCCACCCCTAATTTGGAAACACAGACAGGGACCTGAGAGGATCTATAGGGAGCTCCAATAAAGGGCCAGTTTTACAAACAGTTTTAATTTTTAAAGCAAAGTAAATCACATTACTGTGATTAAGATAATACATAAGCATAAACAATTTTACAATGCTGTCTTCATAACGCAGATCTCTGTGTAAGATTCTCATTACAATTTACATAAGTTTCAATAATGGTTGAACAAATAAAAACATTTGTAACTTGGTCCTAGTTTGCACAAAACTGCTTTCTTTTTGGCCAACTCGGAGAAGAGGCTCTGATGCTGTTGAAAACCAAGAAAAGGTATTTTTTTCACATCCCTGCCATGATTTGCAACTCTGAGCAGAAAATATGAATGACTTCTATTAAGTTGGAAGCTGAGCTAGCAGATGGCAGGCGAGAAAGCAACACAAAAGTAAAGTCTTTTCTGTGTCATTTTTTTTTGTACTCTAACTGCAGTAGGAAGTGCGACCAGAGGAAACACGGATTTTGAGAGGAGTTACCTCGACTATCCGCTTCCGACTGTGTTACGCTATTTGCCACGCCCACAAGGCGTTACGTATCGTTCTGACGCTAGTCTCGCGTGATGAGACTTGTGGCTTTGGGATTTGCTGTAAGACAGGAGGCTAGGAGCCTGCAGTTAACAGTTTTACGGGAGGTGTAAGTAGCTATACGGGACTGCGGGCTGCGTTTGGGAACTCGGGACTGCTGGGCTGTGTTTGGGAAAGCTGGACTGTTTGGCAGTGTGGAAGCTGTGTAGAACAAAGAACATTCAGGCACCATAGCAACCTAAATCGCTCCCGAAGTCTGCAGCTCAATGACAGCAGGGGGGGCGGTAATCCAAGTAAGTGGAGCGCTGCTGGGCCCCCTCTGAGAGTCAGAACCCGCCGGCCCTAGGACGACTGCCAACACCCCATGGCGACTCTGTTCAGGGATATCCAGCCTGGCTCTCATTCCTTCTGGTACGGTTTAACTCTTTGTCTTAGTACGATACCCTGACTGCTGGTGCCTGCATCCATAGCCAGACAAAAGGTGTGAGGGCAGCCTCCCATTGCAGGTGCCTGGGTGCTATTGCCATGCAGGTGCCTGGGTGCTATTGCCATGCAGGTGCCTGGGTGCTATTGCCATGCAGGTGCCTGGGTGCTATTGCCATGCAGGTGCCTGGGTGCTATTGCCATGCAGGTGCCTGGGTGCTATTGCCATGCAGGTGCCTGGGTGCTATTGCCATGCAGGTGCCTGGGTGCTATTGCCATGCAGGTGCCTGGGTGCTATTGCCATGCAGGTGCCTGGGTGCTTGTAGGTACGCACTTGTCCTTTTTTTTCTGTAAAGATGAGTTGCGCTTTCTGCAAATAAAAATATGCAAGGTTGGAGAGTTCCAAGCTTTCAGAGTTCTTAGGGCTAGGCAAGAATGCTGTAACAAGTGGCTTCTGTGTTATTTTGTTCCTTTAACAATCTTTCTTTGTTGGTTTCTTTAAATGCAGATTTGTTACGTTTCAGAATAGTCTTGCCTGCTGCTCTGTGATGCTGTTAGATTGTAGCTCCTCTGGCTGGAGTTATAGTTCAAACATAGTTTAGAGCCTTGCAGGTTGTAAATCCCTTGACCTCAACTTTCTCAATGTGTTCTACTTTAAATTGTGTTAAATAGTGTCCCCTAGATGATTTAGGGTAATTTCCCACCATCAGATTTGTTACTGAGGTTTTTTTATTTTTTGGCTGATGTATAAGCAATTCTCTCGGCAAATGTCATTGGCTTTAGTGCCAAGTAAGCTGTGATGCCTCCCCCCCCAAGTATTGTTAGAAGAAAAGTTATGGAGAGGAAGCACATGGTGGATACAAGAGTAGCCTTGTTTTGTGTGTTTGGAAATGATTCACTGTGTATTGTTTTAACCTATTTCTGTCCAGTTGCGGTCTGGAATGCTACGGGGATAGGACATTAAGTGCTATATAATACTAAAAGTGCTATGAAAAAACTAAAATACTCCAACACATTGAAGTTGCCAACTTATTATCTTAGCATATGACATTTGTAGGGCTTTCCATATATACTGTAAAATGAAAAGTTTTTAAGGGTCCAAAATGCCTCACCAGATACTGTCAAATTAATGCAATAAGACTTATAGTTATATTGTTCAGAGAGTTATTTCACAAACCAGAGACAGTAAGCTCTTTAGACAAGGATTGTATACTTTTTTTTTTTTGGTTGCTGTTTCGATGTCGCATGCTTGCCTTGTTGATTTCCACTTTCTAATACTAATGTAGCTGTGTTTTCCTTTCCTCAAGAGGAACTTATTTATTCATACTTTTGCTTTGAACATTCCTTTGTGTTATTACATATACAAAAGTTTCTGGTCAAACTAGTTTTGTGTATAGTGACAAGGTCAAACTTGGGAAACATTTGTTCTGATTTAACTATGTTTAAGATCACTTGCAAATATGCTGGATTTTGTTTTTTTAAATGCAACCAAGGTTAGTCTTCACATACTTTATATATGATTGAGTGCTTTATTTAGTTTGAAAGGTAGTTTGCTGGGCATGATGCTGTTAATGTGCTTCTGATAAACGGGTGCATTAGGTGAGGGTTGGTTCTGTGTGCAGCCTGTCTGTTGCCATGGGCCCTGTCCTAAGATTTCAAGGTCATTTTCTTTACTGGTTTGTCCTTCATTCTTTAAGGCCCAGATCTGTTTAATAGACCTTTGGGAAAATACCCTTAGATTTAAAAATCATGTCGCATCTTTGCCTTTTGAGGCATTATGGTAAATTGTAGTGGAGGATATAAATTTCTGATAAGTTTTGCTTTGTAAACCTTAAACAGAAGATATCTTCAAGGCTTGAACTCAGGGCATGGAGTATTTGTAAAACGTGACTCAGAAAACTAAGGTCAGTGAAGGTTCAGTGAGTAGTGGTTTCTTTTGGCAGAGTGAAAACTTGATTGCAGAAGTAGTGCCAGCTTCTTTGGCAGGTCATTTCCCTTGTATGCCAAAAGAAGAGTCAGTTATTTTTGGGTGCAGATGCTCATGCTTTAGCTTCTCTTATCAGCATGGTCTAAAACGGCTTTTCTTTTTTTTTTTGTACACAATTTTAAGCCGTTATTTGAACGTCATGGAGCTCAGTGTTAACTGTATTAGAATTTGCATGATATAAATCCTGCCTTGCAAACTCTGTTATAAGCCGTTCTGAAGTAGCTTTAAACTCCAAAGTATCTTAGCAGGCAAAAATGCAGACTACACAGGAGCTTTTATTGAATGCCCTGTTTACACAAGAATTCCAGGTGCCAAGTACAGTATAATGCTTTAATGCATTTTAAGGACCCGCCTCAATGATAGTGCTATTTCTCAGGAAAATGGCAATATATTATTTGTTTGGGTTTTAAATGCAGTTTTGGATCTGTAGGCCTTTTTTCTTAGTAGTTTTATACCTTAGGAATTATTCAGCTGCCAGCAGAGCAATCTTTGTCCTTTTGTTATCACAATATGCTTCAAAAACTTCAATGTTGATATTCTATCAGTGTAAATCCCTTTAGTTATTGTCTTCAGTATTGTCTTTTCTGTTTTACTGTCAATTACTTTGTGTTTCTTATATCCATTTACAAATATTTTATAGCCAATATTCATTTCCATAAAATCTATTGTTTGATATGATTAAAGTAAGGTGAACAAGAGGACTGTCACCAGCTTGCAAATAGGAATGGAACTAGGGTTCAAGGTTCAACTGCTAAGAAACTAAGTTTGGTTTGAAAGGGGATATTTTAGATCAGTTTAGCTTAGCTCTTGTTTTCCTGTGTTTACTACAAGCTCCTTTGTCAGGGCTTTTGCCGCAGACAGTATTGTATAACGATGCTCTCGTTCAAGAACAAAGTGGCACTGTCCACAACACATCTTAACTTCAAGTCTGTTATGTGGATTTGTTAAAGGTGTAGTTCCCATTTGAGTTCATTTTTAGTATGTTATTGAATGCCCTCTTCTTTTCAATTGGTCTCTATTTCAGTGACCCCAGCAGTCAAAAAACAATTGCTTTGTAAACTTACCAGTTTGTTGTTATTGTTACTTTTTTTTACTAAAATTGTGAATTGTCTTAAAATATCAATAATTATGTTATATTAAAAGTTAATTAAAAAGTGTACAACCACTTTAAGTTTTGATTCAGACCCTATTGTTTTCATCTTCCACTGTCTGCTTGCTGGGTTAAATTGGACTGGCAACCAGATAGCTGCTGAAATTCCAAACTTTAGGCAAAGCTCTCTAACAAATGTATTCTAGCCAAGTTCTGCAAGCTCAGTGTACTTAGGTTTCAGCTCAGAAAATGATGTTCTTTGGTAAGCAGACTGAGTGTTCAAGTGTTCACAGGACTTAAAAGTATGGTGAAAATAGTTTGTTATAGTGAAATAGTTTATTGGTTCTTCCAATGTTTTGGTCTTCATTGAGACCTTAAGGCAAGACTTATAATATTGTCTGTATTGTTTTGAGCTCCTCCCCTTTTTAATGGGTATGAGAACATGTGTTACACAAGCTCAGCTCCCATCTCTCAGTGGAATCCAGAAGTCTAAGTGACATGCTGTACTATTTCAACATCTTTATGTGATCAGTCATATGACAAGTTGACAAGAAGTGATGGACTGTCTTTGAATTAATGTATGATTTTATCTAGAGTCTCAAATACCTTTTCTAAAGTAACAAGCACTTTAAAGGTGCGCAGAGACATTGGGCAAAAGGGAAACTTAAACAGCAAGTGCACCCTAAATTAATTATTTTTTTGCGTAATGAAAGAAATTTTAATTGCAATAAAGTTTTCAGTCTAATTTAGAGGGGATTTTTACCTTTATCTTAAATTTATTATGTCATAGATGGACCTATTTGATTTGTCATCATTATTTATTGTATATGGATTTGTAATTATTAGCTTTCCTAATCTGCCTGTTCAGCCTACTGCTGAAAATGCTATATGGTGTTCATGGCTGCTGACTAAAACTAAATAAAAAGAAAAGATTTTCTCTAAGGTTTTTTTTTTTGTTATTCTTATATTTATATCTTGATGCTCTTTTCTTTCTCTCTAAGGGCCATGGTAGTCAGGGAGATTAGTCGCCCGCGACAAATCTCCCTTGTTGCGGGCGACTAATCGCCCCTGATATGCCATCCAACCGGCTTGAATGTAAATTGCCGTTGGAATGGCATATGCGGCACTGCGGCTTACCGAAATCGCGGAAGTTTCCTTTCAAGCATCCCACCGGCGTTTTACATTCAAGCTGGTGGGATGGCATATCGGGGAGATTAGTTGCCCACAATAAGGGAGATTTGTTGCGGGCGACTAATCTCCCCATCTACCACAGCCCTTATGGTGAATACACATTGGCCTACTAGTAGCAGCTACTATTTCAAGGCTACTATACTCCAGAAAATCCCCTGCCATAGACAATACTGAGAATTGACTCCACTAAAACACACGTAGGGACAATTATCAGTAAATTATCAGCATTGTCTTTTTAGGGTGAAGACACACAGAGCTACTAGTAACAACTACTTTTCACAGCTACTAAAATAGACAATGCTGATCATTTACTGATAATTGTGGCAATTCTCACAATTGTCTATGGCAGGGTATTTTTTGGCATCTAGTAGCTCCTTGTGTCTTCACCCTTAGTAGCCACGACAAGTAGCTGCTACTAGTAGCTCCGTGTGTCTTAACCCTTATTTCTCTTTAAATAACAAGGAAAATTAAGCATTAGCAACCAGATAGATGAAATTTCAAACCTGAGTGTTGATTTCAAAACATGTAAATTACTTGCATACCCCACAAAAAATGAGGTGAACATTTCCTTTGATTAAAAAATATTTGTGTTTTTTAAAGTTATTTGTGT
Organism: Xenopus tropicalis; assembly: GCF_000004195.4. Classification (NCBI taxonomy): domain Eukaryota; kingdom Metazoa; phylum Chordata; class Amphibia; order Anura; family Pipidae; genus Xenopus; species Xenopus tropicalis. The sequence goes on along the minus strand of NC_030680.2, from coordinate 61,023,552 downwards.
AATTATTTTAGAAATTATGCATTCAATAATTCATTTCTATTGCTGTTGTACTTTACAAAGTAACCTTACAGTGTTTATACACAAAATCATGACATGAAAATGAAATTGTGAAAAATAAATGATGTATTCATTATACAAAAAAATCCATGAGGGTTTTAAAGAGAATGCATATGACTTACATCAGTGGTTCTCAACCTGTGGGTCGGGACCTCTTTGGGGGGGGTCGCCTAAGACCATCGGAAAACACATATTTCCGATGGTCTTAGGAATAATTTTATGGTTGGGGGTCACCACAACATGAGGAACTGTATTAAAGGGTTGTGGCATGAGGAAGGTTGAGAACCACTGACTAACATGATGCCATACTTAGAGGAATAGCTGCTTTAAAGAAAATCTTACTGAGCTAGAGAAACCTGTATTAGTAGTACGTAGAGTAATGAGTTTAAAACTCCATTGTAGGTTGCCACAATAACGCTGGCATTTTAGGGGGGGAAAAAGGTAATTTTAATTAGGATTTTGTACTTGGCCTGTAGTGCTTCTTTTGTAAATGGCCGTTTTGTTGCCGGAGAACTAACAGTAGTTAATAGTAGCTCATGCTGTAAGTACTGTTCATGTTTGCCACCATGCATGCAGCACATTTTGAGATAGTAGAAGGATCCTGATCTAGTTTAGCAATACCCTGTGCCACACCTCTCACAACTCTGGTCATGCCCATTCCCACACCTTGTGTCTCAACCCTTTCTCCTTGTAGATTGTAAGCTCTTTTGGGCAGGGCCCTCTTCACCTCTTGTATCGGTTATTGGTTGCTTTATATGTTACTCTGTATGTCCAATGTATGAAACCCACTTATTGTACAGCGCTGCGGAATATGTTGGCGCTTTATAAATAAATGTTGATAATAATAATAATCCTGGAACAGGATCTGCATGTGTAGGAATTAGAATATGAGCAAGATAGGTGAATTGCAGAAAGTAAATTGAATGCATAATAAGGAGGGTTGTGGAGAGCAATGCCAACAGAAGTAAAGTTCTAGAGAATAATTTATTTCAAAACATGTTTTGCTGTTGATATGGAGTTTAATGGGATGCAAGCAGATCTTAGTGGGTTAAAGGTGTTTGTGAGGAATAGGACTGTGAATCCAAAGTGTATATGTTGGCTGTAGCAAGTTCAGCAGAGCATGAGCTCTTTAATAAAAGTCTCGGCAGTGTATGCTCAGATAACTGGGCTTCTGTCTGCAAGGAGAAGGTTATTTTCATTCAGGATATAATGAATGATTGATGCCTGGGTGTTTTAAAATTTGGTAGACCTAAGAAATACTGTAGAGCCTATTATGAAAAGATACCAGAGGTCATGGAACAGTTTCACAACCATATAAAGGCACAAGGCTGTAGGCCAAGTACTTTAGGTCATGGGACTCCCAGGTTTACTTGTAAATACTCGTATATAAATTTAGGGGACATTATAATAGGCAGGTTCCAGTGAGTCATGTAAGCACTATTTATGTGACTACATTTTACAGTTGCAGTTCATTATTTTCACAAATCAAAAATGTTTTTATTATTACTGGGACAACTGGCGCTATCATTTCTGCTCTTTGTAGTTTGGCCTTGAGCCAACAAAGACACATGTTTTTGGCTAGCTACAAGTAGTCCGCTATACGTCAGTAGTTTCAGTAGTTCTGACTGGAAGTAATTAGATAATCAGTAATTGTATGTTATGATATAGGGGTACAGTATTCTTTGTGGACATATAAAGTAGCCATTGGGTAAGTGTTGGTTCAGTTAATGGCTTGAGAATACACTTCAACGTATACACTTATAGAATTATATATACTATAATGAATTATTCTGTTCTTCGGGAAAACATCCATAGCAAATGGAATAACCTGTAATTTGGGTGTTTGTATTTCTTCTGTTAGTATAGGGTTTCATACATTTTTGCACTTACACAGTCCTACATAGTTGCGTGGGTTGTTAGGGAAAAGCCTTAGGTACCTAGGAGTCCTAGTATATGCACGACAAGCAGCTGTTAGGGAGGTGGATGCCGTGTTGTTAATGTTTAGCGCTTTGTTGGCATCGAACCATCCCCAGCATTCCACAGATGCTTTGTTGGCTTTGGAATTGGCTTGACCTCTTTGGGTAAAATGTAACCACTTCACGGCTAGGTCTGCAACACATTATAAAGGGATTATCTGATACTCAAAATTTTAGGCATTGATTGGTTGAGGAACAGGTTGTTGGGATTTACTATAAATCTGCATTTTCAGTTAAATGAGTAGTTTAACTATAATTAACCTTTTATCTACAGTATTGTGTACTGTAGATAGTTATCTATCTATTTTTTTCCTTTTTTTTTTCTAATTTATAGTATTTGCAGCTCTCGTCCTGAAAAAAATTAAATCTTTATTTGGTTGTTAATTAATAATCATGCTAGAAACCAGATACTGGTTTGCAATGCAGCATGAAATAAATAGGATATGGTCTACATAGTAACATAGTAACATAGTAAGTTGGGTTGAAAAAAGACATACGTCCATCAAGTTCAACCATAATGCCTATATATAACCTGCCTAACTACTAGTTGATCCAGAGGAAGGCAAAAAACCCCATCTGAAGCCTCTCTAATTTGCCACAGAGGGGAAAAAATTCCTTCCTGACTCCAAGATGGCAATCGGACCAGTCCCTGGATCAACTAGTACTAAGAGCTATCTCCCATAACCCTGTATTCCCTCACTTGCTAAGAATCCATCCAGCCCCTTCTTAAAGTTATATAATGTATCAGCCAGCACGACTGATTCGGGGAGGGAATTCCAGAACCTCACAGCTCTCACTGTAAAAAAACCTTTCCGAATGTTTAAATGGAACCTCCCTTCTTCTAAACGGAGTGGGTGCCCTCGTGTCCGTTGGAAGGACCTACTGGTAAATAAAACATTAGAAAGGTTATTATATGATCCCTTTATATATTTATACATAGTTATCATGTCACCTCTTAAGCGCCTCTTCTCCAGTGTAAACAGACCCAACTTGGCCAGTCTTTCTTCATAACTGAAACTTTCCATACCCTTTACCAGCTTAGTTGCCCTTCTCTGGACCCTCTCTAACTCAGTAATGTCCCGTTTGAGCACTGGAGACCAAAACTGAACAGCATATTCTAGATGGGGCCTTACCAGCGCTCTGTAAAGGGGAAGAATAACCCCCTCCTCCCGTGAATCTATACCCCTTTTAATACAGCTCAAAACCTTGTTTGCCCTTGCAGCTGCTGCCTGGCATTGCTTGCTACAGCCAAGTTTATTATCTACAAGGACTCCAAGGTCCTTCTCCATTATGGATTTGCCTAGTGCAGTCCCATTAAGGGTATACGGGGCTTGCATGTTTTTACATCCCAGGTGCATGACCTTACATTTATCCACATTAAATCTCATCTGCCACTTAGCTGACCAGATTGCCAGTTGGTCAAGATCCTGCTGCAGGGATGTCACATCCTGGATAGAATTGACTGGTCTGCAGAGTTTTGTGTCATCTGCAAACACTGATACATTACTCATAATACCCTCCCCTAAGTCATTTATGAACAAATTAAACAAAAGTGGACCCAGTACAGAACCCTGAGGGACCCCACTGAGGACCTTATTCCAAGTAGAGAATGTACCATTAACAACCACCCTCTGTACCCGATCCTGTAGCCAGTTTTCTATCCATGTGCAAACGACTTCACTAAGACCAATAGACCTTAGCTTAGAAAGCAGTCGTTTGTGGGGAACGGTATCAAATGCTTTCGCAAAATCCAAATAGATGATATCTACTGCATCCCCACTGTCCAGCTTCTTACTTACCTCATCATAAAAAGCAATTAAATTGGTCTTACATGACCTGTCCTTCATAAAGCCATGCTGATTACTGCTCATAATGCCATTCTCCACTACATAATTTTGAATGTGATCCCTTAACAAGCCTTCAAATAACTTGCCCACCACGGATGTCAAACTTACAGGCCTATAATTGCCAGGCTGAGATCTTACTCCCTTTTTAAATATGGGAATGACATTCGCCTTCTTCCAATCCCTAGGTACCATACCTGATGAAAGAGAGTCTGAGAATATCAGAAACAAGGGCCACTGCAATTCTGCCCCTAGCTCTCTCAGTACCCGAGGGTGTATTCCATCTGGCCCAGGTGCCTTGTTTACATTTATTGTGTGTAACCCTTTAAGCACCATATCCTGTGCCAGCCACTGTGTAGTTGGAGCTGAGGCAACAGTGCAGCTATTGGGTGGGACTTGTCCCACTGGCTCCTCTACTGTATACACAGAAGAAAAGAACTGGTTAAGCACATCTGCCTTTTCTGTATCCGCTGTAACCATATTGTTATTATAACTCAATGGGGCCACACCCTCAACCTGCATCTTTTTACTATTAATATACTTAAAAAACTTTTTGGGGTTAGATAGAAAGATAAATATAGTAATAACAAATTGAAGCTTCACAGTTTTGTTTTGTTTTTTGCTGGAGTCTGGCTACAGTGGCATCTTCCTGTGCCAGTCACACAATAATATGGGTACAGGGAGATGAAGGTGTTCATATTTGCAGATGACTCAACACTTTGTAAGGTTGTGGAATAAGAGTTTGTCATTTGCACTACAGTTTAATATTTGATATAGTACAGGTTTACTTACCACATGTTGGTATTATGTTGATGTAAAATTAAAGTAACAGGGTCTCCAGGTAGGCACACTGTATGCTTCATAATGTTGGATTATATTTGTTATGAACAATGTGAGGTTTTACATTTTCTTGTTAATTTTTTTGTGTTCAAAAGTTGCCCAATACTGACCAAAGCCACAATAAGAAACTATAATGGCTAAAATGTTCCTTCTTCACAAAACATGTTAACTCTTTCTATGACAAAAACCCTAAAGCGGAGTATTGGGCAGACCAGTTACATTGAGGTTTCTTGCGACTTCTTATCTCATATCCTTACATTATAGCAATGCAACTGTAAGTGTTTGCATGTATCTGTTTTTTTTTTATAAGCTCAGGGGCTCCATATATTCAAAGGCATATTAGGGGCTTTAAGCAAAGAAGTCCTAGTTACCACTGAACTGACCTTCAGGGAAGTCCATTATGATGCCCAAATAAGATAACAATGAGAAGAGATAGATGGCTTTTTTAGCAAGCCATGAGCTTAATTTCTCTGTATAGTAAACATCATGAATGTTTTAGGATACATTTATCCATATTATTAATGAAACCTTATTAAATAAATGGTAGGGTACCTCATCAGCTGTATTTTCTTGAATAAAATGTGTCTGTTACTATAGTGTATTTTGTTGGGTGATCTTTAAAAACAATCATAATACTGACCTTTTAAGGGGAAATTTTAACCAAATTAAATATATCACCTGTAGACCATGTGCACATTTCTCCTTAACAGTTCTAGTTCTTATTTTCCTTAATGAAGTTAATGAAAGCATACTGGCAGTGGAAGGTTATTGATTGCATAGCAGAAGAAAGAGGGATTGCAAGCAGAGAAACATTATCTTGTGGAGGGAATAAATAATTTACTTTCACTTCTGTATCGTAGAACAGTATTAAAGGGTTTGTTAACTTTTAGTATGATGTAGAGCAGGTGTGGGCAAACTTTTTGGCTCACGGGCCACATTTACTTACCCCCAGGCCAGACCGGGCCAGGGCGGGCAGGGCCAGGCCAGCGTTACGCCCCCTTAGTCTGTTTAATTCCGGCCCGCCAATGACACCAAGTCTCGCGTGATGAGACTTGGCGTCGTCGGCGGGCCGGATTAAAAAGGCCAAGGGGCCGTAGTTTGCCCACCCCTGATGTAAAGAGTGATATTCTGAGACAATTTGCAATTGGTCTTTACAATGGAAATTTTTTAGTATTTGTAGTTTTTTGCTGCTACAATAACCAAAAAAATGTAGCCTCACAGAGCAATAGATTTTTGGCTGCTGGTTTCAGTGACCCATATTGGAAGCTGAAAAGAAGAAAAATGCAAATTGCTCAACAACTATGCAACATAAAACACCAACTGAAAATTTGCTAAGAATTGACCATTCTATAACATCTTAAAAGTTCACTTAAAGGCGAAATACCCCTTCATGATCATATCCCTCTGTCTGGCAAATTAAGAACCAATCTCCACAGTGTAATGAGGAGTAACTAAGCACAGTTTATTTGCCCGCCTGTGCATATTTGTGGCTCCCATGCTGGTTGCACTAGAGAAAATTTTGGTTTCTTTTATTGAAGTGTTTTGCACTGGGCTATCACCAATACAAAATGGCATTTTGGGCTAGTCAGGAGCCACACCAGGATCCCTGCATTTGCAAATGTTGCCCATCACTTGTTTAGTGAAAGGGACTAAAGATTTTATCTTTGTGGTTTAAAATAATGGAATATTTTCAGTAATTTCTTGTGGTTTTCAAGAACAGATTACTAGTGAATGAATATTTTTTTTAATAGATTGTAAAGAGAATTGTACTTCCTCAAAGTCATGTGAATACATCAGCCTTCTGAATAGTGTCATGGATATCTTTAGAACAGAATAGGAGTCCAAGTATATATCATCCAATAGTTCTAGGGCAGCAGTTGTTGAACAGATGTAGCGTGGTGAGGTCTTAGTAGAATAGAATAAGTAAATCAGTGGGTTTCTCACATAACTCACAACTACATAAAACAATTTCAGTATTGAAATTATTGTATTCCATAGTACAAAAACAATGACATTTCTGGTGCAATTAATTGAAAAACATAAATCCTGAAAAATGTTCCTCTGTATATAGAGCCAAACTGACAGTTCTTAGCAGTTACCTTTGTGTTTTTATACACCAGGTTTGGAGTCTTCTGGGTCCAATGAAAAGGCTTTCATTACTGCCCTGGCTGGTCCATTCCCCCCCAAATGTACAGGTCTGTTGTGCAGTTTGTTGTATTAGCTCTGCTTACCTGCTGCCACTTACACCATTTGCTGTTATGCTTGGTTTAGGCAAAGAGCTAGCCATACAGTTTCTACAGACCACCCTGTGTCTTCACCTGCATAATGTGAGAATCTGTGCATCTGCAGATGAGGAATTTAAATAATTGGATCAGATTGGAGCATCATATTCATTCTTTTGGCCCAAATGAGCTGAATAATGTCATTGTGCTATACCTGTGGATGAACACATTGCACAATATTCAGATATTCCAAGCCCACAGCATCTCTTCAATGTAAGCTCACTGAAAGTGAACCTGCCTTAATATGTGTTTTTTGCAAAAAAGTGCAAAAGGCTAAATAAATACATGTACTGATTCTGCTTAGTCCAAATTAGTCACCACAATGTTACCAACACTGGGCCACTGCTGTATTATTTTAAGCTATAAAAAAATAAATGCTGGCACCCAAAAAAAAAACATTAATTTGCTTCAGAACTATGTATGGTATTTTACCTTTGTCCAGCTTTAAATAGCTAACGTTTATGCAGGTAAAAAGCAAACTGTATTTCTTTAAAGTGATACCGATACGCTCCTGTGATTGATAGGAATGTGTCCATATCAGATGTAAAGGAGGTACCCAGCATTGTTTTAAAAATTCCTCCTGATCCAACCGTCAGCCCAGTACTAACTTACAAGTCTAGATCTCCTACATGGCTTAACTATAAGTCGATTCTGTCACTCATTCTGAAATGGAGGAGTTAACATTTATCCTGCAGCCTATATAAAGATTGCATGCCTAAAGTCCAGTGTCACTGATAAAACAGCTCCCCATGCACTTTTCTGCAAAGCAATTTGCCATTGATATGTGTTATACTGCAGCTTCTCTCCTATTTAATCTTAGTTTATAAATGCTTTAAAGTTATATAACAAAGAATGGCAGTCCACCTTGTATATCTTTCCTGTGTAAATTTTGGATCAATAAAACCTGTGTATAGTAAGTCAGAATGATTGCTGGGTATCCTCATTTTCTCAGTTTACCCGTTTCCCTTTGGCAAATTGATCAGCTGTTATTATTGACATCTTAGGCTAATGTCGGACCAGGTGTATGGCATATATTTTCGGCAAGCTGAAAAATGCTTGCCAAAAATACCTCCATATGCCTCCTTCCTGTGCCTGCACCCGAATGAATGGAATACGCTCAGGTGCAAGCACATGTAGCCGATATCCGCATAAAAACGTGAGAGAATGCAAAGTCTTGCACTTTTATGCATATTTCGACTACATTTGCCTGAACCTGAGTGTATTTCATTCATTCGGGTGCATGCACAGGTAGGAGGCGTATGGCGATATTTTCGGCAAGCGTTTTTCAGCTTGCCGAAAATATACGCCATACACCTGGTCTGACAGTAGCCTTATTCTGTTGACACCCAACTTGACACTTTTTCCTTTAAATATGACCTTTGTGAAAAAGTGAAAAAACTACAGAACAGGAAACCAGAAACCAGTTACCTGGTTTACACAAGAGTAAGAATGCACAGTTGTGTGCTTAACCTTGTAACTGGCCTACAGTGCCCAGAATTCTCAGCAGTTTTCCAGTGCTGATGTGTTGCAGAGCTTACACACCCTGCATTCAGCAGCAGAGTTTAAGTACACACATCTAAACCTGCCATAATTACTATTGTGGCATGATATACAGTAAGGACATGTTGTTCCTCTTAACAGCAGCACTGGAGGTGGTTTCTTAATGGCACTGGCAGAAATGAAATGTGTGTGTGTAATTTAAAATAATGAGCAAACTGCAGTGTGCCCTGTTCTTTCTTTCTAGTTCTGGGGATTACAAAACAGGCTTGCAGTTGTGCCCTTCACACCTATATATTAGAGCATTACAGTGCCATTTAATGAGATAGATTCTAAGTTGCACAAGTGCAGTTGGATTTAGCAACCAACGACCCATTTGCTTTATTTTTATAACTAGTAAATTGTTTATATTTTTAAAACTAAGATCTGATTGGTTGTTCTAGATAACTGTGTGGTGCAATATCAAACTGTTAAGAAATCGGAGCAACTATGTTTGAAATCACAGAAATCATTGTTTAGGCAATTATAAGTAATGTATGGCACGTAGTTTAAGAGGGTCCCACAGATACTTTTTGGCCCATGTCTATATTGGAAAGTAGGTGTGTCCTGGTCCTTTCCCAAAAGAATAGTAGGATGCTGCTGGCTAATTACAGCTGCTAATTGCCCACTCACAAGATTCTGACTGGTTGGCATCCTCTAGTGTAAAGTGCTAAGAGGCACCATTACTTCTGAACAGCCTGGGAGATCAGCCAACAGAATTGGAATGCCTGGCTACTCCTAGCAAGGTTTTATGAGAAGGTTTCATTGAAGAAGCACAAACTATTAAAGACACTTTTCTTGTATTGCAGAGGTGCATAATGGAATGGGGAATAATTGTTTTCAGCACTGTCCCTTTTTAACAACTTAAAACTGAAGCCCCCACAATGACAATAGGGATAATTTACTGCTTGTTCTCTACATCTTGCACTGGATAAAAAATTCCAATGTGATGTGCAAAATGCAGCATTGGCAGGTGAAAAGTAGCTCTGTCCTTACTTCCCTCACCCACCCGCATAAGTAAAGCAGTGGCAAAAAGAAGGGAGCACTTTATCGGGTTGATCGTACAGACAGTAATTTGGCTATATGCAGTGCTAGGAGCTAAGTGCAAATTATTGATTGCCCCTGTTTTTTGCACTTTGCACCCTTCCCTACAGGTAGTAAATAACCCCTGTAATAGTACCCTGGGTATGTCCATTCATATTTATATATTTTTTTGCAGGTTTGTGATCTGGCCATCTTTGAGCTCTCTATAGGTCCACAAGTAAAGTGACATTGGGGCCCACTAAAAGTGTTTCTTCGCTAGAATGTAAGTCCATGGGCAGGGGTGCAGAAGCAGTGCCACAGAGGGCGAGACAGATTTCAGTTGTAACCCATAATCTGAGGGGACTGTAGGGAAGCTGATCATGTATAGAGCTGATCTCATTACAGAAACAACATCTGTTCTGGATAGCTCGCTTTTTTAACATTTAAAGGGGCATATACAACACAACAGATATCTCCTCATGCCTTGCTGCTGTCAGTGTTGTGGTTTTAGGATTTTAACAGATAGTTGATAGTTGTGAAGGAAGGAACCAAATATGTTTTATCATCAGAGGATGCAAATCCAAAAATAAAGTTAAGCATAGTGAAAGGAAATGTAATTCTAAGCCGTTTCTTTTCGGCACTGCAGGTTCTTATTCTTGTTACAATGCAAAAGTCAGACAGGACTTCTCCTACATTGTTTCCAGAATCTGTGCCAACGGTGCAAACAATAGAAAGGAATACCCTGAAATTGCTTTCAGTAGCAATTACATTTTTATGAAATCACTGTAAATTTGTATTGCACATATATTGGAAAGTTGCTTAGAATTACATTTTCTTTCATATGCATATTTTTGGTTAACATTTAATATAGATGGCCAATTAAACATTTACACTTAGGAGAAAAAGGTTTAAGGGCCTAATCTGTTTGAATTGCTCAGACGGCAAGATCCTAAATACCTAAATACAGCCTATAACGAGCAAGAATGCTTGACTGAACCAACTCTGAGCATGTGCTGTGCTATAATAGTATCTGTATTTTAAATCGAACTGTGACATACAGATCTTTAAAGGAGAAGGAAAGGCTAGTAAAGAGTTAATCTCAAGCTGCAGGCATACCTTCAGTTGTCTCTATAGTGCCCTTAAGTCTCCCAATATTTCACCTGTTCAGAAGATCTGAAGCCAAACAGGAAGAAAAACTCTAAGCTGTGTAAAGAAAGTTCCCATAATGCCTCACTCCTGCACAGACATGCAGACCAAACTGAACTTGCTCAGTTAGAAAGACTGAGTCATCTTCCTGCTGATTGGCTCAGATACTTATTCCTAAGTGGGGGGGGGAGCAGGAAAGAGCAGAGAACAGAAAGCTGCATGTCTGTGGCACAGGAATTACAGACACAACTAATCTTTTTTCAGAGAAGTCAGTGCAGCATTTCTGTGAGTGCTTATGGCTGTATTTACAAAGACCTTTCTGATAAAGCTTACTTAGTTTTTACCTTTCTTTCTCCTTTAATAATACCATTTTAATGTATAAATAGGACAGTTAGCCACATGTATTTATGAATGACTAACTATCCAAAATGGGCAATGCATATCTTGAAAATATTCCAGTACATAAAAAAAATAGTTGTAGTAATAAGAGTATAAGAATAAGAGTACTGTATTATTACCATTGCTGTGCCAAGATACAGGTTTTTAAAAGGTTAAATATACCCCTGAACATTACAGGTTTCTTAAAAAAACAAATCTGCATTCATAAAACCCTTAAGTATAAATAAATCCTTTTTATACAAAAATATATCTTTTAGTTAAAATGTACAGGTTATCCCAGAAAGAAACACTTGTGATTGTATGTACTACATTCCATCTCTGTAACGTATGGGAGTTACTCTGCTCAGATACAGTCCAAAGGTACACATATCTGCTAGGATTCATAAGCCAGCCAGTGGGCAGAGGTCTTTTGCTCCCACACATATTCCTGTTAAACATATTAGCAAACTTCATGCATTTTATCACATATGAGGGTTAATTTTGTAGCCCAGTGATCCCCAACCAGTGGCTTGAGAGTAACATGTTGCTCACCATCGTCTTTGATGTTGCTCCCAGTGGCCTCAAAGCAGGTGCCCATTTTTACATTTCTGGCTTGGAGGCAAGTTTTGGAAGGACAGAGAGGGTTTTACTCCAAGCAGAGCCTCCTGGAGGCTTGCAGTCCACATGGGGCTACCAAATAGCCAATCATAGTCTTTATTTGGCAGCCCCAAAGTAAACTTTTAAAGGATTAGATCACCTTCAGGTGATAACTTTTAGTATGTTATAGAATGACCTATTCTTAGTAACTTTTCAATTCGTCTTTATTTATTTTTTTAGAGATTCTGATTATTTGCCACCTGACTCTTTACATCTTTCAAATGGGGGTCACTGACCCCAGCAGTTAAAAAACTAGTGATCTGTAAAGGTGGCCACACACATGGCGATTTGCGATCTTTCGTGCGACCATCGGTCCGCCACTAACCTTCAGGGCTGAAACTGCAGATAAGGAGTTAGAAACAATAGGATTTCTACCTCCTTCTGCCGATTCAGCCCTGAGGGCAGATTTTGCTCAGGCGCCTTCTATGGTGCCGATCAAAATCTTTTAACCTGGCCGATCAGCAGCCTCCTGCGATATCGGCCGACTTGCCATACACGCATCGAATATCGTACGTAACGAGGTTTTGTACGATATTATCGGTGCGTGTATGGCCAGCTTAAGGTTACTATTTTATTGTTATTGTTACTTATCTTTCTATTTAGGCCCTACTCTATTCAAATCCCTGTCTCTCTTGAAAACCACTGCTTGGTTGCTAGGTTAAATTGTCTCCTAGCAACCAGATAGCCCCTGAAATACCAACTGGAGATCTGCTGAACAAAAAGCTAAATTCAAAACCCCCAAATAACAATTAAAAAAAAAAAAAATAAGGACCAATTGTATTGTCTCTGTATAGCATTTTCTACATCATACTAAAAGTTAATGTAAAGGTGAACATCCCCTTTAATACATGTGTGAACTCACCAACACTTTTTTCATCTATATGTGGCTCACGTGTAAAAAAAAAAATGTTATGGATCCCTGTTCTATGGTATGCTGCCCTACACACCTCTTTTAGTTTCTTGCACCTTAGAAATCATTGCAACCACTGGCCTCTAAGTTACTGATTGAGTTACTGATGTTACATTGAAACGTTATCAGTATATTAAAGAAGGAAAGGTTAGGCACTCCCAGTGGTTGTATTCACTTGCCTGATACCATGGGCTGGTGCTCCTGTCAGCAGAAAACTTCAACTGCTCTGAGTACCTGTGTGCATGTAATACTCTTCCTCATGTCTTCTTTCTTCGCAATCCCGAAGATCACTTACAGGTACCCCGGACTGGTGTAGTGGCCCGGGGTATCAGGTAAGTGATCACAAGAGCTCAGGTTATTGGGATGAAGACACACTGAAGTACTAGAAGCAGCTACTTTTCCATGGCTACTAAACTCCAGAAAATACCTTGCCATAGAGAATACTAAGAATTGCCTCTGCTAAAACACACATAGGGGCACATTTACTAAGCCACGAACGGGCCGAATGCGTCCGATTGCGTTTTTTTCGTAATGATCGGTATTTTGCAATTTTTTCGGAAAATGTCGCGACTTTTTCGTTACTAATACGATTTGTGTGAAAAACGCGAGTTGTTCGTAGCCATTCCGAAAGTTGCGCAAAATCTGGCGATTTTTCGTAGCGTTAAAACGTGCGCAAAAAGTTGCGCTTTTTTCGTAGCATTAAAACTTGCGCGAAACTTCGCACCTTTTAAGTTTTAACGCTACTAAAAAGGCGCAACTTTTCGCGCAAGTTTTAACGCTACGAAAAAATCGGGCGATTTTGCGCAACTTTCGGAATGGCTACGAAAAACACGCGTTTTTTTGCGCAAATCGTATTGGTAACGAAAAAGTCGTAAAGACACCGAAAAAAATCGCAAAAAATACGAAAAAGTTGCAAAATGTTCGGTTTCAAATCGGAATTTTTCCAATTCGGTTCAGATTCGTGTCTTAGTAAATGTGCCCCATAGTCTAGTTACCAGTAAATGATCTGCAATGTCTATTTCAGAAGCCACAACAAGTAGCTGCTACTAGTAGCTCCACGGCTTTACCCTTAGAATTTACAGGAGGCACACTAATACTGGATAAGCTGTAAAGAAACGTTCACATAAGAACATGAATTGAATAATTTAAATTTTTCTAACATTTTTTTTTCTCTCTCTCTAGAATCTGTATATGACCTTCTCCCAAAGGAGTTACAGTTGCCCTCCTCACAAGAAACATCCTTCGCCCCAATGAGTCAGACAAGCGGAGGTGAGGCAGGCTCACCGCCCCCGGCTGTTATAGCTGCTGGTAAGCATATCTATTGGCAATATTGTTTTCATAGACAAGGTGTTCCTATTTTCTTGCTACTGGCTAAATGAACAGTGCTGTCAAAGATCAGGTGCATACTTTTATTGCATTTGTGCAATAAGCTGGTTTTTAACCAGCAAGGAATTTCTCAGTAGTGAAAAGTGTGTATTTATCATTTGTGTGTATCAATTATGAATCTGCAAATGTTAATCCATGTTTGCAGCAAGTAAAGTAGGTTCATGATCAGACTTGGTACTCTGCACAGAGAAAAGATTAAAGCATACTGATTTTCTTGTGACCTATTTAAAACCCAGTAGTCGCAATTGTAAGCACATTTGGCACTATTCCAGCTTTGTGTTCAATGTTATTTTTGCATTTTTATTTTTTATTGGTTTTATTTCCTGAGCACAGCCAGTAAACTGCTTATGGTCATATATTTCAGAGTGCATAAATGTGCCGTTCTTTCTTCTGCTGCCTTAGGCATGCTGGGATGAAACAGTAATGGAGTCTACTAACTCCTGTGTCGTTTGTCCAAAAACAACAACTCTGATGTTTTTTTACCCTATAGATATTGCTGCTCAGCTTTTAGTGGCAGCAGTATGTAAAGCTACTTACCAAAATTCAGAAAGCGATGGCAAGGGAAACAAATACTAGATATACTAAATAACATAATCAGCCACTAAGCATCTTTTTTCAAAACTCTGCCCACGCCACTCACCTGCTTGCTTATTTGGGGAGTTCTTGTAATAAAATACTTTGCAGCACTGCTCATTTTACTGTTACTGCCAGTAATTCTTTCTAGGTCCATGGGCTTATTGTGTTATTCCCAAATGGTACAACGAAACTACAACACTGCTTTTTCTTAAAATATATTTTATAATTATGCAAATGAATACTGAGAAGTGATTTCACAATATGTCCAACTTAACATGTTTTCTGAATTGCTTGCTAACTTTAATGCAATTAGTCTAATTCATTACATGGAATAAAATGTCTGTTGCCTCATTTTTAATGAAACCAAGAAGAATATTGCCTTTTTTTTTTTTTAATATTGGCCCACGCTGATAAGTATAAATGAGTATTCAGGAATTCAGTGTACCAAGTAGCAACTCCAGTTAGAAAGAAGGTGACATTGGTGTTATGGTTTTTAAAATATGAGCTGATTTATTCTATTTCAAAACAAACCCATTCAGTGTTGCCTTAATGACCGTATGCTGGTATTTTTTTCATCTTTGTATCCCTTTAAATTAATAACTATTTTTTTTTGTCCTCCCCTATCTAAGACCAAAATAGCAAAGCCATCAGGGAAAGCATGAACCATGGAAGATTAAGAATTAGAATACAAAATTGTAGTTTGAATACATTCTAAATGTTTCTATAATTTCACTCCATGTATATTTATTCTGAAATTATATCCATATATATATTGAATTTATGTACCCTGAAACAGGATTGTGTCACTTTTTTGTTGTACAATGCAGATAACCTACAACATATTTCTACTGAAAATACTCCTACAAGTAAGGGATACCCGACTAGCAAGAGAAAGTATTCTTTATATACATTGTTTGTAATGTGCACCTTTATATTGTTCCAGGTTACAGACATCCTGGAAACTAACATACATATACATATGATTATTGAAACAGTTCACTGCAGAAGTTCTGCACATCTCAAATCACTTATGTGTATTTCAGATTGTGATGGGCCATAATTGATTAAATTAGTTGTAATCATATCAACCATATGTTTACAAGATTAGCAGACATGGATACATTTTATTATATATGCAGTAACAAAAAAGGAGCACTAGCCTTAACTGTAAGGCCAGCTGTCCCAGGTGCAGGCAGCTATAGTCTATTTTTCAGTCAGCCATGTGCCCTCACTCTTTTAATACATTTATTTTTAATTGCCTGTTTTCTCCGACAGGGTCATGTTCTTTTATAAAGGTACCCACATAATAATAAAATAATATTTAATAATGCAGAAAAATGATCTTCTTGGTTGTCACAGTTGGGCTTCAGCTTAATCACAGTAAAAAAAACTCTAAAATGTGTGTTGCCATTATAACCAAAGAAGAATTTTTCATATCTTATTTTTTTTTTGACACAGAAGTAGACTGTTGTTTAAAATTAAACACTGTTTTTAAATACTGTAGTTAGATGTTTTATAGTTACTCAAAGATAGGCTGCAGTGAAATGATTACAGTAAAACTGAAGAAGGACTTTCCTGTGTCCTTCGTGTTTTATAAGCTTAACCGTGTCATATGATTTCCCACACTGTGGTACAGTAATGCTACAACTGTAAGTTCAGATTTATTAAACTGTGTAGATGGTTAAACCTGAGGCAACAGTCACCTTCTTATATACAATATTTCTTATTTAGTAATCTAATCTGCTTAACGTAAATGTTTGTGCTAAATTTAATTAGTTCACAAATGTCACAAAGTATAACTTTAATATGATCTTTTTAGCAGGCTTGTTTGGCTTGTATTATGTATGTGAAAATAATTTTTTTTCTAAATTCATGTTGACTAACATTACATTGACAAAAGATGTTCCATGTGATAATTGGATTGCTTTTTTCTTTCTTTTTTTTTTTTTTTTAATATTTGCTGGGATGCTAGCTGTTTTCTCTATTAATACAGTTAACTTGCATTCTAGCTCCGCCACTCAGAGGCAGGCATCGTGTGGTGGGTTGTGTGACAGTGTCTGTCTATCAATAGTGAAGACAAATAGTGCCAGAGACACTAAACCCATCCAAACTCACCCAGGGTCTAGGTCGGTCTTGTTTTCAGACTTCTTCCTAAGCCTTTTTTTCTCTTTATTTGTTTTCTTTCATGTTTTTTCCTTTTGAGATGTAAATAGTGAACTGACAATATTTTATAATTTACTACACTGAAAACGAAACACTGAAAGACATAGTAACCTGAATTTGGCATGAAGCTTGGAGCTCAGATTTGCAGTCACTTGTTATACATTAAGATTCATTAAATGCATATACTGTATGTAAAAGGCATGTCTGCAACGGCACACTGCTGACTTTTATTTATGAACAGTGCAAATCTTATTATTAGAAAACATTCTTAACTGAACACCACGGGGTAGCATGCACTGTCCCCAAGCTTTTAGAGTTTGGACATTGTTGGTTAAGATGTCATACTTAAGAAACTTTTAGGAATCATTTAATAATGCTTTAGTTGGCTGTTTCACCACTATATCAGACACACAATTAACCTGAATACCTAAAGATCTGAATATGAAAAAGGACATCAATTTAATTGAAAGGGCAGTGCCAATCTTGTATATACATTTGCCGATAAAATTACTGTAAGCTCGAGAAAAAACCCATTAATGTATTATATGATCCATCATAACTCATCTGTGCCATATTTATATTATTAGCTGCATTTGAGAGCACCAGTGATGCATGCTAGATAAAATTAGATATATTCTCAGGTTCTATGGTCCTCTTACTTTTCATTATAAATATAATCCTGTTCTACCTTAGCCTAGCTAAGGTAAGCACACAATCATTTCATGTATCAGGCCATATTTTGTGTAAATAGCCCATAATTATTTTTCATCTTTAAAGTGACAGCAGTCTGTGGCACACTGATAAAAGGGATAAATCGAAAAAAACATTTCAAAGTGGCTGCAAATCTGCTGCAAGATAATAATATATACATAAATATATAACTATATATGATTGAGGTGATATACAGTAAAGCATTTTATTAATGCATGACTAAAAAAACAGCAATATACACAAGATATCATTTTCTTTACATGTGAATGCTTTTGAAAGTCACTAAATACTTTGATTTCAGCTGCTACATTTTGCAGAATGCACAACCCCATGTAAAATGGAACTGATAGGTTTTGGGTTTCAATTTGGTTCAGTTTGTGCAGTGTTATTTTCTATCTCTCTGCACATGAAAATGTTCTTATATGTCCCATGTACAGTTTAAGAAGTATCTGAAGCAAAATTTTAATTAGATTTTTCTGTGACAAAAAAGCAATAATGATTATTGGCATCTCAGCCTTTTTAATAAGTCTAAGACTTGCATTCTTAATCTGTATGCCCTTCGCTCACATTGGTACCATACATTATATTGTGTATGGACCTCATTTTCATATTGCTGCCTTCTCCAATCTAACATATCAGAAAAAAAGCAGTCACTGTCTATCTGGCAGGCTAACAATCTGGGGAAGATAGCTTATTACATTTTTACATTCTCTGCCAGTATTCCTTTAAAATATTAGTGATATGACACACATGGCATTTTCTCTCCAGGATTTTCCTTATAAGAGTTTATTGTTAAATGTAATTATGGCAGATGTCCTTCCTACTTTATAAGGAACTCTGGTAATGTCTATGGCAATATCATTACCCCTATGACAAAACAATGGATATTCTCATTGAGCTTAATGAGGGGTGACTTCCAGGATTTCATTGCAGCCAGCTTTCTTAGGAAGGACTGTGCCTATAGAACACCTGGTTTGCCACCTGATGATTTTTCCCCAATAGTATATATGCCATTATAAGGAAATCACTTTGAAAACTTTAGAAATAGATTTTTTTTTAGATGGTTTACTAAATAAAGTTTTCTTATAGGCTAACCTTACTCTGCACATAATCTTAAGATAAGATCAAGTTGTTTGTCCTCCGCAATATACAATCGGAGGCAACAGAACTGTTGCATATATTGGAAAAGCTAGCTTCTACAAATATATATATATATATATATAATCGACAGGCTAAATACAGTATAGATTCATCACAAGGTGGTTAGGAAGAACCCACCAGAACCCCCCCCCCCCACACACAATCCTCTGTTCTCTTCTCCTAGATTTGTCCTCATGGTTTGCTTATCAGTTCCATTTTGCTAACCAAATGAGTTTGTTTTATACTC
Organism: Xenopus tropicalis; assembly: GCF_000004195.4. Lineage (NCBI taxonomy): Eukaryota > Metazoa > Chordata > Amphibia > Anura > Pipidae > Xenopus > Xenopus tropicalis. The sequence goes on along the minus strand of NC_030680.2, from coordinate 61,004,680 downwards.
TAATTGTTGCATTTTTTTAAAGTTGATATCTGGAATAATTAGCAGCTGTTTTCTCATTTATTTTCTCATATTTTTATTCCAGGATTTGCCTCTGAAGCAGGGAGTGTCTTCATTAAAAATGACCTGTAGTTCTCTGCTTCATAGGTTAGAAACTTATTTTAATATTTTTTGGCTAAAGACAGTCCCGCTTACTAAACAAAAGGAAGAAAAAAAAGTGATCTGGCTGCTGTAATTGGCACAGAATTTTATTGGGGTAATGCTTGTTTCGTGAATCTCATTTTAGCAAAACAAATTTTTACTAAATGAAAGCACTGAAGCCCAAATACATGTGCGTGGCCTACAAAAATATAAAGCAAGAAGCTGAATTTGAGCATAATAACATAGTACAATTTACACTCACCTGTGCTCAGCCAGTTATTTTAATCAAAGTATTTAAAAATTCAAAACATTCCAGACTTAAGAATTGTTGTGGGAACAAAACTCAATCATATGCAAAATTGCCTAATTCCATTGGGACTGCTGGCCTGTACAGGTAAAAATGTGTATATTTACTTTTGGATTGTACACTACAGATGCCTCATCTGCCTCCTCTTCCTCAATGGGCGGTGCTTGCAGCTCCTTTACCACCACTTCCAGCCCTTCTATTTACTCTACCTCACTCACCGATACCAAAGCTATGCAATCGGAGAGTTGCTCCTCTGCTCTGGGGGTAAGTAAACCAGGGGTAAGTGAACAGCTCTTAGCCAGTAATGCAGGCCAGCAGCAGACCGGGCCACTAAGATGGACGGTCCTTAACATTTCGCCACCACCCGAAGACTTGCTCGATAACAGTCAGATGTCATGCCAAGATGAAGGGGGTGGACTGGAGTCGGAGCAGAGTTGCAGTATGTGGACTGAAGATTCCACCTCCAATTTTAGCAACATGAGCACCCATTCTTACAATGATAACACCGAGGTGCCTCGTAAGTCACGGAAAAGAAACCCAAAGCAAAGGCCTGGAGCGAAACGGCAGGATTCCAACATGGATGTTTTTGATGCTGATAGCGCCAAAGCTCCCCATTATGTGCTTTCCCAGCTCAACTCGGACAGCAAAGGCCATACTGGAAATGGGTTGGTATTAGTGTTGTTTACACAGTTTAACAGTCATTTTTTTACATGATGTTATGTGACTTTGTACAAACCATGTTGTTGTACAGCCAGGCTAGTGTAATCTCTGCTGTCATTTTTCTGTTTTGTGATTAATTTTCTATAATTATAATTATAAATGGCTTAGTTACTTTTAGGGATGCACTTTTTTTTTTGGATTTAGCCGAAAACCTGAATCCTTTGTAAGAGATTCTGGTGAATACCAAGCCGAATCTGAATCATAATTTGCATAGTGAATGCGTGTGCACTGCAAAGAATTTTGAACTTTCATGTTTACATAACAAAAAGTCACGTGGTTTTAATGATTCGGTTTGGCAAGGAGTTTGGATTCGTCCGAATCCTGCCAAAAAAGGCCTAATCTTGGGCGAATCCTGAACCAAATCCTAGATTCGGTGCATCCCTAGTCACTTTATATCCCTATCACCTGCTTATGACCTCACTTATGACATTTTTCAGCCATTTTTGATGTGCAATTTTATATCCAGAATTCCAAATTCTAACCTTAAGTATCCTAGAATGGGACTTTTGGCTAGTTTTATTATATTATCTACTGTTTTCCCAGCATAGCAGGTGCTTTTGAAAATCATTAACTTGCCCAGTGCTTTTAGTCTTCAAGCTAGCAGAACATCACAATATAAAACTTAATAAATAAATAAATATATGATGCTGAGTTCTTTTAGCCAATCCAGAAAAGGGTTCAGACATTTTTGAAGGTGATTCATTTTCAGGTTATTCTGTCTTCAACGCCACTGTTTCCACCACTGTCTGTCGCAGACAATCCTTCAAAAATGGCACTGCCCCACTGACTAAGGATACCTGTCCTTTAACCCTTTTACTGCCAGCCATTTTGGTCAAAGCGGAACTTGTATTGCCAGACAGTTTTTGAACATTTTGCACTGTTTCACTTTAGGGGCCTTTCCTCGGGGGGACTTTTAGTTTACCAAGGAAAACAATATATCGTTTTTTTCAGAACAACCTAAGCTTTCAAAATATGGTAGAATTTTTGTGTAATTCCAATTCTGTAACAAGATATAGGCTTCTAAATGTCTAAAAATGCAAAAAAAATCAAATTTTCCATAATATAATCACACATACTAGAAACAAAAATTATTTTATGCACGAATATACAACTGATTTGGAAAGTCCCATGTCTCCTGAACGTGCCAATACCAAATATATATAGTTTTATGGAGATTTCTCACTTGTATAGGTCAAAAACTCCCAGCAGTACACTACCAAATTCCCAAAGCACTGCTCCAAAAAAACTGCATACTTTGGATTTCAAGGCCAAAATTCCACTAACAGAAGGTTTATCCCAGAAAATTGTACATTTTTGGAAAGAACAGATTCTGGGGAAAACAGAATAGGCACAACTGTCTGTCTACTCCAAACTATCAAGTCGCAATGCTTTCCTAAAGTTATTGGTTTTTATCAAAATTTGTGATTTTTTTTAAAAATCGCTTCAAAGCTTCTAGTCTATAGTATCTTATCTCCTACAGGTCATAAAGTAACCAAATAAAACACCCTAAATATGAATGCCTGGGGTCCACTGAACAGTTTGATGCCCAATATGTATAGGTTTACCTAAGTATGTGGCATGTAGGGGCCCCAATGTGAACATACCCCATATGAACTGTCATTTCTGTCATTTCAGCTTCTGCAAAATCAACACATTTACATCATTATATGTGGGATGAAGCTAGTAAAAAGTACGCTCACCCCAGAAAGTCATATATTTTTGGAAAGTACACATTCCCCCGAATCTAAAATGGGTACCCATGTCTTTCTACTCCAAAGTACCAAGCCGCACAGCTTTTCTAAAGTTAGCAATTTTGATGACATTTCCAAAAATCCCCTCAAAGCTTCCATTTTGAAGCATCTTATCTCCCACATAGCATTAGGTACCAAGATAAAACACCCTGAATTTGAACGCCAGGGGTCCACTGAACAGTTTGATGCCCAATATGTATAGGTTTACCTAAGTATGTGGCATGTAGGGGCCCCAATGTGAACATACCCCCATATATACTGTCATTTCTGTCATTTCAGCTCATGCAAAATCAACACATTTACATCATTATATGTGGGATAAAGCTACAAAAAAGTACGCTCACCCCAGAAAGTCATATATTTTTGGAAAGTACACATTCCCCCGAATCTAAAATGGGTACCCATGTCTTTCTACTCCAAAGTACCAAGCCGCACAGCTTTTCTAAAGTTAGCAATTTTGATGACATTTCCAAAAATCCCCTCAAAGCTTCCACTTTGCAGCATCTTATCTCCCACATAGTGTTAGGTACCAAGATAAAACACCCTAAATTTGAACGCCAGGGGTCCACTGAACAGTTTGATGCCCAATATGTATAGGTTTACCTAAGTATGTGGCATATAGGGGCCCCAATGGGAACATACCCCCATATGATCTATCATTTCAGCTCCTGCAAAATCAACACATTTACATCCTTTATGTGGGATAATGCTACAAAAAAAGTACATTCACCCCAGAAAGCCATATATTTTTGGAAAATACACATCCCCCCGAATCTATAATGGGTAAATATTTCTTATTGCTACAAAGTACCAAGCTGTAAAGCTTTCCTAAGTTTGCAGATTTATATGACATTTTCGAAAATCGCATAAAAATGTTGCAATTTGCCGCATTTATCTCTCACAATTTCTTGATAAAGATCAGATAAAGACAAATCACCCCAAAAAGGAACACCGGAGGTCTACTGAACAGTTTGATGCCCAATATGCATAGATATACCAAAGTCTGCGGTATGTACTGAACCCAAAATGAAAATAGCGCATAAGGATTTCTCGCCTGCCAGCTCAGCTTTTGCACACAGAGCCCCCTGTCAGTGTATTATGTGCCAAAACTTCCCCTAACCATACAGTGACCCCCACAAAACCATATATTTTTGGAAAGTACACATTCTGACAAATCCAACAAGGGTAAAGAGTCCTTTCTACACCAAAGTACCAATCTGCAGAGCTTTCCTAAAGTTATTGGTTTTTATGACATTTCAGAAAATCGCCTAAAAATGTTGCAATTTGTCGCATTTATCTCACACAATTTCTTGCGTACAAAGGCAAGTCACCCCAAATAGGAACACCAGAGGCCTACTGAACAGTTTGATGCCCAATATGCATAGATATACCAAAGTCTGCGGTATGTACTGAACCCTAAATGAAAATAGCGCATAAGGATTTCTCGCCTGCCAGCTCAGCTTTTGCACACAGAGCCCCCTGTCAGTGTATTATGTGCCAAAACTTCCCCTAACTATACAGATCCCCCACAAAACCATATATTTTTGGAAAGTACACATTCTGACAAATCCAACAAGCGTAAAGAGTCCTTTCTACACCAAAGTACCAATCTGCAGAGCTTTCCTAAAGTTATTGGTTTTTATGACATTTCAGAAAATCGCCTAAAAATGTTGCAATTTGTCGCATTTATCTCACACAATTTCTTGCGTACAAAGGCAAGTCACCCCAAATAGGAACACCAGAGGCCTACTGAACAGTTTGATGCCCAATATGCATAGATATACCAAAGTCTGCAGTATGTACTGAACCCTAAATGAAAATAGCGCATAAGGATTTCTCGCCTGCCAGCTCAGCTTTTGCACACAGAGCCCCCTGTCAGTGTATTATGTGCCAAAACTTCCCCTAACTATACAGAGACCCCCACAAAACCATATATTTTTGGAAAGTACACATTCTGACAAATCCAACAAGGGTAAAGAGTCCTTTCTACACCAAAGTACCAAGCCGCAAAGCTTTCCTAAAGTTATCGGTTTTTATGAGATTTCAGAAAATCGCCTAAAAATGTTGCAATTTGCCGCATTTATCTCACACAATTTCTTGCGTACAAAGGCAAGTCACCCCAAATAGGAACACCAGAGGCCTACTGAACAGTTTGATGCCCAATATGCATAGATATACCAAAGTCTGCGGTATGTACTGAACCCAAAATGAAAATAGCGCATAAGGATTTCTCGCCTGCCAGCTCAGCTTTTGCACACAGAGCCCCCCGTCAGTGTATTATGTGCAGTAACCCCCCCCCCCAACTATACAGAGACCCCCAGGAAACCATATATTTTTGGAAAGTACACATTCTGATGAATTCAAAATAGGTAAAGTTATTTTTGTACACCAAAGTTACACCTGGCAAAGCTACGCTAAAAACAGATCAGGAACACTTATATAGGGATAAAATGTGATAAAACCACAAAAATTGTGCAAATCAGTGAAACAACAAAATAAGTTACATGACAGTGTAATTAGTGGCCAGAATATCTGATCCAATAGTTACGCTGTCAAAATAAACAGTTTTTAGGTAAAAGAAAATAAAAACAAAGTGGTAATATGAAAAAAAAAACAAAAAAAACAAAACAAAAAAAAACCAAAGTGTTTGTGTATACATGTGTGTACATGTGTAAAAGTTGTGTGATAGTGTGTAAGTGTGTATATGAGTGTAAATAAGTGTATAAAAGTGTGAAAAATGAAAAAAAAAAAAAAAAAAATGCTAAAATGTGTGCTGTAAGTGTGTGTAAATGTATGTAAGTGTGTATAAATGTATGTAAATGTGTGTATAAGTGTGTAAAAGTGTGTAAATGCAATAAAAAAAAAAAGTCCTTACCTGTTCCTGAAGACCGATCGCCTCCTTCGTCATTTGGGCCGGCGCTGGGGGAGAGGGAGGAAGCAGGAAGCAGCAGATGCGATGCGATCGCATCTGCTGCTTCCTGGAGGGTCCTGCGAGCGATCGGCTCGCAGGACCCTGATGACAGCCCCCCTGGCACATTGCCCAGGGGGGCTGTCATTGTTAGAAGCCCTCTGCAGCGGCGGCACATGCCGCCGCTGCAGAGGGCAGCGCTTAAACGCCAACGACGTATGAGACACGTCGTTGGCGTTTAAGCCCTTTTACTGCCAGCACGTATGCCATACGTGCTTGGCAGTAAAAGAGTTAAGGGCTGTGACAGACAGGGAGATTAGACAATGCCAAAGTCTTTGTTGCCTTGAGAGGAAACTTCCGTGACTTCGGCAAATCGCACCGCCGTGTATGCCATCCCACAGGCGATTTACATTCTAGCTGGTGGGATGGCATTTCGAGGAGATTATTCACCCGCGACAAGGGAGATATGTTGCGCAGCGACTAATCTCCCCATCTGTCACAGCCCTAAGTGTGTTGGCCTAAACTACATTTCAATGAAGTGTGTGTATTTTGTAAACATGCAACCCTTATTGTATTGTGTCCCTTCATTGATGACAAGATGAAAATTCACCTTTTGCTATTCATGATGATACTCATGACATTGTTTATGGTAAAAATAAAGAGCAGCTATCCCTAACTCAACTTTGTGTTTTGATTAAAATCATGTAGCCCAGGAACGTGTTTTTTAAGGTTGGGGGCAATGGAGAGAACCACATATCTTTCTGCTTCTGTTTCTGTTGTGACCTCATTTGCTCTTTTAATAAGGCATTTTCTTTTATTAGCTTTGTGAGGCAATAACCATCAGTCTGTTGTTACTAAACAATAAAGTAGAACCCACATTTTACATTTTTAAAAAGATAGAAATTATGTATAATCTGGAAAAATGTAAAAAAGCAAAAATTAATGCAATTTCTTCTCCAAATACTCAAAGAATGTAAGCATTGGGGTCAGTTTTACTTATACAATATTTGATGTGTTTATGACAAGGCTTAAGCAGTTAAGCATTAATGTGACACTGTGGCACAGCATATAAAAGGTCTCCGTGACTGTATGAGGTGCAGACTAATTGGAATTCACTATTTACTGACGGAACCACTAGAAATAACATTCACTAAGGACAAACATCCATTCTTGGAAAAATCAAGATAAACTTTTGATTTAAAATCCAGGAAAAGCACCCAATGAAACCAATTATAAATTGGTGGGACCACAAAAAAAATGGTGTTAAAAGAGGATGTAAAAAGGTTATCAATGTATAACATTTTCATTTAACCATAATTATTTTATATTTTCAAGCAGACTCCTTGTTCTCAGTACCCTTGAAATATGACTTCAAGGGCCAGATTTATTAGCACCCTTTTCTCTACTGTTTTTTGTTTTTGTTTGTTTTTTATTATCCCTTTTTTTCTTTGCCAATTTTTTGAGTAGCAAAAGTTTTTAGTTCTAAAAATACATACATAAAAAAAAGAAACACAAATAAAAAATGAAGACCAATTGCAAATTGTCTCAGAATCATACTAAAAGTTAACTCAAAGGTGAACAACCCCTTTAACATAAAAGAATTCTGTTTTACTTATCAGTCAAACTTTATTAGCATGCATAGTTTAGATCATGTTTCTCATTAGACGTTCATATGAGCAGAAATGAAATGTTTCTTTATACAAGTAGAAATAACTAACCTTTTTAAAAAGTTGATCACCTATACCAGTGCTGTCCAACTGGCGGCCCGCGGGCCGCATGCGGCCCGCGACCCCCCTCTGTGTGGCCCCCCACCTGTCTGGCTGCTTTGATGGCTTACTCTTGTGTAAGCTTTAAATGGTATCAGTACTGTGATTAACTGCCCCCCCTGCATGGTTCTCACCTCAGATTCAGGCTGTAATCCTAATGTATTGTTTAAATATGTAATCCCCTGTGTTGTTCACACCTTTTAATCTCTGCATTGTTCACCCCCTGCAGTGTTAACACCTCAGGCTCAGGCTGTAATCACCCATATTGTTCCCCTGTTCACACCTCAGGAGCAGTAGAAACCCACATATAATCCCTACACACTACAAAAAGAACATATACTGAGCTGGTACTTCAATTAAAAAGTTTTTTAATATATAGTTATTGTGCAGACTGTAGGAGCAGTGCCAGCATTGTGTCACTGTAGGCTGCCTGTGTGTGCCATACACATAGGCATCATAGGGCAAGCAGAATATGGCACACACAGGCAGCCTACAGTGACACAATGCTGGCACTGCTCCTACAGTCTGCACAATAACTATATATTAAAAAACTTTTTAATTGAAGTACCACCTCAGTATATGTTCTTTTTGTAGTGTGTACAGACAGGCAGGGTAGGGAAGGCAGAGTATGGCACACACAGGCCAAGTATGGCACAAACCAGCCAAGAATGGCACACACAGTGAAAGTATGGCACACACAGACAGGGTAGGGCAGGCAGAGTATGGCACACACAGGCAGGGTAGGGCAGGCAGAGTATGGCAGGTTTTTGCTGTACTACAACCATTAATATGGGTATGGTCATGTGATAACATGGGTGTGTTTTCAAGTGGGTGCGGTTTCAAAAAGGGGAGTGGTCAAAACTGGCTTCCATTATCGGCCCTCCACCACGTAGGTCGGAAAAATTCCGGCCCTCGGTACAACAGAAGTTGGACAGCACTGACCTATACAAACACTACACCTCTATTTTAAACATTACTCACTATCAGATCAGTTTTTTTTATTTATATTAATGTATTTGTTGATCACAATCCTTTCTTGTTACATAGGGTTGAAAAAAAGACCAAGTTCAACCCATCCAAGTAAACCCAGCACACACAACCTATACTTACCAATCTATACACTCACATACATAAACTATATATACCAACATCAATACTAATTATGTTGGGTTGAAAACTTTCGCTTCTTCTTCTTCTTCTGAGGGCCCTCTAATTTTCTAAACGCTACTCCTCCGACAGTTTTAGGGGTACAACACCCAGACTCTCCACACTTCTTTGCCCTATAGTGGAGCAGGTTGCTTGTGCTTTTCTAAGCGATCCCGCCCCCCGTCTTTTTGTGGCCCCGCTCCAAACACCCCAATTTTCCCATTGACTTTGACAGGGAAGATTTTCAAACTGCTGCCACACTTACAGCTTTGAAGCTACAGCCCCCAAACTTAAATAACATAATAATGGGGTCACCCTGAATGAAACAGCGACATTTGTTGGATGACCCCAAAGTGGCAGGGGCCAACAACAGCCAATCAAATTTCACCCATTGACTTTAATGGGGAAATTGAAACGGCTGCCAATCTTACAGCTTTGAGGCTACACTCACCAAACTTGAATCACATACTCATGGGGTCAGCCTGAATGAAAATATGATGATTGCTGGATGCCCAAAAGTGGGCGTAGCTGTGAACAGCCAATCAGATTTTACCTATTGACTCGATGGAAATCCAACCTGCTGCCATTCTCACAGTAATAACACCAGGGTCTCCAAACCTTTAGTTAGGCACCAGGTAACTGTGGTTCAAGGTAAGAAAAAGTGGGCGGAGCCACCAACAGCCAATCAGATTTCACCTATTGATTTTTATTGGTTTGTTGCCAGGGTTCCCAAACTTTGCATAGTCAGTCACTGGGTGACTACGCATTTAAGTTTTTTGTATCCAATTTTACCTATTGACTTTTTAAGGGGAAATTCAACCTGCTGCCAGTCTCACAGAATTAACACCAGGGTCCCCAAACTTTTCACAGTTGGTCACTGGATGACTGCAGTTTAAGTTTTGAAAAACTAGGTGGAGCCACCAACAGCCAATCAGATTTCACCTACTGAATTTTATTGGTTTGCCAGGGTTCGCAAACTTTACACAGTCACTGCGTGACTTCGTACTCAAGTACGAAGTAGGCTAGAATAAGTGGGCGGGCTGCCAAAAGCCAATCATATTTCTTTCATTGTTTTCAGTGGGGAAATTTTAACTGCTGCCATTCTCACATGTTTAATGTTAGGGTCCCCCAACTTTGCACAGTTTGTCACTGGGTGACTATGTTCCAAGGTTAGAAAAGTGGGCGGGGCCAAAAGCCAATCAGATTTCACCTATAGACTTCATATGTTTAAATTTAAACTGCTGCCATTCTTTAAATATTAAAACTAAGGTCTCCAAACTTTGCAGAGCTAGTCATCAGGTAACTGCGTGGGTGGAGACACCAACAGCCGATCAGACTTCGCCTATTGAATTTTTTTGGTTTAAATTTAAAATGCTGCCTTTCTCACATTATTTATGTTAGGGTTCCCAAACTTCGCATAGTCAGTAACTGAATGACTAAATATTCAGGGCTAGAACAAGTGGGTGGCGCCACCAACAGCCAATCCATTTCCACCCATTAGATTTTATTGGTTTATATTTAAACTGATGCCATTATTTATATATTAATTCTAGGGTTGTTAAACTTTCCAAAGTTAGTCACTGGGTATTTGCAGTACAAAGTTAGAAAAAGTGGGCGGAGCCACCAACAGCCAGTAACATTTCACCTATTTACTTTCAATGGCTAAGTGTAAAATGCTGTCAGTCTCACAAATTTTATGCCAGAGTCCCCAAAATTTGCACAGTTGGTCACTGGGGGACTGCAGTTCAAAAATAGGAAAAGTGGGTTGGGCCACTAACAGCCAATCGGATTTCATCCATTGAATTTGATTGGTTTAAATTTAAAATGCTGCCATTCTCACACTATTTATGCCAGAGTGCCCACTGTATGTTACTGAGTGATTTCGACTCAAGGTTAGAAAAAGGGGGCAGGGTCACCAACCACCAATCACAATTCACCTATTGACTTTTATTGGTTTAAATTTTAACTGCTGCCGTTCTTTTAACTATTAATCTTAGGGTCCCTAAACTTTGCAGAGTTAGTCACTGGGTAACTGCAGTTCCAGGTGAGAAAAGGTGGGCGGAGCCACCAACCGCCAATCAGATGTCACTTGTTGACTTTCAGTGGGAAATTTAAATTGCCGCCATTCAGACACTATTAAAACCAGGGTCCCCAAACTTTGCACAGTGATTTTTACTATATAACTGTGATCCAAGTTTAGAGAAAGTGGGCAGAGCCCATTCAGTGACTTCATGTTTTTCAACCCAACATGAAGTTTGTTCTCAAACTTCCCTTTCTAGTTATAGATTTTAGTATCACAATAGCCTAGGATACTATGCTTGTTCAAGAACTCATCCAGGGCCCTCTTAAAGGCATTAACAGAATCTGCCATTACCACATCACTAGGAAGGGCATTCCACAATCTCACTGCCCTCACCGTGAAAAACCACCTACGCTGCTTCAAATGGAAGCTCCGTTCCTCTAATCTAAAGGGGTGACCTCTGGTGCGTTGATGGGGGAAAAAGAACACCCCCCCCCATCTGCCTATAATCCCCTCTGTGTATATTCTGATCTTTAAGGATATCACTTTGCTAAAAGGATACAGTTGATGGCTTCTGCTTTAATGCAGACACACTATTCGTGCAGCCTGTTGCATAATGCTGTTTATTTTACCATTAGTTACTTTCCAAATGCAACAATAAAAAATAATCTCTCACATCTATAAGCTTTACAAGCAAATGCTCATTTGCGAGAAGTGCTTTTCAAAGCCTTCCCTCTAAAAGGAAACTTTTATGAATAAATACATAGCATGTACTTTTTAAAACTTACTCAAAGGTAAGCCCTCAAAGCAGCCAGACAGGTGGGGGGCCACACAGAGGGGGGTCGGCCCGCGGGCTGCCAGTTGGACAGCACTGCTTTAGATAAATACTTTGTTGCAGCAAATTAATCAAACTATGAACTGCTTTTAAAAGTAACTGCTTATTTTAAATGTTAAATTCAGCCCTTGAGGTGGCCTTGTGCACAGTTTATAAATCCATTTCACTTCTGCCCATAACAGTTTTGATTGTATATCGCCCCCTATAGGTCCTGCGGTCACTTTCAATTCCCTGCAATCTCGCATACCCTACATTACCATTACTGCACTCACTAAAAACGCATATTTGTCACACTGCATACAAAAAAATCCGAGACATGCACTGCTGTATATGTCACACATTTCCTTGCACCGCACCTATACAGACCAGGAGCTAAAATAGAACCCAAAGTGGGAGCCTTTCTCGCTACCATCCGAAAACCTGAATCAAGGACTTCTTTAAAGGCTTGGTCAGCATACAACACCGGCAGATATTTTCCTATAATCTGTTTAATATGGTCAAACTTTCTACTGTACTTAGTTATAAGCATGACTGGGGTAGCCTCTTTTCTTTCTCTGAAATTCTTTCCATTGTCTCTTCTCCTATCTCTCTTAAGCAATTCCTGTCTATCAGTTTCCAGTGCAGACTTAAATGCATCAAATAGCGACTTCATAGCAAAGCCCCTGTCCAGAAACCAATCATGCAACTTGCAGGCCTCCTTAACATATAAGGTACTCTTATCAGGCACACAGAACATAAAGTGTAGGGCACTCTAAAGATAAAATATTTTCATATGATGTTCGTGACATGGATGATGGGTGGACTATCCAGACTTATATCCATGTTTTGTGACTAGCAGTCAGACTGTAAATTAGACAGAAATAAATCAAAAACAAATAAAGGGATGATCACACGTGGTTAGATGTATAGATATCTCTTACCCACAGTTACGGTGGGTCCAGGTGCTCATGCCCCAGACCTTTCAGCATAGGGAGCCATCATGGGAAAATCAAAAATAGAAAAAAGGCAGGCACTCCGGATATTTTCAAAACGTAGAGAAAGGCAGCCAAAGAAGTAGTTTACATTAAAAAAAGTATAAATTTTATTTGATCCATATGTAAAAACAAGAAGCCTTACGCGTTTCGTACCCTGAGGTACTTAATCATAGGCTCTGTAAATTAGACAGGTTTGAAACTGGCATCTGCCGATGCCCATATAGGCCAGTGCATTGTGCATCAATAGATTAGGAAGTGATGAGGAACCAAAGCTTCTTGAATGAATTGTGGTTTTGTGGTGCAGGACTGTAAATGTGCCACACAACTTGGCCACCTTCATGCAATGTTGTATGAGCACATAGATCCCTTGCTCTTGCGAAAGGTACTTTATTTGCCTAAGCATCTCTGTAGGAGCCAGTTGGTTTCAGGAACAGTTGTCTGACAATATATTAAATTTTAACAAACTGAAATAAATATGTACATTTAAGGCACAGGTCCTTTACTTGGCAGTGACAAAGATTTTAATTTCACAAGAAAACTGAGACTTTACAATAATATAAATATTCCCTGTAACATAAACATGTTTGTTCTCTGCCTTCACACTCTAGCTCCCTTTTTTTACTTTTTATAATTATATAATGAACATAGTGTATTGTGTATTGATCTCAGAGCTGCAGAGAATTCAAAAGGAGGAAAAAAGAGCCTGGTGTTGTGTGAGCAGTATCCAGCTAAAGCTGAGGCAAAGGAACTGAAAATAGTTGTGCAGCCAGAAACACAACATCGCGCCAGATACCTAACAGAGGGAAGTCGAGGATCTGTAAAAGATCGAACACAACAAGGCTTTCCTACTGTGAAGGTAGATGTGACTCTAAAAGCCATTATTCAACTGTTGACAATAATTTCAGACATTACATTATGTATTTGCTAAAAATTCAGAGCTTTCATGTAGTCTTGTCAGTTTTCAGCTCATTTATGTTTATTTTCTGTCAGTTATGGTAATAATCATATAAAAGGGGTCATTTACTAATGTTGGGCTCACACATAGCAATAATGCCAGGGCTGGTACATTTCAGCTGCTTCTTTTGTGCAGACCCAAGAGTCTTGAGCGTCATTGGCACACAAGGAAAGTGCATGTGAGGGGATAACCAATTTCCAAACTTGTCACCCCTTTCAAATGCTTTTCTGTCAGACACATGCATGCGATTCCCATTTGGGGCCAGAAAGTGTTGTGTCTGCCAGCTTGTTTTTCTTGCACTTTGTACCTTTCCATTCTTTTGATTATGAGCCCTAATATGCCTTCTATGCAGTATTCTCCAAGACTCAGATAGTGTTTGCCATTTTGTTTTACAGGAAAGGTAGTTTTTACCAGGCTAGGGACATAAAATCACAAAATAGTGTCCTGTCTGAGGACCCGTAATGATTCAGACTATCATTTTCAAATCACTGGCCAGCATTTAAAATTGGCACCTTAGTTTTTTCCCTTGACTGTAAATAAGGGAAATATGGTAGCATTTAGGCACATGGAGGGGATCACAGAGTTGCATTCTAAAGCCTAAGCACTGTGGACTGAATATCAAGTTACTTCTGTATGCAGATACCAGTATTGCCTCTAGATGAAGGTGGAGAGATTGAAGGTCTATTAAATAATGGAGAAATGAATGAATAATTCATGTTACTATGCTAGTGGAGTGAAAAGTTGTCTGACCTAGGAAGCTGCCCCGAATTAATGCTGAGTGCCAAAAAGAGAGCTCCTTTATCTGAAAACCAGCATTAAGCAGTAATGCTCTCCTGCATTTATTAAGCTAAAACAACTGTATGCCTTTCCCCTTGTTTGTTTATCACCAGTTTATAAAATCATGCCTTTCATCAAAATTAAAAAAATGTATGTATATGACATTAATCTAAATTTTCATTTTTCTATTCCAGCTGGAAGGCCATAATGAGTCAGTGGTGCTTCAAGTGTTTGTTGGTAATGACTCTGGCAGAGTAAAGCCACATGGATTCTACCAAGCCTGTAGGGTAACTGGGAGAAACACCACTCCTTGCAAAGAAGTGGACATAGAGGGTACAACAGTTATTGAGGTTATGCTTGACCCGAGCAATATGATGACACTAGCGTAAGTAAATGAATAGTTTTTATTGTTACAGGTTTGTGTGGTTGAACCATCCTTGCCTGCTACAGGAATTTTATTATCTGTTTTTTAATCTAAAATGTTGAAGTACCAGATTCTGGCTTCACTGTTCCATAGAAAGAATGCAGATATTCAAGAACCACTAAATATGTGGAAAAATTCCCCTTGCAGGTCTCTGTAGCTTTGAGCGTAGGCTGTTTTGTTGTAGTGTAACAGAGTAGCTCTGTTTGATCTCATATTTTGCATGCTAGGTAGTTGAAAAGCCACATGATGCGAAACTTTTTTTTTCCAGCAATGTTAACCAGATAATTACATCCTCGAAATATATAAGTATATAAATAAAATAAATGTTTATCCTCAAAATGCTGATCTCTTGTCTGCTTTAGAAGACTGCTTTGTTCAACCTACAATCTTAACTGTAAACATTAAAAGAGAACGAAAGTCATTTTGGCATTTTACTGCCAATAGATTCGCCACATTAGTGCCACCTAGTACACTATATTTATTCTGCAGAAAGCTTGATCATACCTAAGTAAACAGCCCTAGGTGATTTCTCTGTTTAAGATTGCAGCTGCCATTTTAGCTTGGTCTTCATAGCTTCCTGCTGCAGCTCTAGCCATTATACCTCAGATTACACATTCTTAAGGGTGGGGGGAGTGAGTTTTATGATTTTTTATGAGAGGGGGGAACAGGAGAGAGGAGAGAGCTGCGCAACCTCTGGCCCTAGGAATGAAGGATTTCAGGGAGAGGAAGTCTGGTACCCTAAGAACATGTTTACAAAAAGGAGACAAGAAATCCCATGTTTCTTATGGCTGTATTTACATAGACCTTTCTGATAAAGCTTACTTAGTTTTTACCTTTCCTTCTCCTTTAATGTATGTTCATATTTTAAGCATGTGGATTAAAATGCCACATGTGCTGTGGCCCCAAAACTGTCAGTTTGTAAATCATAGAAACTGTCCTTTGAAGACCCTGTAACCTTGCACTGTTTGGTAGTAACCTTGTATCCTTTCCTTATATTTACAACGTTGTCACAGAGTTGATTGTGTTGGGATCCTGAAGCTTCGGAATGCAGATGTAGAAGCACGGATAGGGGTTGCTGGCTCTAAGAAAAAGAGCACTCGTGCTAGACTTGTGTTTCGAGTAAACATCACTCGTTCAGATGGCTCAATTTTAACACTTCAAACACCTTCTTCACCTATTCTCTGTAGTAAGTCTTACATTGCATTTTTAGACATTTTAAGTTGCCTTTCTAAGCAGAAACAGTTATATCTGAGACATCAAAAGGTTAAAGTGTACTTAAAGGTTTTCTTTTTATATCTTATCGTTTGCCAATTCTGTTTAATCAAGTGACTTAGTCAAATAGAGGGATGCAACCAGGGCCTCCTTTTTAATTCTTCATAAGCAGAATATAGAATATTGTATTACAATAGGGGGTTCTTGCCTTTGCCAAAACTCTCATAGAACAGTTTAATTTGCACATACCTCATTTGACTTTATCTTGCCTGGAACCGGTTTTGGTATTTTCTGTAGTAAAACATAAATGGATTTGCTGAGATGTTTAGTGCAGCAGGGAACAACTCAATGGGACAAATGAAATATAATATCAGTAATTACTTGTTTCTATTTATAAGTGTCATCATATTCCAAAGAGCTGCAGATGATAGTAAACATAAGAGACATGATTCATAAGTGTTTCAGGTCTAATTAATCCTGTAGGGGAATGAAAAAGATATTTACAAGGTAACTGCGAACAGCAGTCCTCAGAACAAGACTAAAATAGGTAAAATGAGAGTACGGCTTTTATTGGGATTTATTCTCTCTCTCTGCTATATTTAGCTCTTCTACCTATTCTATTTAATAATGTAACTCAGACATTGATGGTTATAAAATTAGATTGCCCCATTTAGTAAACCAACTTAACCAGTCAACATTTGCCATAAATGGGCAAATTTAAGCAGCTTATCTGAATGTGTACTGGTGCCCCTGACTGTCTCTACGATATCTGCCCGAAACTTGTCTACATATCTATCAGGCAGGTTTGGAAATTTTGTCTGCCGAGAACTGCATTTCCCTCTACCAAAGGGTCTGCATAGGCCCAATTTATTTGTTTCTTAAAATCTTTTAAAATATAAGGGAAATTGCATATTTTAGGCTTATTTATAGCACTGATTTTTTTTTTCATTTGCTGGCATTTTGTCATTTTAAGCAAAATAGAAAGTAGTGTAGGCATTTTTATTTTTATAGTTCATTCATATAAGCAGTTGAAGTTGCCTAATAACCCGTTTTTTAAGGCACAGCTTTTTTTTCCACCTAAAATATTGCAGGTTTTTAAAGTAACATAGTTACATAGGGTTGAAAAAAGACCAGAGTTCATCAAGTCCAACCCTTACAAGTAAACCCAGCACTCACAGACCTAACTTCACAAAAGATTTTCAGCAGAAAATGTCAGTTTTATTATTACTGTATAGTAGTATAAGCCTAGTTTTTCAGCACCCAAAATGTGCTGAAAAAGTCACCCTCTGCTTATACTCGAGTTGGGTGCCATGGGTCCTTCCAGACTAGCACCCTCTGTCTTTTGTGTGCAAATTAGGCCACCTGCAACCAGACCCTCCAGTGCCCTGGCCCGCTCCCAAATTCATCTTCATCTACCGTTCTCACCTGTCCCATTCTGCACTAGACATTGCACTTTATATTCTATATAATCTATATAAAGTTGTGAATGATTTTAACTCTGTGTTTTAGCTTGGTTGCTGATTGAGCTAAGGGGGTAGTACTCTTAAGGTATCATTATTGATACCATATTGTTTTTGTTGACCCTCTTCTCCACTTACAGAGCTAATTTACTGTTTATCTTTGAAATAAATATTTAAAAACATATACCCCACTGATGCCTCATTTAATGTAATTGTATTGGCATTTATTTTGATTATTGAAACTTAGCAATAGCCGCTGCATTTCCCACCCTATAGGCTTTTACTCGAGTCAGTAAGTTCTTCCAGTTTTCTTAGGTAAAATTAGGTACCTCGGCTTATATTCGGATCGGCTTATACTCGAGTGTATAAGGTAGTTATTTATCTAACTATATACGTCTATGGTTATAGTTCAGCTGCACAATGGAAACACCGTTTATTATATCAGTGGTGTCAGCCTGCTGGCTACCTGTAGAGGGAACACAAGGTCAATTACTGCTAATAAAGCAGCAGCTGTCCAGATATTTTTTTATTTTTTTTTTAAACTTCCAAGTCAAGAGGTCTCGGGAATGATATGGTTGCTGTTTAAGATTTTTAGCAATGAAGCATGTTTGAAAAATCATAGATGGTATGTGTGGCTCCAAGATCCAACTTCTAAGTCAGCTTTTGTGATGCATTGGCCTACATAAGTCCTTCGGAAATTATTATCAAATGTTTGTAACTGTGAAAAAAGGGCAGTCTGGGATAGAATATACTTGAATTAATTTTAGCCTGCAGAACTTGGTAAATATACGGCCAGTGAATGTGTTTAAACTCCCTGCCAGTTGTCTGTGGTCAGAGGCGTTCCTTGCAGCTGCATGAAATTATTCCTCTGTTATAACTTTTTTTTCTATAATATGGATACCTGAAATCATGGGATTTTAGAAGGCACTGCTTCTATGTACTAATACACTTTACTTATTAATGTGGCAAGTACACTGGTTAGAGGATACTGGTCTAATCCCACTATGGATTTGTCAAGGTATCTAGATGTGAAATTAGCCCCAGAATGTCAGCCGAGACATAACTTGGTTTTACATTTGTGGCGAAGACTAGAAGTCACATTTGACCCCAGAGACTGCATAGACACCGCGCCCTACAACTGTAGCTCTAGTGAGGGAGAACGGCTTGCATCTGACTTGACAGTGGATGCAGTTAATGCAGAGGTCAGCCTGTACATTATACCTGTGTTGTTATACCTCAAACACATAACATTTTTTTTTCTCATGTTTGTGCTCTTTTTACTAAAATACACACATGAAGAGCACAACTACACTCCATAGGTATAACATAACCAGAAAAAGATTGATTCTTTAGCAGATAATGAACAGTATGTGCAAGTCATCTTTGTTTCTTAGCAAGGGCAAGTTCTTATCAGATGAGATGCCTTTGGGTTATATAAATAAATGATGGCAAGGACAGCCTTGTGTACTGTAATACTAAATGAAAAGGCTAAACAATATTTCCAAGATCTTAGCTAGCTAGTAAATGTTCACTTAAAATATGTTTCAAAATATATCTTTCTTTTTTATACTATCTAGCCCAGCCTGCTGGTGTACCTGAAATCCTAAAGAAGAGTTTACATAGTTGCTCAGTGAAAGGGGAGGAAGAAGTCTTTCTCATTGGCAAAAACTTTTTAAAAGGAGCAAAAGTTGTATTCCAAGAGAATATCGCAGGTTTGTATCCATACCCTTTAGCACCATAAGGAGAGAAAATATACAGTATCTCTATTCTAGTAGGTTTATGGGAGTATTGGGGTTAGCTTATTTGTACAAAACAATTCTTGTTTGTATATTTCCATTAAAACATCATAGTTAGTTATGTAGTAATTTAGGTTGGGAAAAATTTAATTTCACATTAAATTTCACAAACAGTTTCATGACTTTCACCCAACTATCAATTTAAAACTGAACTACTCCCCTACTCACATTCACTTTTTAGATACAACCATTCTTATCAGGGAGAATAGTTTACAAACCACCATATATCGAAAGACAACAGATAAACCATCTTATCTAATGTATGATAGCTTTCACCCTGACCACACCAAACACTCCATCATCTACAGCCAGGCTCTATGATATAATCGGAGATGTTCTGATACTACTGAAAGGGACCACCACCTAAAAACACTCAAAGCAGACTTCATTAACAGGGGCTACAACCCAAGGATTGTGGATCAAAACATCTATATGTATATAATGTGTGTGTGTGTGTGTGTGTGTATGCATGCATATGTATATCTATCTATCTATATCTATCTATCATCTATCTATCTATCTATCTATATATATAATATGTTTTACTGGGTTATAGTTCTACAGTTTTGTTTTATTTTTTAATTATCATTATTTTTGCTGTGGTTTTAGATGACAATTCCTGGAAAGCTGAAGCTGAAATTGACATGGAGTTATTTCATCAGGTAAATAATTGATTGTTATCACCGTTGCCTCTAAGCTATGCGCTCATGCATGGAAGCACAACTTTTGAGGCCAGCACACACAATAGATTATGATGCGCTCAAAGAATTTAATGTAAAAATACAAAATACGTGCACAAGAATTTTAGAGGAGTGCACAGAAAAGATCTTTTTGGGCACACAGCCAAGAAGAAATTAGGGGGAACAGTGATTGTTATCACTGTGTTCTTATAGTTGGATTCAGTGGTCTATACAGAGGTTATTTCTCCAATCTGTTTCTTGTAATTGCATTATATAAAATGTCTTTATGGATGTTTTTCTTGCTTGTTCATTGTAAAACTCTGCAAATAGGATTTATTAGTATAAATTATGTGAAATAATCAGTAACAGCAATATATAATTTAGAGAATACAGCTGAGTACAGAATGCTGAAACCTATAGGTATATATAGGTACTTATGCCAAATTTTTAATTAGATGCTGAAAAAAATGTGTTATAGATCCATTCATGAACTTGTATGTCTGTATAGGCAGTGGCTTTGATCTAAACCAGTGCTGTCCAACTGGCAGCCCGCAACCCCCCTCTGTGTGGCCCCCCACCTGCCTGGCTGCTTTGATGGCTTACCTTTGTGTAAACTTTAAATGCTATCAGTACTCAGATTAACTGCCCTCTGCATGGTTCACACCTCAGATTTAGGCTGTAATTGCCCTGTATTGTTTAAACCTGTAATCCCCTGTACTGTTCATACCTTTCTCTGTCTCTGCATTGTTCACCCCTGCATTGTTCACACTATAAACCCCCACATTGTTTACCTTTTCACACCTGAGACAGACTGTAGGAGCAGTGCCAACATTGTGTCACTGTATGTACTACCTGCCCTATGCTGCCAGAGTATGGCACACAGGCAGGGTAAGGCAGGCAGAGTATGCCACACATGGCCAGCATAGGGCAGGCATAGTATGGCACACGCACATAGAGTATGACACACACAGGCAGCATAGGGCAGGCAGAGTACTGCCTGTGTGTGCGCGCCATACTCTGCCTGCCCTGTGCTGCCTGTGGGAGGTGAACCTTGCAGGTGTTTGTTTTTGAAGTTTGTTAGCAGTTGGAAATAGCCATTAAATGGACCCTAAGGTGTGTAATTATATGCTGGGGGTTGCTGTGCTATCCACAGGGGAGGAGGAGGCATATGGATTTAAGGGTGTGTCTTAATATGACATAATATAATTCTTTCACATATGAATGATAGTTGATATCCCCACAGTGAGCACCAACCATTTGGGTTTTTGCTGCGCTACCGCTATTAATGTGGGCATGCTCTTAAAAAGCTCTTGTGATAAGATTGGTGTGGTTGAAGTGGCTGCTTTAAAAGGGGGAGTGGTCAAAACTTGCTTCAATTAGTGGCCCTCCACTATGTATGCTAGAGTAATTCCAGCCCTCGGCACCACAGATTGACAGCACCGATCTAATTGCTTACAAGCTGAGGAAAAAAGAAGATATACTACATGGGTTTTATATAATAGGGCAAAGGGGTTTCAGACTACTGCAGGTGGGCTCATTTGTACCAGAAAAATATGAAGACAGAAAACTAATATTTTAAAATTAAAGCAAGTCCATTTTTGAAATACTACTTATTCACCAAACCATATATTTTCACAGCATCATTTTAATTGTCCTTCAACTATTAAATCTGAGTTTTTTGCAAATTAAAATCTAATTCTAATTGTATTTTGGGTTTATACTGAAATATATGAACTACTGAAATGATGGTCACTGTCTGCTTATTTCAACACAGAATCACCTTATAGTGAAGGTTCCTTCTTTCCGCGATCAGCACATTAGTTCCCCTGTTTCAGTGGTTATGTTTGTGGTGACAAACGCAGGTCGATCTCATGATGTTCAGCCTTTCACATACACTCCAGATCAATGTAAGTACCTAGTGCTTCTTCAGTTTCTTGGAACTCCTATACACTCCTCATGAACTGATGTTTAGATTGCAAAGCCTAGTCTAGACCATATTCCCTGAAATATATTGTATACTGTGTGTATGAAAATATTTTGCGTGAACTTAAGAAACAGACAGGCTTTCACAGTTCCAAACGCCAAGATGGCAATATCCCATTTGAGGATTGGAGAGCAAAGCTGCACTGCATACTCAAGAAAAGGCCATACCAGTGCTTAGAAAATACTTCCTTCTCCTCCTGTGAATCTATACCTCTTTTAATTTAGCTCAAAACCTTGCTGGTGCTTGCTTCTACCTCCTACAGCTGTGTTTATTATGCACAGTTTCTTCTGGCATGCAAATTTTTAAATCCCAGGTAATAACCTATATAACCTATATAATCAGTACTGAATCTCATTTGCCACTTAGCCACACCAGGTTACCAATTTGTCTTGGATGAATTAATTTGCCTGCATATTTTTGTGTCATCTAGTACACCATTACATTGCTTAAATTTACCTCCCCTGAGTCATAAATAAAAAATAAAAAAAAAATTAAAAACAGTGGAACCCAATACAGAGCCATGCAAAAACCACACTTTTCACCCTTCTACTGAGAACCAACCTGTATACACAATCCTTTATCTAGTACAGTGAGTGCTATCAAGACCAACAGATTTTAGTGTTGAGAGCAGTTGTTTCTGTGCCGCTGTATCAAATGTTTTGGAAAAATCTAAGTAGATCACATCTACTGCAACCCCACTTTCCAATTTCCTACTTTATCATAAAAAACAATTACATTTGTTTGACACAAACTGTCCTGCATGAAGCCATGCTGATTCCTACTTATGATTCCATTATCCAGAACATAATCTTGTGTATGGTCCCTTAAACTTTTAAATAACTTACCCACCATAGATGTCAAACTTACAGGTTTAAATTGCCAAATTGAGGTCATAACCATATTTTAAACAATACTAAGAGCTCTGTATTGTCCTGTACGATGGTGGCAATAAAGAATCCTTAACTGAAAACGAACCATGAGAATTCAAGTCTGAATAAAAAATATTTGAATGATGCCATATTGTGGTTATATGAACAGTATAGAAGTGTTTTGTCCAGAGTAATAGGTTTGGCACAAGTCTAATAGTGCTTACACCTCATATACTAAATACTGTGCAAAGGTTTATCTTTATAATACTGTAATAGGATTGTATAACGCGTATAAAAAATTCAATATGATTTGCGTCTTACAAATTGAACATCATATAGGGCTTCTGTAGAATGGCAGTAGAGATTTTTTGTGCAGATAGCACGGTAATGTTTGAAATAGAAGAAAATTGACAATGAAGCATGTCACAGAAAAGGCAGGCCCCTTGTTTTAAAAAAAACTATAAGAGTTCTGCAAAGTATAGACTTTGGTGAAAAAAAATTGACATACCTTAAGGGACTGATTTATCAAAGTGTGAAATTAGAGCTCATTAGTGAAAAACTCACTTGCTATTCATTCCAATTGGATTTGTTTTGTTAAAAGCGTATTTATCAAGTGATGAATGTTCTCCCATTAATAAACACCCTTTTTAAAATCCCATAGGAATAAATAGTGAGTTTTTCCTCTAGTAGTTCTAATTTCACTCTTTGATAAATCTGCCCCTAAATATCTCCCTGTAGTAATGCAGACTAATTCGAGAGTATAATAATTCGAGAGTATAATCTTGCTTGTTTAGTTAAAATTGTATTCTTCTGTTTGCAGCCATTCCAGTAAATGTTCTTATAAAGAAAGAGATTCCCAGCCCAACTCAGTCCTGCACTTTTGAAGACACTATGAAAGGTATTTATTTTCTTTCATATTTAACCTTCATAATGATTCAAAAGTTCTTGCCAGTTTGCTCATGCACAAAATATATTCAAAATCATTTGCTATTCCGGCAATTTTTGGCAACCCTACTGGTAATAAAGGAAGGCATACAGTAATAAACAGGGATATCCTGCTAATGTGTTGCTGATCCCACTGCAACTTGTGCAGTATGCAGCATTACCCAATCTGTTGTCAACTGTCCTGTAACATTACTTAGGGAGGATCACCTATGCTTAAACTTTACTTAGGATAAGGGGAATAACCAGTAATAAAACAAAATTCAAGACTGGGGGATTAACCTGTACTGTAACATTACTCACAGTAGAGGATGCGCTCACCTAGTCTGCAAAATTCATAATCCGCTGTGATTTTATGAATCCTTCACCACACATCCATAAATTCCTTTTATATGTGCAATCTGCTGGTTCCAATAAATGCATCCAATAACCCTCACAATACAAACTGTTCAGATAGAGTACACAAACCGATAATAACATCAGAAGGTTGAGATATTCTTGTTACCTTGCTATTAGAAGAGGGCTATTTCTATCACAGGGCAATGCCTAAAAAGTTAGCCTACCCTATAAAAAAAAAAAATAATAAAAAAAAAAAAATCCCATACTAGTATCCCGTAATTGAGTAAATAATGCTCTAGCGCAGTGAAGTGCAAAGCAGGAGCACAATGAATGTGTTAAAATACTCAATTCTTTATATAGCGTAACTTAAAGGAACAGTAACACCAAAAAATGAAAGTGTATAAAAGTAATTACAATATAATGTACTGTTGCCCTGCATTGCTACAACTGGTGTGTTTGCCTCAGAAAGACTACTATAGTTTATATAAGTTCGCTGCTGTGTAGCCATGGGGCAGCCATTCAAAGGAGAAAAGGCACAGGTTACTTAGCAGATAAAAGACAAACCCCCATTATATGGGGCTTATCTACTAGTTATCTGCTATGTAACCTGTGCCTTTTCTCCTTTTTTCCAGCTTGAATGGCTGCCCCCGTGGCTACATAGCAGCTTATTTATATAGTAGCTTTTCTGAAGCAAAAACACAATTTTTTTGCAGAGCAACAGCACATTGTATTTTAATTACTTTAAAACACTTTAATTTTTTGATGTTACTGTTCCTTTAATTTACATAGTAGATTGAAAGTGGAATTGCCCTGTACCTTCATGCAGGCCATTATGAGTAAAAGATATTTAGTAATTATGATGGTCAACTTTCAGTTGGTAAGAAAATAGATGATGTAGGCACTTCTGGGGTTATCCAAGTGCATGCATTAGAAATCACTGCGAAGCTTGTACTGTAGATAATAAAAAGCTGTTTACTGCATTCCCCTTTAGGCTCCTCATGTGATTTGTTTTGGTAGGGTGATTTGCATTCCTTATTCTCGCAGAATGAAGCTACGGAATGTGTGTTTGTGAATGACAGCGGTAATGGAGTTGACTTGTGACTTTGAATAAAGAAAGGACTGGGAGCAAAATGGGCCAACAGCTTCCGCTAATTGCTTAAAACTACAAATACCACTGGGAATTTCCATAACCAGCAAAGCCCATAAAAATGCATTGCTCCACTGACGGAAAGCTTTCTTGCTAGACAGATACCTCATCAATTGAACAGAATGAGCTTAAATAAAAGTATTACTGACTGCAGACAGCAGTGAAACCACACACTGCTAGTTATAAACCTGAAATAGTCTAGGATTATTGAGGCAGACGTGAAATATTTGCTAAGCTATTTGTAATTCTTTTCATTTACATAGAGAACATCAGGGAAAGCAGAGATGCACACAGAAAACCACTGTTTTTCTCTTCCAGGCCAGCCAAGAAAATAAGTTCACCTTATAATTTCCTCAAAAAAGTAATTGTGAAATATAATTTAAAATAAATTGGACAACGATAGGGATATATATCCTAAAAAAAAAAAAGACCTTCAGGGATGGGTTTATTTTACAAGACGCAGCACAGATCCAATAGTGCTTACAAAGAATATGAACCTAAAGTCAGTTTAAATGCTTAAACTGCAGTCTTTTATTTCCTTACAAAAGCCAGCCAGAAAGATCTGCTCTAAAAACTATCCTCTGTGTCCTTGCAATATTATTTTTCCTCAGGAAAGCTTGTATATTACAAACAAGGAGGTGTATTTGAGCAGTGCTAATTGGAGGAGATACTTGACAAGTTATTGTAATCTTTTGTTTCTATCCTGCCTGTGGCACATGTATCCAGGAAAGTAGGCATGGGATCTCTGCTTTACTTACACAAACTTGTGGGAGCTACTAATATATTTGTAGGAACAGCAAGAATTCTCAACAATATTTATGTAGGGCCTAATAATAATTCTATATAGGCAGATGTGGTACTGAATAATAATTCTATGTTCTCTTCATCTTTCTAACCTCTCTAAAGTATGTGACTCTTTCTCTCATAGAAGCTAGCATGCATTGGCTTAGGGAATATATATTTCAGGACTAAATTTATAACAACTATTAGAAAAACCACAGTGCAAGTAAAAAAAAAATAACACAAACACCGCTGTTGCCCAGATAAATATACTTACAATGCACTTTAGGGGTCATTTACTGTTCCTATGGGCTATGGTTGCCATCTGGCCTGGCGGGTAAAAATGATATTTAATTCCAATGTTATCGATAGGGAAAAACCATCAAAACACAGGGGGGAAGGCTGGTATTTCTTTCCAGAAAAGGTGGCAGTCTTACTGGGCAAAAGAGCAAGAGCACACCCCTTGCACCGCTTGTGCATCTCAATGACACAGCATAAGAAGCCTTTTGCCTGTTTTTTTGCACTTTGCATACCTACTATAATAAATAACCTCTGCAGTGTTTTACACCTCAACATAGATCATCAACCAGCCTCACTAATGCTAATCAAATTTACCTAGGCAATAACTTTGATTAAACAAACTGGATTATACAAATGCAGAATTGCAGGATTTAAGCCTAGTCCAGTGTACAATATAATAAAAGGTGCTAAATTCAAACTTGCATTTTGGACAAATGTTACCACCACCTTGGATATATTTTCTCATTCTTTGGGGATTTAGATTTTCTGAATCTATTTGCCCCTGGTGCAGATGATCAGGTCATTTCCTACGAGGGTAGTTTCTCAGAAATACTGAGACACAGAACATAGTAACATAGTAAGTAGGCTATACACGTTAAGATCTTTTTCACCCTAACGATCAGTTTCAGTGCGATCTGACAAATCTGTTGAATTATCGTAAGGTTAGTGGGCACTGAACGATTGCACATCTATCGATTTTTCATCCAACATCGGTCAAAAAAAAGTTAAAAGCAAATGTCTCTAAATTATCAAAAGTTTTGCTCAATTTATCCAACTCTTCCTGTTCGTTGCGTTCACCAAGGAAGTAATAAAAATTCAGGTCCTAAGGCCCTTGGTATGCCAGATTTCTGAGACTGGAATCTTATCAAATGTTCCCACGATAGCTGGACATTCATAATTCACCCTGTCAGAAGCCAAGCTTTTACTTAAAAGAACAGAGAAGAAAAAGGAACTATTGTGTGGGAGAACGGTCAAAACTGTACATAAAATGATGGCAACGAACGTTCTTCCTGTATCTAGTTTCTAGCAATTCTCACCGAATGTCCGACTGTCAGCCCACTGGGTAAATAGCTCCTGTAAAAAGCAAGTTAGTTCTTTATTTAATGTTTGTATGGCATATCCTGCATACATTAGCAGCCTGAAGTTTCACAGTGGCCTACGGCAGCACATCCAGCAGTGACACGAGAGTACTACTTATTATATATATATATATAATTAATATATTGTATTATAAAGAGAGAATGTCAGGTGATGAATGCATATTGGCAGCTCATACAATTGTTTAAATAATTATTGTATGCATTGTTCTAGGTATACAATTTCATTCTATTGTATATTACTTAAAAAAACAAACAAACAAAAAAACCAATCATTTTCTATTTTGGTGTAATGTATGGATTGTGCTGTTTTTTGATTTGCAAACTGGTAGAAATACACCTTACCATAGGCCAAGCCCAGATATGTTATACAATGCTAACGTTTTTCTTTATTTCATAACGGCCGAAAAAAAGAATTTCAGGCAGCAAACCTTGGATAATTTCCATCTTTATACAACAGCTTGAACATACAATTTGATATTGTTGAAAAAATCATCTTAATCCATATTGAATTTTTTTCTAAATATGTTTTTTCTTTCTCTTTCAGCAACAGCACCATCTGCCTGCAACACTGATCAAGTGAGTTTGCTCCCAAGTACTCTGGGTTCTCCTCTTAAATCAAGTGGTTTAATCAAAAATGAAGATAGTGCTCCTATGGAGATGGCTGCTGATCAGAGATCCTCTCCTCTATACAAAGTGCGTTTAGCTCTTAATAAATCATGCTTCTCAGACTATCATATCTAGAGGAAGTATATGATATATATATATATATATATATATATATATATATATATATATATATATATATATAGTAGTTGTAGAGAGAGTCCGCACTCACAGGTCTTACAGAAAATGTAGAGGTGTTTATTCAAATCAACATCTTGATGTTGATTTGAATAAACACCTCTACCTTTTCTGTAAGACCTGTGAGTGCGGACTCTCTCTACAGCTACTCCATCTATTATTCTGGGACTGCACCCAGGCTCCAGTTTGTATAGTCACTATATTTTTTAGCATTCAAATGCAAAAATAGAGAAGGGAGGTACTTGCCTTCCGTGACTTACATTCTATGCCCAATGCTAACTTAGAGATACAAAGTGAAAGATAAAATAAAATAGCTGAGCCTTTGCTTTATAAATACAAGGCTGCTCCTGCCATGAAACAAGATGAGAACCTTGCCTCAGACAGTACTGTGGCAAAAAAGCGATCTCTGGTAATTTTTAAAGCTAAAGTTTATTTTTTATCTGCCTGGCAGGATAAGGGGGTTTGGGGGGAGGCTGCAGCAGGCCCTAAAGCACCTTTGCATAAATGCCAAGACTGAATCAATTGTTTGCCAGTGCTCCAAGAGGTATTTTGAAGATGGGGAGAGTGAGAGAGGATTCTCTATAAAGGAAATATAGCCATTAAAAACACCATTGTCATTCTACAGGCAGTTCAGCAGATGTGCAATAAAAAGTTATAGTCCCAGTAACTGGAAGTAGAATATTCCCCCAGTACCAGCAGCAAAGCACATAGAAGGAATTACTTCCACACACTGCTCCTGATTTTAGCTTGGAATATGCATGTTGCACTCCATGTACTCTTCTTACAGCTGCAAGTGCTACTGTTTATTGATGCTGTTTGGGCTGCTATTTCCTTCTGTGTACTTTGCTTCTGGTCCAGATCCGATATTGTTTTAATATTCAATTTGTGCATTCAGGAACAATCATGTTTAATATGTAGTTGCCGGAGTCCTTGAATATGAAACCACTGCGGTTGTCCTTAGTCTTTAGTGACCTCTAGTGGAAATATGTTTCGATATTAATGTATGTGAATACAATTCACTCTAAGGGCTCTTGTACACGGGGAGATTAGTCGCCCATGACAAATCTCCCTTGTTGCTGCCGACTAATCTCCCCGATATGACATCCCACCGGCGAAAATGTAAATCGCTGGTGGGATGGCATACGCGGCAGCCTGATTTGCGGAAATCGCCGAAGTTGCCTCGAGAGGCAACATCGGCGATCGTGCCGCCGCGTATGCCATCCCACCGGCGATTTACATTTTCGCCGGTGGGATGTCATATCAAGGAGATTAGTCGCACGCAACAAGGGAGATTTGTCGGAGGGCGACTAATCTCCCCATGTACTAGAGCCCTAAGTGGGAAGGGCGTCTGGTGGCTCTTCAGGGCGGGGGTGCCCGGGGAGATTAGTCGCCCAGCGACAAATCTTCATTGTCACGGGCAACTAATCTCCCCGCAATGCCATTTATTTTGGAAAATGCTTCCCAACTTTATATATGAATGCTTGGTTGTGAGAACTGTGTAGTCTTCATACACCTCAGATATTTTTGAAATGATCATAGAGTGAATGTCTAGTTAGATGGATACCATTGGTCAGTTCACATTTCTAGACATAGAAAGGTCAGGCCACTGGGGTGTGGAAAGGGGGTGCCAATCAAAAAATGTACTTCAGCTCTTTCAAGGAGAATGCTCATAATGATTATTTTTATTTCATTAAATAAGATTTTTTTTTGGGGGGGTTATATCCCTATTAATAGTAGCTGTAGAAAGGGAAGGTCCTGTGAGCCATGGTCCTTAAACCGTCTCTGAAGAAGTTCTTGTTTGTGGCTGATGCAGAATTGCAGATACAGTTGTCACAAACAAGTACAGTTAATGTATTTGGTTGGTGCCCCCTTGCTGCAGTTTTCCTAATACTTTCCAAAATGTCTTCTCACAACCTTAGTGCCATCTAATATGTTCATTTTATAAATACCCAACATCTTTTGTATATTAAATAAAATTTTTCCATCTTTTCAGACAACAACCATTGTATCAGCTCAGCAAAATCTAGAAAATTCATCAAATGCTAGACCTTTTTCACCCACTGTATCCCATCTTCCCACTGATGCTGACCAACAGGCATCAATTCAAGTGCAGACATTCAGCACAGAACCTCTGGCCACCATCCAGACCCAAGACATTGCCCAGCCTGGTAGTTTTCAGTCAGTGACATCTCCGGGCCAGGCTAATGATTCCATAATGCAGCAGACTGGACAATTTCAAACTATGGATGGCCAACCCAGGGACACAATGCAGCCAGAAAACGCCATTGTCACACTTTCACAAATGGCTGAAGTTACTCCACAAGTGCAGCAGTCCACAATGCAAGAGCAAGCGCAGACATTACAACAGCAGATTACTACAGGCTTATTCACCTCCACAAGTAGCGTTAACCAGTTACAGAGTGCTATTAACCAACTACAGGCTGGTAGCTTTCAGTCTAGTGTAAGTGGTGGTAATACAAATGTAGATTTGGTCCAGCAGGTTCTGGACTCCCAGCAGTTGTCTTGCGTACTTTTTTCTGGACAAAGCGGAAATGAAAGCAAGCAGGCCTCAGTTGGACAAGTTCAGGAGCGGATCAGTGCTGGCATATTCCAACCTGTTGCTTCAATACAAAACAATGCAAATTCTGCACTGTTTTCCACCCCTGAATCTGTGCATTCCAGACCAGAAAACGTGCTTTCGGGAAGAACTGACAGCCTTCTCCAGCAGGCTGAAAATGCTTTGTCTAATCAACAGCAGCCCATGGAGACCACAGCAGCCCTAGTCATGGAGATGCAGCAAAGTATTCTTCCCTCTGCTGCAACGATTCAGCCTGACCTTTTCCAGACACAAAACTCTGGAACATCAAACATTCAGTCACCTGTCTATCAGCACCAGCAAGGTTCTCATTTAATCCCTGGACTGTCCACTAATGAAGAGATGCCAATGCAGTGTGATATGTTTGCTAGTGCAGCAGTTCCTGGAAGTGAAAGCAGTGCAAACCAGCAGCAGGTATCTTCATCTAGTTCAAATATGTTCCAGCCCACAAGCTCTACAGAAAATGATAATGCTTCTGCACAGGCAGAGCACATCCAAAGGAATGTGTTTCAATCTATGGTCCAGATGCAACACAGCGGAGAAACCCAGAATCAAGTCAGTCTTTTTTCACCAGATGAAGACATGCTTGGAGTTCAGACAAGTGTAAGCCAACAGCAAGGCAGTGGGCTTTTTCCCCCTGGAGACTTAATGACTCTTCAGTCTAGTAACTTCATGCAACAATCCCCTCACTCACACACTACAATTTATCACTCACAGAACTCTATTGGGGAGAGCCAGAGTATAAACCAGGAAACTCAGGGCTCTCTCTTCCACTCTACCAACACTATGGTGCAGCATCAGAACACTGCATCTCAAGATCAGCTTCAGTCTCCACTTTTCCACCCACAGAACACATTGTCTGTTTTGCAGAGTTCCTCTGTCACTGCAGAGCAGACCTCGTCTAACCTCTTCCTGTCTCAAAGCACTATGAGCTCGCTGCAAAGTAATCCAGTGTCTCAAGAGAAGCAGCTCTCCTTTTTCACAAGTCAAAATTCACTCCCTCAGCTCCAAGCTGCTCCAACCACAGAACAGCAAGCAGCCTTTCAACAGCAAGCCCAACTGTCTCACATTCAAAACTCAATCATATCCCAAGAACAGCAGCAACAAGTTTCACAAAATATATATCAGCCACAGAACCAACAAACAGCAATTTTCCAGGCAACTCACTCAATGGTTGGGATTCAGGGTAGTCCATCTTCTCATGAGCAGAGACAAAACATCCTATTCAGCACACAAAATTCACTGTCTAACATGGGATCGCCAGAGCAGCAGCAAAGCATGCTTTTTAATCCTGGACAGGAGCCAATGTCCACCCAGGAGCAGCAGAACCAAGCTCTCTTTCATTCCCAGAACATGGAGTTCCAGTCTCAGAGCTCTGTTTCCACTCAGCATGAACAGCAGCAGCAGTCTCCAATGTTTCATAATTCTCCGCAACTTCAGCTTGTTCAGGCCTCCACAACCTCTCCAGAGCAACAGGTTACATTGTTTATGTCCCCCGTTTCCATGTCAGCCTTGCAGAGCAGCATCAACCAGCAAGACCTTCAGCAAGCCAGTATATACTCACAGTCTATCCAGGGCAGTACACCACCTCCTCCCCAGCAGTCTAATATATACCACAGTTCCACAAGTGGAGCAATGGGCCAAATTCAAGGTCAGCCAACATCATCACCGCAGGCATCAGGAATGTTTTTGTTCGGGATTCAAAGCAGTAAGTGATATTACTTTTAGCAGTGGTATATGAGTTTATTTTAAAAATAGTTGTTTAAGTCAAAAAGATTAGAATTTCCTTTTTCTGTATTGAATATATTTGGAAATTTCCCTTGTATAAAAGCTCATTACAAGATCTCCTAAAAAGTTGAGAAACCTTCTGTAATGTTTCCTGCTGAATCTGTGTAGCTATTCTTTTACGGCATCTCTGTGCAGTCCATAAGCAAGCTCTTAGACAATCATGAATGGATCAAGGTGATAAGAATGCTAAAACAAACTCCAGGTAGCAATGAGGGGAGGGTATTGTGGGATGTCAGGGGGCCTCACGCAGCTGCTGGGTGCCTATTGCAGCCATCGCATAAATGTGTGACTATCTTACTTTGCATGCTGTTAGCCATTCCTGTTAGGTAACAGCCCAGTGATGCTGTTAGTAGCATCTTCTTAAATTACTAAGATTGTGTACGTGCAATATACAAAGGAATAAAGATGCAACCGGTTAAACAAACTTTAAAAATTTTACCCTCTTTAGATTGCGGTCAGCTGATCTCCCAGGCTGCTGCTTCCATACCTGATCAGATAATGGTTATGGCACAATCAGGTCAATCGCAAGGAGATGGTCAATCTGTAACAGCAATTCTATCCCAACAAATGACAGATAATTCATCAATGACATCTGAACAGAGCATGGAGAAGATCAGTGATTTGCTAGTTTCTCTGCAGAACCAGGGGACCAGTTTGTCTGGCTCTTTCTAACCAGTAAGTCTTAAAGTCAGGCATTGTTTTTTTTTTTTTTTTTATACAGCAGCATTTCAGCGTTAGGGTTTGTTATTTGGTAAAATGAGAGGCTTGGTTTATGGAGTTAATACATATGCAAGACAGTGTATGAAGTCTGCACTAGATCTGGTGGGAGCTATAATGCTCATGTTAGTTATTCTTGACCTTGTATGCTATAGATATGTTTGTTTGGTAAAGGTTTTTTTTTTTTTTTTTTTTTAATTTTGTCCTTGTTTTCTTTCAGGTAAAGCAGAAACTCTGAGAAGACTGGCCAGACTTACTTAGTACAACTGGATTTTTTGTACATTAACTATGGTCCAAACAGAACTGGTTTGTAGTGTCACGCCTGGCCTGTTTGTGTCCTCCTTTAGTATTTTCTAACCAATGCTACAGATCCAATAGATTGTCATAGCCCAGAAAGCAATAGCCGTGAGATTCCTGGTTTGTGCTAGCTGCTGTCATCCTACCAGCGGTCAAGCTTGGACATTCAGCAGTCATTGCTTTCTACATCCACACCTGTTGTCATGTTTACCTTTTTTGTTTGCTTGTTGTTCACAGGTGTCTGTGTGTAAAGTAGGTTTGCGTGTAAATATGTATGTACATAAAAGGATAAAATATATTTTTGTCTATAAACTTTCCCTTGAGGAAAACCTATTTTGTCCATTCAAGAAGCTGTGATTGTGAAAGCATGTCACACTATGTCTGTCACATGTAGCACTCAGTGTTATACATATATATGGCGCTCGTGCAGTTCTCCCTGCTGCTGAGGTAGCATTGCACATGGGTCAGTGAAGTGTTTAAAAGTAAAGCAGGTCTGGATCCAAGGCAGCTGCCCCCCTCCCCCCCCCCCACCCTAAAGAGGTTTGGCTCTGGAAGTCTCCTCTGTTTCTTTTAATCTTGTCAAATATGCACCCTATAATGACTGTCTAAGCAAGGTGCTGCAGGCTGCTCCAGCTGGAACATATTCGTTTCCCTGGTTATGTCTCTGATTTCCCTGTCTGTCCCCCTTCTTGTTAACATGTGATGAGAGGGTGCTTCTGTGCTCCCCCATGTCACACAAGTAATGCTGCACTTTGGGTTATAAGAAGTCTTTCTCTAACTGAGTTGTATTTTGTTCCTGAGCCATGTAGATATGTTTTATTGTTACCTTCCCTATTCCCTTTCTGTCTGTCTCTTCTTTAATAGCTCCTCAAAGGAGACTTTTAATGGTTTCAGTAGTGCGGGTTATTGCCGACATGAAGGGAACTTTCTCAGAGAGATCTGTTCCAGGTTAATTTAATTTTGAATACAATTTTAAGTCGTTCTAAACTTTTGGATGGTTTTTAATCTAATGCGTTTCATTTTATGGAAAGCTATATTTTGTATTTAGTAACTGGCAATTGCTAGATGTACTGATAAAGTGCATTAGCAGCATTCTATATAAATATGCATATTAAAAGTTTATATAAATACTATATATATATATATATAAATAAATATAAATATAAAATATTCTTTTGCACAATGTGGCAGATTTTGTAAGTCTTTGTCTCTGTGGCTCCCTGTATTTGATGTAAGGTAAGAACTAGATATGAACTGCTCTATTGGGGCAGCTTCTGGTAGAGGGGGGTGAATTTGTGGCGACCCCTGCTGGGTTTTGTACATCAGTGTTTGCAGTCCAGATACAATTATTTTTTATACTGGTCAGTCTCCTGTGTTCTGTCTTTTGGTACTTAAGTGTTGTGCAAGCACAACCAGTGGCTGGTTTATCTGATTCCTATGTATCATTCAATATTGATTTGCGGATGCAACATTGTTCAATCTGGTGCCCTCTTCATAGCAAGGAAGTTGTCTGCTGGACACATTACTCTAAATCCATGTTTTTTTATTTTAAATTTGGGTGGTTTCCCTTATGAAAATTTTATTGATGCAAAGGCCAGCATATAATAGTCAGATGGGCTTTTACTTTAGACTAGTTGTTGGACCTGCTCTATTCTGGGGTATTTAACTATTGAACTGAGACAGCCTGGTTTATTAAATAAGTGATATATTTAGTTTAGGAAGGAATGTTTAGAATTGGATTGGTCTGCCAGAGGTTCTCCTAGTGGGTGCCAGTTTGAAACAATTCCCATTAGCCCTTTCTTATTTCTTCCATAAATCATTTGGTACTGTCTCCCTCTATTTGCTGTGAGGGTGGTTCCTGGATGTCAAGTTCAACACACAGATTGTCACAGAGGTTTAATTAGACCTACTTTTCAAACCACTGATCACATTTTTATGTAGCCCATACATTTTTAAATTTGAACAGTTGGTAATGTGCCACAAATTATTAAAGGAGCTGTTCACCTTTGAGTTTACTTTTAGTATGTTATAGAGAGTGATATTCTGAGACAATTTCTTCATTTTTTTATTATTTGTAGTTTTTACGTTTTGTGCAGCAGCTCTGCAGTTTGCAGTTCCAGCAGCTATCTGGTTGCTAGGGTCCAAATTTCCCTAATGACCAGGAAGCAGTTTGAATGAGAGGATGATAAATGAATAGGAGAGGGTCTGCATAGAAAAATAAGTTATAAAAAGTAACTATAACAATAAAACCACACTCAAAGAGCAATTGTTTTTTGCTGCTGGGATCAGTGACCCCCTATTTGAAAGCTGCAAAGAGTTAGAAGAAAAAGGCAAAAAGATAAAAAAAAAAAATAAAATTGAAGACCAATTGAAAAGTTGCTAAGAATAGGCAATTCTATAACATACTAAAAGTTAACTTAAAGCTGAACCATCCCTTTTAAATTTGTGGGTTTTAATTTGTACTGTCTCCTGTGTTACGGATTCTCCAGGATGACATTTAGTAATTTGCTGCAGTATCTTGCTATGCTATGTAACTATTATCCTTTATTTATAGAGCACCAACAGGTTTGTACAGCTTCGTACAGAGATTGTTCATAATTGACATCAGTCCCTGCCCCAGTTGAGCTTACAATCTAATGTCCCTATGACATTCACACAACTCACACATATACTAGGGTCAGTTTCACCAGGAGCCAAATACTTCCTGTTTCCAGGAATTTGTGTGCCTTCTCAGCCTTCCACAACCAGTTACACATAGGCAACAGTTTGGTAGAACAACCCCCCAACAAATAAGTACAGTCAGCTGAATAAGTTCTGCTCACACACTAAAACACAAGGTTGGCCCCTCGGTCATGGAACAGGTTTAACTTTCATTTTTGCTGCTTAGTGGGAACCCTTGCTACATGTTCTGTTTTTCTGTCTGGGCACATCCCCTTAGTTTATGTTTTGGTTATTAGAGGTTCCAATACTACTGTATTACAGTTATATCTGAGATAACCCTTGAATATAAATAATATTTGTCTTCTTTGTTCAACCTAGAGTAATCTGCAGTGGCGGAATTAAATATTAATGGTTTAACTACAGGTTACTGTGCCCCGTGAGAACCTGTTTTTGGGCCTAAACCTTTGATTTTGCATATCATATTGCATATTATATTAAACGGGACCCCACTGGGCTCTTAGTACTCTTGGTACCCCAGTTACTGCAACTCTGTTACTCCTCTTAGAAAGTAAGGGCAGATACATTTTGGGAATGTTGTCACACACTCTCTGTACTTTGTACAAATTAGGCAGGGTGCTATTTTTTTTTTTACAGATCTTAAATAATTATTTTCTTTACTCATATTTTAATAGAAGCATTGCACACCCACACAAATGAAAATATTAGATAGTGCCTGTCTACAGCACTCTGATCCAGTTTGCTGTATGGTTACACGTCACCAAACATTTCTCCCAGTATTAGAATAGCCAGAAAGGCACTAATGCGAAAAATAGAATAACAAATGCATGTATGTAAATATGTATCTTTTTATATACATGCACTAGAATGTTGAGATGCTACCACACCTTGAAGCAAACAAAAGCAGAGAGTGGATGTATGATCAGGAACTATAGACTATCACACTGTGATGATGGCTTGAGGCCTTATTTGTGTCTAGTTCAGGATTGGTAGATGACCTCCACTAGTCTTACCCAAGGTGCACACATAGATTAAGCACTTCATGGGAAGGGACCTGGAAGATGAGATTTCCCACCAATTAATTTTTATGTAGTTGTTGGTGCCCCAAGATGAAGATGTTCGAAAATATGGTAATTGTTTTCCAGTTTTTATCATCAGTTGACATCAGCCTCATATGCCCTTAGCTTTCTCCTATGAATAGCCTGGAGTTGGCTGACTCCTGCTTGCTGCAGTTGTGTAGTTCTCTGGGTTGCAGATAGTGAACATGGCATCTCTTATTTTAGAAAACTCCATCTGTTATCCCATAGCATCAAGGCAAGGGCAACTAGTACGGGACCAAGTTTGAATTCTATCACTTCAGTTTTGTAACAACGCACATTTTGTATTGTATGGATTATCCGATTTGTTTCCTAGACCAGTTACCACCTTACAGTCATTTGACACCCCTGCTGCAGACTGCATGAAGGAGGAATGGAATGGTGGCTTGGATCTTGGTCACTGTGATTCTGAATACCTTGGTGATTTTCTCACAGCCTATTTTATTGTTCAGGCACTTGAATGTGCATTTGGGGATTAGTAAATTAGAATAGCAGTAGAACTAGTATTGGAACACAGCTACAGTATCAGTTATCAAATCGGCACTGCTGTAGAGTCTGTTTCCAGTTGGCTCTTTGAACTATGCCAGGCCCATGTTTACATTGCAGTATACCAAGAAGCCTCCAGCACTCAAATGGTTAAACTAGTAAGCTCTTCATGGAAATAGTATTTGTATAATAAAAGTGCATTTTTTGCAGTTAAGGTCCTGTTTTGTCACACTTATAAAGTCATCTTCCGGGCATATGACAAACATTCGCATATTCCAGAAACTTCTGAAGCTGCTTATATATACAAAATCTTTAAGCCATGTCTTTGCCATGTAAAGAATATGATATGATTGAAGAAGAGAGCAAGAACAGACTTTGCTAGGGATGCATTAAGCAATATAAGTATAGCTATGGCCCCCCAGCCAAGACTACATGCTGAGGCTGGAATTTGCCTGCCCCAACACACACAGTCCATATAGTGAGGCTTCATATTTATCCACAGGCAGATACATACTGTATATATATATGCAAAATAGAAACCTACACATTGTATGAAGGAATCCCCTGTAATACTGTACAAAACCAATATCCGAGCCTCTTTCCATCCCTGTTTCATGAATGAGTTGTGCAGTGCACGGCTTTGTTACAGGGGCTTTGATGGCTTTTATACCAGCTATTCAGTGTGTTCTTCTAGGGCAGAAATGTTTTTATTGTTTTTAGCAATCTTGTTATAATGTGTTAAATATTAAACAAAAGATATTTTGCTTCTATTGGGATATTTGTATACTCTTTGCAATTATATTTCTGTATAGAGAGCTGAAATCGATAATAAAACTTTCAAGGTTTTCAGTTGCTGTTGGTTGTGTTTATTCATTAACAGTCTCCTTACCTTTGCTTTAGCTGCTGCTTTTATTATTGGTCCACAGAGCAATTTAGAATTTCACCCACTAGAGGGCACAAATAAACTCTATGGTCACAGCCATGTACCGGTACCCCTGTCTCAATGTACTATTCATTCCTAGAAAACATGACAGAGTGCATTGTGAACATGTCTAGAAGTAAGTTTATTAGATAGCGTTTGAATCCAAAGAAGAGCAGACTCAACCCTTTGTGGGGTGTGGGTCTATAACACAAGTAAAGGAAAGTTTCAAGAGAAAATCCACTAAACATTGAATGTTGATGCTGGATAAATACAGTACCTGTGCCAGATGGAGGAAAGTTATGCTACTACTTTTTTCCCACATGTAACTGTCATGTTAGTCCAATGGCAACATTTATTCTCCATGATTTCAAGTTTCTCTGGTAGTGGACAAGTTGCAAAAGTTGCTCCTCCTCATTGCAAAAAAAGCCCTAAAGCAGCAAATGTGAGGTATATAATGGCCATAGGGAAAACCTTTAGATATCTCCATACAGGAGAGATTAATAGAATGCACTTTTCAAAAACTTATACCCCCAAACAATGTAGGTCTCTATGAAAATATATTGCATAAAGCAGCTCATATGTGAAACCCTGCTTTATCTAAATAAACCATTTTCATAATACTTTTTTAGTAGTATGTGCCATTGGGTAATCCTTAATAGAAAATTGCCATTTTAAGTACTAAGGCCACCCCCTGGGATTATCACAATTCACAGTGCACACAAACCAAAGAACACATACATGCTAGTTCACATCAGCACACAGACCATCACAAAATGGTGGCTCCTTTAAAGCAGATATGTTGCTTGCTTTTAGTGGGCATGCTTCTGGGAAGTGATCACCAATGAACAGGCGACAGACAGGAGGTGGCCACCAATGCAGCTGGGCAGCACGGTGTATGATGTAGCAGAGCAGTTCTAGGTGGTTCTCCTTAGTGCAGCTGGGGAGGGGGGAGGAGGGATCAGTGTGGGGGTCCGATGGATAATGTATGGGTATTGTTCTCCTTTAATATGTTACATGGAATTAGTTATGACTGTTGGTTCTCATACCGTGGTGCTTTGCCTAAATGCCAGCCAACAGTTAATCCATGCTTGTTGTCAGAGTTGGCCTTAGTTGCCTCTTTCTTCAGTATACAATCTGGATCTAATTCCTAAATTGGCACAAACTGTATGGGTTTTTCCCTAGACTCTTCTAGCCTTAAGTGATGTGGGACAGCCCAAAGAATCTATTCTGCCAGGACCTGGAGGCCAGAGAAATTAAATCTCCTTTTTAAAACATTTTTAAGAAAAGGTATCTATAATAGGAAGTTCACCTTGTATACTAGTATGTATAACCAACATATTATAGTATGACCAACTTTAAAGTTGGTCGTTATTTACACATTTTGAATTATGTGCCTTCCTTTTTGCCTCTTTTCAGCTTCCAAATGGGGGATCACAGCCAAATATTGTCTAGGCTTTTGAAGTGTTCAGTTAATGCCTATACCACCCTCCCAGGAACTCCTTCCTTCAACTTTTTTCTTACAACACCACAAAGTCTTGCACTAAACTGCCAATATACACGGGGCATTAAAATGTCTCTCGCTCTTAAAGCAACATTGAACTGATGCATGTAAATAACGTGATGACCAGATTCCAAGCAAGTGTAGAAAACATACATTTATTAACCACCAACCTGCACACACCGCTACATGCTTACAGCCTGGTGCTGCCAGCTTTCACCTGATTATCAGGAGGCAAAGGTTTGCCCATGTGCTGTCCAACACTTGGCCCAAATTTGTCACTGGCGCACTCTTCTGCTATCTCTGTCTTCAGTGCAAATCCTCCTTGAAAGGACAGGTCAAAATTCTCATTGGGAACAAAGCTTATTGATTTTTCTTCACAGATTTTGGCCAAGCGAGCCTTCCAGGCCTCCAGGATTTCAGAGCGCCTCTCAGGTGGAGTGTGGCTAATGCTGTAACAGATCTGGGGCTCTAGAACCTGGAAGCCACAGAAATGCAGAATGCCTTGCTGCAAAGAAAAGTAAAGGACTGACCATCATCATCATCTATTCAGAGTTACAAATCACAATGATAGCAAACAAGGAAGTTACAATACATTAACAAATGAGGGTACTGCTTCAGGTGCATTTTTAAGATGCTTGCTTATTCATGTAAAATACATTAGTCTAGTCGTCTCTATAATACTTGAAGAGGAACAAAACCTGCTGTAGAATAAACACCCTAAGGACTGCTGTGCCACTTACTCCATAGGTTTTGCTTCTACCTGGTTACCTGGGCACAGACCATTTGGATGATGCCAGTCTAACATTGCACACATACATCTATCTACATATTTATATTTTAACAAGTAGCCTGCGGTGCTGATACAGCATTGCTTAAGTGACACCCACAAGGCTAGATAGAGAGGGCTACTTCGGGTCTGATATTAAAATCTGAACTAGGGAAATTTATGCCAAAGCGAGTTTTGCTAAGCATTGACTGGGAGGGGTACTTATTCAACTATCCAATCCCTGCATTTTTGTTTAATCCCCTTTTGTGTCACAATATACATTTTAATACAATACAAACAATTGTTTAATGTTTTACCATTTATTTAAAAGAAATAGCAAAAGGGGTTATATGCAATTTTCAGTAGATGGGGCAGAATAAGGGACTTAATCTCCTAGCATGCCATTGTAGTAGGAGTGTAACAATTTTCATAATATTATATACAAGTTGTGATGTATACAGTGTTCCTACCTGTAATGGCCACAGCGCTACGTTTATATCACCATTAATGCCAGTTGGAGTGTACATGGATTCCATGCCCCCCGTAGTAAAGGACAAAACAGCTTTTTTATTCTGTTTAAGAAAAATAAAGTAGCATAAGGTAAAATAACACACAAGATTTTTTTGGGGCTTTGTAGAAGTTTTTCCACAATGTAAAAGTTTGAGAATCTGGGCAAATTATATTCTTAATAGAGTCACTTGTCCACAAATATTCCTAGAGGATGCGAGGGAAATACCGTTATCTAACCTGCTTCTGATTGAGCAAATGGGATCTACACTATGTACCCTGTCGAGGCATCACAGGATTTTCTAGTATCTATATTCTGCCTGGCCTTGTGCTGCATATATTTCATTAGGAGAAAGTGTTTGATCATAGCTTTATATTTCTACCTGCCTTATGTATGCTATGCAAATGTGCTGCCTGCTTTTTCTGCCAATATTAAATATGAAACT
Source organism: Xenopus tropicalis (assembly GCF_000004195.4). Taxonomy (NCBI): domain Eukaryota; kingdom Metazoa; phylum Chordata; class Amphibia; order Anura; family Pipidae; genus Xenopus; species Xenopus tropicalis. The sequence continues at coordinate 60,962,747 of NC_030680.2, read as the reverse complement.
GTCTGTTAAGGGGCATATTTAGTAAAGGCAATTACATAAATTAACATTAACATAAAATACTTTTAGTATTTTTAATGCCCCCAGATAAGGAGTATTATTAATAATATTTTCATGTGAATTAAAGCAATTTGTAATTTCACCAGAAAACACCACAATCTACAGACTTTTATTTATTGAGGGCAAGTAGTTCATTCAGCTCTTTGGATTTGCTATCATCAAGATATCAAACTCCATTGACTCAAGGCACAAGCTTAAGGTGGCCATACACGGGCCGACTATAGCTGCCGATATCGGTCCCTTGGACCGATTCGGCAGCTAATTGGCCCGTGTATGGGGAGAGCAGAGCGGCCTGGCCGACCGAGATCTGGCCTGAAATTGGCCAGATCTCGATCGGCCAGGTTAGAAAATCTGGTCGGATCGGGGACCGCATCGGCTCGTTGATGCGGTCCCCGATCCAACTGCCCCATTGCCGCCCACATAATCCGATCGTTTGGCCCCAGGGCCAAACGATCGGATTATTTTTTTTTTTAACCTAAATGCTCCCCGATATCGCCCACCCGTAGGTGGGGATATTGGGGGAAGATCCGCTCGCTTGGCGACATCGCCAAGCGAGCGGATCTGCTCGTGTATGGCCACCTTTAGAGTTACAAACCCCCAGACTTTAGTTTATTGTTGGAGAGCAACAGACTGATGAGAAAGTTCCAACGGTTTAAAAGCATGAATTCCTTGCCTGCTCTACAGAAGTTTTAGTCACAATGAATCATGGGGTTCCTCAGGAGGCACACATATCCCAAACACCTAGCCACTGGATTTATTTGAATGGGTTAGATTTATGAAACATGCTTACTAACCACCCTATATTTACCTAGAAGACAAGCCTGATGGCCAGGGAGCCCATAAGTTGTTAGACTAGTAGGCCGTGCAGTACACTGCAAATTGTCTGTCCCTACGGGAGTGGAGATGTATACTGATCACAGAAGGAATAGTGGTTTGAGACCACTGTTTGTCTCATGTGGAAACAGACCCAAAGAGAAGAATAAATGACCCTACATTGGAAACCTGCACCATATAGCAAACATGTTTGGACAGGAGAGTCCAAGGTCTCACACCCTTAGGGTACACTTAGAGGCATATTTATTATGCTGTGTAAAAAACTACGAGAAAATTTGCCACACATCGCCATGTAAAAATGACGTAAAATCGGTGTAATTGTTTTTTCTTCCACCGGAACTTATGGAAAATAACGGCGTAATATCCGGCGTTCAGATGGCGATCTTTTCTATTATTTTACACAGCTTTTTACTCCGTTTTTTTGGCGAATTAGTTTTACACAGCATAATAAATACGCCCCTTAGGATGTACCATTGTAGGCACTCTTGGAACTACAGAAGACTACTAGAAGTATAGAAGAATGACTTATATGCTTTCGTAGACCTGTAGTCTTGTCACTAAGTAAAGGGTGACCCTAACCAAACACTAGACTAAAAACGAAAGTTTGAACCCAAAAATCTTAAAGCTCCCTGCTTTTAACCACATTTCATACAAGCTTCCCTGATGCTAACATACTGTGCTACCCCAGCAAGCATGAGTAAGGTCCAAAGGCCATATTACCCTGACCCTAACGTGGTGAAAGAGTACAGGGCATATATAAAACCCCACCCTTGGCTAAAGAGAGGACATTACAGAAATAGCCCTTTTTCATAGCCTTCATTTAGTCTGGTTCTGCTACTTTAATATCTCAGTGTGCTTCTGGAAGGAGCATTTGGAGTATTTTGCATTCAAAACACACTTCACCTTTCTGGAATTGCTACATTTTTTTCATATGCACTGACCTTGAAATGCCCATTATCATACATTGATTGATAGGTATAGGCAAATCCACCGGTTAAAACTCGATCAAACCAGCCCTTGAGGATAGCAGGAAGTCCAAACCAATACATAGGGAACTGCAAAGAAAAGATGAGCTTTTAATCAAGTTTTACAGATTTTGCTGCTTGGAACCAATAGTTCAGCTGAATTGTTTGGGGCAATTTTTATTATAATGTGGTTTGAATAGTAAGAATAGTTAGCCAGGTGTTCCAGGTTATACCTGTTGCTGAAGAAAACACTATATTGTTTAAAAGACAAGAAAAGCCTACAATTAAGCATGTTACATTGTTACAGTCTCATTGCACTGTTCTCAAAGCACTTGCTGTTCCTCATTACTTTTCCCTCAATATTATCTCACATTACCTATGCATTCAAAGCATCTCTAGCTTTTCTCCCTCCCACCAACCCAGGGTCGAGAGCATGCGTAAAACAGTTTTGTGCACACTTCTTTGGGAGCCTTTTTTTCCTTATTTAGCAATAGTACTCTTCTCATGATACTTGAGAACCTTATCTTGACCCTGTGGCTCTGCCCTTACAATTACTTGAACGATCATGAACCTAAGAATCATGTTATCTTTGTAAAAGTATTAAAGTGCAAGCATGGCTCTTGGCAAGGCGCTATCAGCCAAAGAAAATCGGAAGCTACACCCTAATAAAACAGCGAGAGGCGAGATAAAACGGGAAAGTAAAAATGAACCATAGATACAAGTATTAATTCTAATAATAATAAATATAATAAGTACTCTGCCTAAAAAAAGCATACAACTACATAAGGTGGTCAAGTGTGAATGCACATCTGCACAAAATTGTATCCTTCCACAAGTCTATATTACTCTCAATGCAAGCTGGAATGTTTACAAAGATTTCATCTGACAAAGGGGATGATGTGCTCTGCCGGTCAATCGGAAGGAATTTCTACAGAAGAGTGCTGAAACTTCACTAAGATGGTGTCCGTGATAGGACTGTAAGCAGCTGAAATAGGAGGCTGAGGTACAGCTTTCAGAACTTCTGTGCAGGCAAAAAGGATATTGCGACTTAATACACAATAACAAAAGTTTGGGTTAAATAACCAGTAAGTCTACAATTAAGTGCAACATAGCATTAAAAGTATAAGGCTGAATGTACCTCACAAAGAAATTTGAAAACGACTTTTGCTTTTACTACGCTTGCATTTGATTATCTATATGACCAGTAAGGCCAAAAATAATTTGAATTTACATACCAGCTATAGCTACCTGTATATGTAAAACATTACCTGTTCTATTTGCATTGAATTTGCTGTCAGCACTGCAGTGTTGAGCCATAACATACTTGTTGCCTAAACACACACACCACCTGGTATCTCTTGTGTTAAGAAAACATATTTCTGTTTGTAACAAAGGCCCACAGAACAAAACTACAAGCATTTTAAATGAAAATATCATGCTTTTAAAGAAAATTATGCAGAATTTATCAGTTATAGACTAAGTACCTAAATGGCATTAAGACCCTTCAGCTAAAAACAGGGTTATTTACAAACTATTGAGCTTTAATTTTAAAGGTGGAGTCCCTTAAGCATGGTTGTGCAACTTTAATATTAGGAACACAACAAAGTAAAAACCCTGCCTATACTTACTACCTGGTATTTGTTTATTACCATTAATGTGGGCAGAACACTTAAACATCCAAACTTTACCAACATTTGGGTTCTGTAATCTGTTTTGTCAAGGGTGCACACTGTATCTTCACAACTTGCAGTGCAGTGATCACAACAAACTTTTGCATCACAAACTACCCTTTCTCTAATTGACAATCTGACAAATTATGATCTTGAGAAAGCATTATCTGTGATATAAAATGCTGTTAAGAAGTCCCAGATACAGTGCTTCTTGGGAAAAAATGTATACACCTATGCCTGTCCTGCCAACCTCTGACCTCTCTGGAGTGGGGGCATTTATAAATCAGAGCAAAGCCCTAATCCCTTTGTAAAATGTAGAAAGTAAAGCAGTAGAATTCTTAATAAATCAGATGAAAGTGACTAGGACCAGACCATAAATGACTTTGATGTAGTTGTCCAGCTTGAATTATACTGCAATATATGGACAAACAATCCCTGTTGTGCTTTAAGGGGAGGGCATTTCTTAGTAGATTATTGCACAGAATGTCTTAAAGGACATGTAAAGCCTACATTTGCCCACAATGTATATCAGTTGGGCACGTTTCCCCCACCCAAATGGCATCATTTGTACTGCATATATCCCCTCCGCTTGCCAGCACCATCACATTTTCCTATAGCAAATAGCAGCTTTCACCATTTTTCCTCTGATACATAATCAGATACATGTAAATCTGCAAACAGCATACACACAGACCCTTATTCAGCATACATTTCATCAAGAATACAGGCTCACACAGGCACAACTGTCTTTGATAAAAGTTCTGCATTGTTTGAGCTGAGCTCAGGAGAGAAAGTTAGGAGAAAACAATTGAAGTAGACAGCTAGAGCTGAGTTTGAGATGTGAACCAGCAATGCCAACTCTTTACTGGCTGCTAGACTGGAGGGCGTGTTTAGTAATCTGAATTAGAACAACTGAGCATGCCCACAAGCCAGAAGTCAAAGCAAATTCCTGAGGGAGGGGGCCGAGTGGGTTACAGGAGAAGAAGAAAATCTAAGTGATTAAGGAGATGTTGCAGCCTTACTATTAACCTTTGGACAACCAGAGTGGCAGGTATTGAAAGATTTGAAAGAGGCTGTTCACTGATTACATGTTTGTGTGTGGGGTTTACATGTCCTTTAATGTCCAGTATATATTGATAATGGGCGAATGCAGAGGACCTATTGTTGCTGTCTGCATGAATTTTGTCGTCACGGCCTCATTGCTCCTCTGCCTAATGGTTAAAAATTTAGTGGTGAACACAAATTTCCCTTTTTTATGTGTTCTGATCTCCCTATACTTCATCTCGATCCTTGCACTTAGTTTGGTTTAGGCCTAAAACATGTTTCCTGAATGGGCCACTTTCTACCAAGCATCAAACTAACATATATATTATATTAACATTAATTTCAATTGTGCTTAGGGAATACTTTCTAAAGGAAAACCAAAAGTAGTGAAAATACTGCCTCCACTTCACCCTGATACAAAGGCAGCAATCAGAATGGGGCTGTGCTTGATTATATAGGTCAGTGCTGTCCAACTTCTGCGGTGCCGAGGGCCGGAATTTCTCGCGCATACATGGTGGAGGGCCGCTAATGGAAGCCAGTTTTGACTACTCCCCCCTTTTAAACCACACCCACTTCAAACCACGCCCATTTTATCACAATGGTGGTAGTGCAGCAAAAACCCAAATGCTTGGTCCTCACTGCAGGGATATCAACCATCATTCATATGTGAAAGAATTATATTATGTCATATTAAGACATACCCTAAAACCCATATGCCTCCTCCTCCCCTATGGATAGCACAGCAACCCCCAGCATATAATTACACACCATAGGGATTATTTAATGGCTATTTCCAACTGCTAACAAACTCCCAGAACAAACCCCTGCCAGGTTCACCTCTCACAGGCACCTACTTGTGTGTGCCATACTCTGCCTGCCCTATGATGCCTGTGTCTGCCATATGCTGCCTGTGTGTGTCATACTCTGCCTGCCCTATGATGCCTGTGTCTGCCATATGCTGCCTGTGTCTGCCATATGCTGCCTGTGTGTACCATACTCTGCCTGCCCTATGATGCCTGTGTCTGCCATATGCTGCCTGTGTGCCATACTCTGCCCTACCCTGCCTGTGTGTGCCATACTCTCCCTGCCCTATGCTGCCTGTGTGTTCAATACCCTCCCTGCCCTATGCTGCCTATGTGCCATACTCTGCCTACCCTATGCTGCCTACACACAGACAGCATAGTCCAGGCACTACATACAATGTCTGAGGTGTGAATAGACAAACAATGTGGGTGATTACAGCCTGAGCCTGAGGTGTGAACACTGCAGGGGGTGAACAATGCATAGATTAAAAGGTGTGAACAACACAGGGGATTACATTTTTAAACAATACAGGAGGATTACAGCCTGAATCTGAAGTGTGAACCATGCAGGGGGGGCAGTTAATCTCAGTACTGAAACCATTTAAAGTTTACACAAGGGTAAACCATCAAAGCAGCCACACAGGTGGAGGGCCACACAGAGGGGGGCCCGCGGACCGCCAGTTGGACAGCACTGATATAGGTAGTTAAAATAACTTGTAGACTGAACAATTGGCACGTCAAGTGCAGTGATTTGACTGATATGCAGCAGGCATTACACCATAAATCCCATGCAAAGTAAATTGTTCCAATGTGTGCACTACTTACAGTTATTGTGCGAAACAGGTACAGTAATAAAAGCCCAATCTGGAAGGACTCAATCTATAAAACTGCAAGAATATGTAGTATCCCTGTACCTGGAAAATCACCAGATCAGCAGCTTCCAACTTGTTTTGTTCTTCTACAATATCTTGGCTCAGACGGCCTGCTTTCCATGCCTGCGTTGCCTCTGCTGGATAACTAAAGTGGTCTGGATCGATAGCATCTCCTGAACAAGACAACAAAAGACAATGAGACCTGCAGCCCTGTTCCATCTAAGGGTGAAGACACACGGGGCGATGCATAGCGAAAACTTGCAAGCATTTAGTTGCAACAACGCCATTAGTTGCCCAGTGTGTCTTCGCCCTAAATTGCAACCCATCACAATTCATTTAGAATTTACGTTTCTAGTAACTTCAGCACAACCTCTCTTCTATCTATCCAGACAGCATCTGAATCACAATGTACACAGATAATCTAGCCATAAAAGAACCCCTCAAATACTTGTAGCTTCCCACACCCATGTAGTTAAAGCAAAATAATCCGAAATTCAGTTTTATCCCCACTCCAATAACATGTCAGGTTCAAGAAGTTAAGTTAAAGTTCAAGAAATGTGTAGCTGGAAAACATATCCAGTGTAGCCTTCTTGTCCCTGAAGAAGAACACATTTAGTGTTCGAAACGTTGGATTAATAAATTTTTTTTGTTCTTTTTTAAGTCCCTGTGTGTGCGGCACTCATTTTATTTACATAAACTTCTGGCCAGCACCTGGGGCAGTTGATTGTTTGCAGGGAGTGCTCCTGTTGTTTCATATACACAGGTATAGGACCCGTTATCCAGAATGCTCGGGACCAAGGGTATTCCGGATAAGAGGTCTTTCCGTAATTTGCATCTCCATACCTTAAGTCTACTAAAAAAATCAATAAAACATTAAACCCAACAGAACTGTTTTGGCTCCAATACGGATTAATTATATCTTAGTTGGGATCAAGTACAAGGTACTGTTTTATTATTACAGAGAAAAAGGAAATCAGTTTTAAAATTCTGAATTATTTGATTATAATGAAGTCTATGGGAGACAGGCTTTCTGTAATTCAGAGCTTTCTGGATAACGGGTTTCCGGATAAGGGATCCCATACCTGTATACGTTTCTTGTTTTTTTCCCCATTCTACATTTTTAAAGTTTTTCCGCAACAATTTTCTTGAACCTTCCCACACCCATCCCGAATGGGAAACAGAAAACTGAAAATACAACTAAACTAGATTAATTAAAATATAGTTTAAATTCACATGAGACTCATAACACCAGAAAAGATACAGTGAGTAGTGTGGCCATCCACGTTAAGGTGAGGACACCAAATGAGGGGATTTTCTCCCGATATTCCCACCTAAATTGGGCCATCTTGGGCTAATTCAATTGCTACAACGACGGATATAGGAGTGTGTTTCACTCTCAATAGTAGAGCTTTATCAAAGCCTTTTATTATTATTTTTAATTTTCTGAATCCCAATCTGGTTGGCTGTGAGAAGGTGGTTTTAAGGTTTTGATATGGAATAAAGGTTTTTTAATCATCTTCCAGTGTGCAAGCCTTTTACAAATGAAAGTGGGTGCGAGAGGGAGCAAGTATTTGAGGGGTTCTTTTTATATCTTCCATACTTTCTTTTATGGCTATATTATCTATGTACATTTGGATTTAACCCTGATGTGTACATCAAGCCTAACTCCTCTTCAATTTGTGGAAGAATTTCTGCTTGAATAGGAGAATATAACTTTAAGGGGACATATTGTGTGAAAAACAAGATGTGCCAATGAACTGCACTCATCTAAATATAGAAGGAATGTGCTTTAAAAAGTAGTGTTTTGGGCTTATTTATAGAAAAATTCTCTAAAAACCCCTTAATCCTGCCCATCTGTTCCATTTCCTGTGCAGGGCTGGGGGCGGCGGCAGCACACTGCACTGTAGAACAGGAACCAATTAGCAGCTAGGCTGACCTGATAGGGAACTGAATAAAGCCTGTCTTTGCTTGTGTGACTGCAGGGTTGTGATTGGCTATCCCCTTCCTACTATGCTTCTGGCAGGGACCATTAGGACATGCTCACACCAAATAAAACACAGACCCGAGAGGATCTGTAAGGAGCTCTAATAAATTGCCCATTTTTACTTTTATTAGTCTCTGCAGCCATTTGTGGAGATGGGATTCTCACTCGTAAGCGCAGAAGAGTTGCACACAATTAAATATTTCAGTATTTTACCATGTTTGAAATCAAATAAACATGCAGTTAAGGGTTTATAAGTGAATCACCTGAAATATCATTTCGCGAAACAACAGGATTAAACTTCATGGTGTAAAGGTCTGATACAGTGACATCCCAGCCATTCATTTTCAGTGCTTGTACTGCAGCCTCCTTCATAGCGTAACTGAATGATGTCCTCTCGGCATGAGCCAGCACCACGAGAGCCCTTTTAGCTTAAAATGGCAACATAAAATATTGTCAATATGGATCTCTTGCAATTTTTTTATTTATCTGCTGTTAGAGTCTATATCTGTGCAGAGTCTATAAAGAAATATTAAGAAATCAAATAAGATGGGTTGTGCATAACAGTATATAGTATAAAGAAAAATAATAAAAGTAATAGCAACCTTTTAACTTTCCTAAAATATTTAAGGTGTGGTTCACCTTCTATTACTTACTATTAGTATGTTACAGAATGGCCTATTCTTAGCAACTTTTCAACTGGTCTTAATTTTTTATTGTTTTTGAATTATTTGCTTCCTTCTCTGATTCTTTCCAGCTTTCAAATGGGGCAGCAGCCAAAAAATGATAGCTCTGTGAGGCTACAATTTTATTGTTACTTTTTATTACTTATTTTTCAAATTTCTGTCACCTGTTCAAACCACTGCCTGGTTGCTAGGTTAAATTTGACCCTAGCAACCCTAGCTGAAATTCCAACCTGGACACCTGCTGAACAAAAAGCTAAATAATTCAAAAACCGCAGATAAAAAATGAAGATTAAAGATGAACTACTAGAAAATGCAGATGATCATTTAAAAGGTCAGTAGACATTTCTTTTTTAAAATTTCTGCAATGGACTTGGCTTAACGAAATATTAAAGGGGAACTAAAGGTTAACAAATAATTAGACTGGAAATGATGCACTTTAAGGGTTGGCTTTCTGTGCCAAGCAAAGGCCACCACATGCCTTTAGTGAAGAGCTGTGCCTCCAAATGCACACAGTGCATATTCTGTGATGCTGTCAGTTATTGAGCTTTGGGACAGCACATATGCATCACAGGAATTGCTTATAGCTGGTGTTTGGTTGGTAGTTAGGTAATTACCTACGCATTCCTAGTGTTCTGAATCTCTCCTGTATATTGTACCAATGTTTAAACTAATACAGTGATGGAAATGATATCCTGTGTATTTGCATACAGGCTTTTGGCCACCTCACAATTTGCTGTAAGCACTGAGGTCACAACTTGTAGAGCTTATTCAGATGCACAGCCTACAGTGAACACAGGGAGAAAGTATTCTATAATCTGTCTATAATGCACGTCCAATGCCAAGTAGCACTAATTCATGTTAAAGCACTCAGTGTATGCCCTCTGGGTGTGGGAGTGGATAGACAAAATAAGTACCATTTATTCTATCACATGACTTTACACACGCTGGTACTAACTTGCACGCACATATAGCATATAATATTGTTAAAAAACAGATAAATATGTCTGGGTGCTGGCCAAATAAACTAAATATAGAGAGAGTACCATTTTTTTTTAATCAAACATCTAAAGTTTCGAGCATAAAAAGTGCTCTTCCTCAGAGATAAGCTTTTCCCCAAGAAAGAGCAATGTCTATGTTTGACACATTGGATTTTTTTTAAATAAAACTTTTTTCTGTATATTAAGTTTCAGTGTGTGCAGTACTCTCTCTCTCTATATATATATATATACATACATATACAAATGTATTTTGAACCTTTAGGTTCAACAGATCACTTCAGGGGCAAATCTAATAAATGCATGTTGCAGGGCTGCACTGATTTATTGTATTTAAATTACTTTGCAGTCAGTGCAGCCCTTCTACATGGATTTTTTATTTTCTGTTCCTAAATGTTCAAGTGATCTGCTGTAGCTTACGGGTTATTACCATTGTGGGCTTATATATTAATGTATACCTCGTACTAACACTGCAATACATGAATATAAGTATACAGGATGAAAGTGGGCACGTTACTTTATTACACAAGCGTAGGTTTATGCCTGCACCCTCGGGCTCCTTTGCATCTATCCCGTCTGCAGAGGTTATTGCGCAGTATTGTTTGTCTCCCCCACTAACAAACCTCTCTTTTGCCTTCCTGTCCTCCCATGGGTCGCATATGACGACTCCCAATCCCAGCACCCCTGGTAACTCACATGCCGCTGCCGCCATTGCTTACTGCTCTGCAGAACTCGGTTGCGACTACAATCCTGACGCGCATTCGGTCCTTGAGTTTTGACACTTGCACAAGACTCCTCCTATTATGTAAGACCCCGCCCCTTGGATGGGTTAAATTCACTGACGCCGCCACGCCCGCACTCTGCTTACTGATGAAGAAGTTTGGGCGGGGAATTTGCCTATATGGTAGAAAGGAACATTTTGTCTTCATCATTCAGTAATGAACTAGCTTGTCGTAATGATGCAATGGCAGTAGCTTAAACACAGGTTACTGGGACCAATTACTATAAACATTTTTGCGCCTATGCCAGTGGGTATTGAGTTTAGTCCTCTGGGGTTTGGGGCAAATTGATTTCACCCTTATAGAATGGCCTAGCCCTAGCAACTTTGCAAGTTTTTTGATTATTTGCATTAATCTTCTACATCTTTCCAACGTTTAGGGCCGTGAAACACGGGAGATCAGACCTCCGTTGTCGCGGTTGACTAATCTCCCCACAATGCCATCCCACCAGGTAGAATGTAAATCGCTGGTGGGATGGCATACGCGGTGCCGCAATTTGCCGAAGTCACCGAAGTTTCCTCTGAAGGTATATAAACTGTATAGTTGCCACTGCCTCACTGGGTTAGAAGAATATTAAAAACTATTACTAGCACTTAGGTCTGGATAGGGTTCTAAAAAAAATACAGGGCTTCCAATCTGTGTTATGATTCTGTGCTATTAATAACATTGACACTGAATATAATTTTTGTTGCTGGAAAAATACCAACCAGGTGGCAACACTAGGGGGCAGATTTACTAAGAACGCTCCGAGCGTATGTTCGCCGAATTTTTCGTCGATTGAGCGACTTTTTCGCCGGCCGCGCAACTCTTTCATACGCTTGCGCAACTTTTTCGTATGCTTGTGCGAAAAAATCGGAAAGGTTTTCCTACTGTTCACGATCGTTCAGTACAAAAATTTTGTGACTTTCGGATCGCCAATACGATATTATCGTGACTAATACGATTTTTTCGTAAGCATTTTCGTGATATTAGCGATCTTCCGAAATTTTTGTATCCAATCCGAATTGATCCCATTCAGCATTCGAACTCGTGATTTCATGAATCTGCCCCTGGGTCTGAGAACTCTGAATATATTAAATAATATACTGAATAAACAGAAAACAAACAATGTAGGCAGCCTCCCTTTGCTTTACGCCTCATTTGGTATTTCAAAGAATAACTGCCTTTAATTATTACATAGCGCCAAGTCCCTGCCTGCCTGAGCAAGCCTTATATGTTATTATGGAAAGAGATTCACACTAATTATTAAGTTTATAATGCCGCCTTTAGTTATTCATCATATTATCTTGGCCACCTGAATCTGTGTCTCTGTGTCACAGAGATGTGCATTGGATCTTTGCAAGCTGCAAATATAAAGCGCCATGTATTTAATCTCTTGATGAGCATTTGCACAAGCACATTTGGGCAATTGTTATAGTTAGCAAGTATATATACTGGAGTATAAGCCGATCCGAATATAAGCCGAGGTACCTAATTTTACCTAAGAAAACTGGAAAAACTTATTGACTCGAGTATAAGCCTATGGGGTGGGAAATGCAGCGGCTATTGCTAAGTTTCAATAATCAAAATAAATACCAATACAATTACATTAAATGAGGCATCAGTGGGGTATATGTTTTTAAATATTTATTTCAAAGAAAAACAGTAAATTAGCTCTGTAAGTGGAGAAGAAGGTCAACAAAAACAATATGGTATCAACAATGATACCTTAAGAGTACTACCCCCTTAGCTCAATCAGCAACCCAGATAAAACACAGAGTTAAAATCATTCAAAACTATATATAGATTATACAGAATATAAAGTGCAATGTCTAGTGCAGAATGGGGCAGATGAGGATGCTAGATGGAGATGAATTGGGAGCGGGCCAGGGCAATGGAGTGTCTTTCGAGTGGCCTAATTTGCACACCAAGGACACAGGGTGTTAATCTGGAGGGACCCATGGCACCCGACTCGAGTATAAGCTGAGGGTGACTTTTTCAGCACATTTTGGGTGCTGAAAAACTAGGCTTATACTCGAGTATATACAGTATTTGGTGCAGCTTGTGCAAGCTTTTAGGCAGGGCCGCCATCAGGGGGGCACAGGTGGGACAGACCCAGATGATTTTTGCTTTTAAGGGGGGCTGCAATAGAGCTGAAATAAAAATTATATGGTAGTAATATTTACATATTAGATGGGTTTATACTTTATATTAAGAAAGTGTTGAGGATGCTATATCTGTTTTGACTGAATACAGTGTGATATAGTGGGATTAACTTAGAGGTGGGTACTAGTTAATATTGCTCCATTATTATTGGTTGTTCTGGTAAAATAATTTTTGGATTGATTGGTTCTCGAGGATGAAATATAAAGCCTACAAAATGATGGTGATAAACCTAATAATGTTTAGTGACACTAACAAGCTATGTAATTTGCACCCCAATATGATGGCCTCCTAGTCAGTTCTTTGGTGGCTTTGTTAATAGTGTAGCCCTGGTGTGTAAACCTCAAGTCTATAGATTGTAAGCTCTACGGGGCAGGGACCTCCATCCTTTTGTGTCTTTGACTCTTAACTTGTTGCAACTGTATTTATCTTGTATTTATCTGTATTTATTGTTATACTTTGTATTTATCTATTATTATCTTAATAACCCCGTTTGTATTAATCTATTCTACTGTGCAGCGCTGCGTACATAAGTAGAGCTTTATAAATAAAGATATACATACATACAAGTAACCATACTTGATTGATTAGTAAACAAATGTAGAGTGGTTTGGTTGATGATTATGTGATACACTTGGATAAATAAGGATATACAGGTATGGGACCCGTTATCCAGAATGCTTGGGACCTGGGGTTTTCCGGATAAGGGGTCTTTCTGTAATTTAGTGTGCTAATAAAATTATTTACAGTAATTAAACCCAATAGGATTGTTTTGGCTCCAATAAGGATTAATTATATCTTAGTTAGAATCAAGTACAAGCTACTGTTTTATTATTACAGAGAAAAAGGAAACCATTTTTAGAATGTGAATTATTTGATTAAAATGGAGTCTATGGGAGATGGAACTTTCTGGATAATGGGTTTCCGGATAAGGGGTCCAATACCTGTAGTTGGTTTTGATATATATATACATATAAATGTTACAAAAAGTAGAATAAAGCTGAGCCTCAAGCCAGTTATATTTTATTGGTAGGTGCACACATATCATTTTAGATAAGCATTGCAAGATAAGCATTACATCATATTTACATAATAACGGAAAATTTTTACCATACTTACCGTAATTTTCGTTTCCTGGTTACTATGGGCAGCATTCACACCTCTGGGTAATTCCCCGCCCTCGCTTAATGATAGGACAGAAATTAATTAATTCAATTAACCACTCTATAAGGTTCCCCCCCCTACCTCAGCCCCTTGTCTTTATGTCCGAGCTAACTCAGGGGAGGGTTCGGTGTGAATGCTGCCCATAGTAACCAGGAAACGAAAATTACGGTAAGTATGGTAAAAATTTTCCGTTTTCCCCGGTTACTATGGCAGCCTTCACACCTCTGGGTTCGTACCCTAGCAATTAGAAGGGATGGGAATAATTAACCACAATCATGCTTAATATTTTTATTCTTTAGCGCATTGCACCGCTTCCAAAATTTTTCTCCCAAAATTAACGTCTTTTGAGGAGACAAGGTTAACATGATAATGTTTCAAAAATGTTTTAGCTGAGCTCCACGAAGCCGATTTGCACACCTGGTCTAGTGTGACATCTGCCTGAAACGCCCAAGAAGCACTCAACGCCCTTGTGGAATGTGCCTTAACCCCCTTTGGAATTTGGTGTCCTTCTGTCTTGTAAGCTATCTGGATGCATCTCACAATCCATCTGTTTATTGTGGATACTGAGGCTGCCTGGCCTCTCTTATTACCTTCTGGGATAATAAACAATCTGTCAGAATTTCTCCATTCTTTGGATCTTGCCAAATAGGTTGAGAGACACCTGACAAGATCTAGAGTATGCCAAGCCCTTTCTACCTCCGATGTAGGTTCAGGGAAAAAAGCTGGCAACACTGATTCATGATTCATGTGCAGAGCCGAGACCACCTTTGGAAGGTATCCTGGTACTGGCCTTAGTAAGACCTGATGCGGTTGGATAACCATAAACGGGGCCTCTGATGAGAGCGCCTGCAGATCACTGACTCGTCTGGAAGATGTGACGGCTGTCAGGAAAACCGCTTTTAATGATAACATCATATCTGAAATACTTTCAATAGGTTCAAAAGGTTTCTTTGTAAGCGCCTGCAAAACCACTGGCAAGTCCCATGTAGCTGAGAGTGCCCTCTCTGGAGGTTTGAGATGTAATACTCCTGTCATAAATTTTGACACATTCTGGTTTTCTGCCCAGCGTATGCCTGTTAGCGCTGAGATTGCTGAGACCTGTAGTTTTAAAGTTCTTAAACTTAGTCCTTTGTCCAGGCCTGCTTGCAAGAAATCTAAGACCTGAGCCACAGAGGGATGATCTACATTTATCTGCTTTGCAGCACACCATTCTGAAAAGATCTTTCCAATTCTAGTATATGTGTTATTCGTAGAATTCTTTCTGGCCGATAGCATAGTTTTAATTACTGCTTCCGACAATCCTTCCTTATTCAGTCTGTTCCTCTCAGCCTCCAAGCAAAGAGGCAAAATATTTGTGGACTGGGATGTTTCACCGGCCCCTGTTTCAACACATCTTCCCTGTAACTCAGGGCTAACGGTTTCTGAATGGTCATCCGCCTCAAAAGAGGATACCAACTTCTCCTTGGCCAATTCGGAATAATTGCTATGACGTTGGCCCTGTCCTTCTTGATTTTCCTCAGAACTCGAGGTATTAGGGGTATTGGAGGAAAGATGTAAAGGAGTCCCTGACTCCAATCCTGCTGAAGGGCATCCACTGCTAGTGCTTGGGAACAATAAAACTGGGAAAAGAATCTCTTCACCTTCCGATTGCTCGGGATTGCCATTAGATCCACCTCTGGAAGACCCCATTTCCTCACAATTTCCGCAAATATTTCTGAATTCAGTTCCCACTCGTGTTTCCCTATCAAGGTTCGACTTAGAAAATCTGCCAGCACATTCTCCTTCCCTGGTAGATGCAGTGCGGAAATCCCCTGTAGATACTTCTCCGCCCAACTCAGAATTGGGTGTAACTCTGTCATTAAATTCTGACTGTGCGTTCCGCCCTGTTTCTTTATGTAGGCAATTGCTGCTTTGTTGTCCATCTTCACCAACAATGATGAACCTCTCAGATGATCTTTGAAAGCCTGAATCGCTTTCCAAACTGCTCTTAATTCCAATATATTGGCTGGAAGACTCTGTTCTTCCTCCGTCCACAGTCCCTGACAATACTGTCTTCTTAGATGGGCTCCCCATCCCATAGGACTTGAATCTGTCGTTAGAGTTACCCATGTTGTCTCCGTCAAGGAATGACCCTTCATCAGATTCTCCTCCAGAAACCACCACCTCAATTCTTTCCTGACATGTTCCTCCATGAATATCTTCTGATTCCAGTCTTGCACTGTTGGATTCCATTGCTGTAGAAACATTCTCTGCAAAGGCCTGGCATGCCACCTTGCCCATTTTAACATCGGAAAAGTTGAATTGAGGAGACCTAGTACACTGGCCACTTGTCTCGCTGTACTGTAAGTCCTGTTCCTCAAAGCTTTTAGAGCTAACTTTAACTTGTCTTTCTTTTCTTCTGGAAGAGTCACCAGGTTCTGATTCGTCATAAATCTGGCTCCCAGATAAATTAGATCCTGTGAAGGCACCATTTGACTCTTCTCTACGTTCAAAATCCATCCATGTTCTGAAAGGATCCGGATAACCCGATCTCTGTGCCGAATTAAAAGCTTCTGATCTTGCGCTATCAACAGGATATCGTCCAGATAATGATATATCTGAATCCCCAACTTCCTGATTTCTGCTATCAACGTCTGAAGAATCTTCGAAAATACTTGAGGTGACGTTGCTAATCCGAACGGAAGGCAGGTGAACTGAAAATGCAGATCTTGACTTATCGCAAACCTCAAAAATCTTTGATGAGATGGAGTTATAGGTACATGGAAATAGGCATCTTTTAAATCTAAAGACAGGAGCCAGTCTCCTTCCTGGACGATCTCTACTATTGAAAATATTGATTCCATCTTGAATCTTTTTATGTGCAGAAACGTGTTCACTGGCCTTAAGTCCAGGACTGGCCGGAAATCTCCTGACTTTTTCTTTAACATAAAGAGAATCGAATAAATTCCTAGTCTCCGAAATCTTTGAGGCACTGGTATAATCGCCCCATCCACCAAAAGCTGTTGGACGTAATTGACCACAATCTTCCTGTGTTCTATTCGATAAGGGATGTTTGAGATTACAAAATGATTGTGACTCGGAGTCTTCATGAACTCCAACGAGTAGCCTTGCCTTAATGTCTGCAATACCCACTGATCTGTAATTGACCTTGTCCAGACTTCTATGAAGTGTGTTAACCTCCCGGGTATCTTTGAAGTCTGAACTGCCCAGCCTTCAGAACTTCCTAAATGGCCTTCCTGCCGCTCCTCTGCTTCTTGAGCTCTTGAATAGCGTATTCTGACCTCCTCTCCATTGAGTTGGCTGATTATATTGTCTCGAAGGTCTAAACTGTCTGTGCTCAGCAGATGTAGTTTTATTCCGAAAGGAAGATCTATCTGTATTGGAACCCGATGCTCTAACTGGTTTCTTCTCTTGAGGCAGAAAAACACTTTTACCTCCCGTTACTCTTTTAATAATGTCGTCTAGCTTTTCTCCAAAGAGCATTCTACCTTCAAAAGGCAAATTACACAGATTCATCTTGGACGCTTTATCAGCATCCCATGCTCTCAGCCACAGGGCTCTTCTTGCTGCCACCGAAAGAGCCATTGCTCTAGAGGAAGAGCGAACCAAATCCACCGAGGCCTCTGTAACAAAATCCGTGGCTAACTTTAATTCCGCTAATGCATCAATGATGTTCCTCCTATCTACACCTTCTCTTCATGCTGTCTCCACATTTTGCATCCACATTTGCATAGCTCTGGAAATAGAGGTAAGTGCTAAAGCCGGCCTACACGTTGCCCCCAACGCTAAATGTGCCTTCTTCAATGACGCTTCCATTTTCCTATCCATAGGATTAAGAAACGAAACCACATCATCCACTGGCAAGAGAGTCTTTCTGGATAATCTGGAAACTGCCGCATCAACTTTCGGTGGCTTATCCCAAACTAATTCTTCTTCTTTCAGAAAAGGATAACATCTCTGCACCCTAGGAGGAATCGGATACTTAGCATCAGTTTTCTCCCATTCTCTAACCACAATCTCTTTAATCACTTCATGCAAGGGAAAAGTAGCTCTTTCCTTCTTTAAGTATTTAAATGGATTAGAAGAAGATGTCTGTTGCTCTGATTTCTCTGGTAACTCCAACTGAGTTCTCACTGCCTTAATTAACGGTTCAATAAGTGTCTCGTCAAAAGATGAAGCAATCTCTTCCTGAAAGCCTTCTTCTTCCTCTGAATCTGCCATAGAATACGGTTCTGGTGACCTATTCCTATTAGCACTGAAGTCTTCAAATCTTTGAGTCTGTGCCGAACGCTTTGTCGCCAAGTTAACACCTTCTGCTACTGCATCTCCAATCCACCTCATAACATCAGCAGTATCCGCTGCAGCATCTCCTGCTAGTCTTCTAGTACATCTTCCACACAACTTTGAATGCTTTTGGGCTGGATTATCACAGGTCACACAATTCTTATGTTTTTCTTTAGAAGCAGACTTTTTCGGGGTAGGCACACTGAAACAACATACATAGAATTTTAATAATATTGCACTCTTTTGTAAGAACCCAACACAAACCTTACCTAACAGTGGCTCACCTCCTAACATCACTGGCAGCATTTTCTGGGCTACTAGGCACATCAAGATTAGAAGTCATCTAAAACAGAAAGAAAACCAATTGCAACCTATCCCTGCAAACACAAAAAACTTGCGTTTACCAAAACATCACTTAGCCTACCTTAGCAGAAGCGCAGAAAGTCAGGGGAGACACAGGCACTCCGTGCTCCAAGGGAAGCAGCAGGGGACAGTCTAGTCAAGGCGCTACAGAGAGGGGACGCCACGGGCAATTCCCCTGTTGAAAAAGCCCGTGTTCGCGCCGTTCTCGGCGTTCCGCGGACCCGGAAGTGACGTCAGACCCGGAAGCGACTATGCGTTCCAAGCTGGAACGCATCGCGTCCCGGCTCGGCACTTCCGGACCCGCAGAACGAAGCTGCGCTGAAAAAAAGAGAGCAGGTAAGGCGAGGAGAAAGATTAAAAGTTTTAAAACTTTAAGAAACTAACAGTGCCGCCCAATAGCTTGGTCTGAGACACAAGCATACAAAATCGCTCCAACTGAGTGACTCAGACGCGGAGCTGCAAGGAAGAACCCCGGGCTGCCTAATAACGGGGTTGGCCAGCTGACCTCCTCTGAGAGGAAATACAAAGTGCATGGCCCTACCAGGAAGAGAGGCTAACTCCCCGGGTATGGGATCCCAAAATTGGGTCCATGTGAGCCACAAAATAAAAATATTGTATCAAAAAAATCCTAAAGCGAGGACAGAAAAAAAGACAAGGGGCTGAGGTAGGGGGGGGAACCTTATAGAGTGGTTAATTGAATTAATTAATTTCTGTCCTATCATTAAGCGAGGGCGGGGAATTACCCAGAGGTGTGAAGGCTGCCATAGTAACCGGGGAAATACAGATTCATAAAAATTCCCACAGAAAAACATACATACCATCCAACAAAAATGCCTATAGATCTGGGCAGGAGAATTACCCAATGGTTTTGCAAAACCACCTTTTTTTCAGTGTGCAAGGTCTATCTATTTCTCTAAATATGTGTAATTACCAGAAACAATCGCTGAAATAAAAATTAGTTTCTCTAGATGCACCAAGTACATTTTAACTATTGCCTTCCTTCTTATGAAACTGGTGCAGTTAAGGAAAAGCAGTGTATGCATAAATGCTAAGTACTGAGCCAAGAACAAGAAAGGAATACCCAGTTGGATACTGTGGCTTTCCTGGCACTGTTTGTATGACTAGGTTTATCCAATTGTGTTCATGCTGAAATCTTGATAGGATGCAGAGAAGGAATGTGGGCATGACTAAAGAAACATTAGCAGCTTTGTCTCAGTGCTGAGTCACAGTGATTCTTTGCCTCCTATTCCCCTGGCTGCTCTTCAATGTTTGAAGTATTTACAGAACCCAGTGAACTCCTATCATTTACTAAAAATCAGATAAAATCTTTTAATATTTGTAGTATTTGGATTTATTTATTCTGAGTTGGACAGAACGCAAAACATTTAATACATTTAATAGCACACCTGAAACGGTTATGTTTACTGCAGTATGTTTATCACATATAATAATGGATTTGAGGAGTTCTATAAGAACATATAAAGCCAACAGGATTTTCTTTGTAAATTTTTATTTATGGACACTTTCTTACTGCAGCCATGAACAATTTGGTATACACAAATGTATTTACATAGTTATAGAAAGTATGATAGAAATAGAAATAAGTATTAGGGAAAAATAAGCTCTCTGACTATGATAATTTGAAATATAGTATTTACTTATACCAGCACTGGAAGAAAGGAGCATAGTACTAAAGGGCACCTGTCACCTAATATTTTCTTCCACTGGAGGTGCAGCTAACAGAGCCCACACTCCTGATAGGGGAAAGTCCCCTAGTGCTTGCACTGGGAGCTCAGTAGCAGGCAGCCATGCTGGGAACATGTGCGCATTATGAGCAAGTGCCCCAGCTTGCTTGAGCGTGATGTTGATCAGTTGGCACGGCTCCCCAATCCTATGGTCTGTTAGCCTGCACCTGAAGGGGGAAACATTATAAGATGATAGGTGCCCTGTAATGTTATGCTCCTTTCCTGTACTTCACATGGCAGTGGGCACTACTTCAGGAGGGTAGTACTTCATGCCCACTGCTATGCTTCAGTCCAGGAAAAGAAAATCTTGGTAAGCATGAATTGATTTTTCCTTTTCTTCTAGTGCTGGTATTGGTAAGTAAGCTCTTGTCGCTTCCTTTTGATCAGTTATAATGATATGTAAGGGCACATAGAGCTTCGCTGCTGCCAGTCTCCATTTTCTCTCCGCTCCCTTTACTATGCTTCTGCACTTACCCACAAGTCAAGAATCTGCCCTGCATGGCATTAGCCTAAAGAGTACTGCATTGTTTTCCCAAACGTATGTTTATGGCTGTCAACAGAAACCAAACACAACCTCCAGTAAGTCATTGTTCCCTCTAATTTCCTTACAGCCACCTGTGAAAAAGTAAATTTCGTATCTACCATAAAAAAAAAAAAAATAAAAGCTGCATGTGCAAAGCTGTGAGTGGATCTGAATAAATTCTTATAAGAAGGGCAACATCTTTAGGGTACATAAATGTAGATGTAACCATTTTATTGCTTCTCATTTATTGTTATAGTCTTTTAATCAGAAATTATTGCAGTTTCAGCAATTACAAATGATTACCCTTTTCATTTCCAATATAATCCAATACAAGCTGATATCTGTCTAATGTCAAAAGTCCCCATTTTTGTATTACTTGTCAGTAAGTGATTAAAGGAGAAGGAAAGGCAAAGTCACTTGGGGGTGCCAAATTTTTAGGCACCCCCAAGTGACTTTAATCGCTTACCTTTTACCCCGGGCTGGTGCCCCTGTTCCCAGGGTAGCTGCAGTGCTTCCTCCTTCCTGCTTTGCGCATGCGCAGTAGAGTGAAAAGCCGAACTTAAAAAGAGAAGTCGGCTTTGCACTCTACTGCACATGCGCCTGTCGTTTAGTCATTGCAAAACAAAGCAGGAAGGAGGAAGCGCTCCACTACAGGTACCCCGGGCTGGTGCTGTTTTCTCCTAACAGGGGCACCAGCCCGGGGTACAAGGTAAGCGATTAAAGTCACTTGGGGGTGCCTAACATTTTGGCACCCCCAAGTGACTCAGCCTTTTCTTGTCCTTTAAGGAAAAGAGCAGTTTAAAAGGCTAATACTCTGGCACACAGGGAGATTAGTCGCCTGAGACAAATCTCCCTGTTCGCGGGCAACTAATCTCCCCGAAATGCCATACGCGGTGGCGCGATTTCAGTGAAATCGCGGAAGTTTTCTCTCAAGGCAACTTCTGCGATTTCACTGAAATCACGCTGCCATGTATGCCATCCCACCGGCGATTTACATTTTCGGGGAGATTAGTCGCCCGTGAACAGGGAGATTTGTCGCGGGCGCCAGAGCCCTAAAGTAATGGCAAACTCATGCCACAGCTTCCAACAACCCCCAAAGCTTCATGCTTTGAGTTTGTACTTCACAAATGTTAAAGGTCAATGACTCCCTTGAACTACTCCTTTGTTTTTGTGCCATGACTTTAATCTTAATAGGAATTTTCTTTAGAAAAAAAAAAAAAATCATCAAAGCTGCCTTTTCTAAAATGTGAATCATGCAAAGTCATGGGGTATAAGAGAAAGCAATTAAACCCACATGACATTAACCTTAATTCCCTCAGGAACATATTCAAAAGGATTATATACACAAATATTACAATGATAACTATTTGTGAGTCTTAAGAAGAGAAAAGTGGGATACTTAAGCATCCAAAGTTATTTATAACCTGGTAAAACAGGAACACTGCCATTTTATATTGTAGTGCTGTCCATGGATGTAACAATAGCAGAGGCACACCCAAAGCATCTTCTTTCTAAAGTTACATAGTTAATTTGGATCCAAGGTCAACCCCTCCGAATGAACCCCAGTGCACATTTATATACATACCAATGCAGCCTTATTTATACACTTGCATATATAAACTAATACTTACATACATATAACATATCCTATACTAACTGTAGATATTATGCTTGTACAGGAAGTCATCAAAGCTACACTCAAATGCATTAATAGAATTATAAGTTATGTCCAGAAATAAATTTAAAATATCCTATTAAAATAATCTACAACACAAAGCACTGGGGCAGTATATGGCCCATTGACCAGACCTGTTTTATTAACCCACCCTTCTGTATTGCAACTTCTTATTTGTGTTGTCCACTGGAAGCAGTGCTATCCTTGTAGAATACCGCTTGATGGCCCTATGAATACCACCTGTGAGCTGAAAAGAAAAGCACTCTTATTATATTTGGATTCTGCAGTAACTCTGGTACATGCACCATCTATTTAATATGAAGTGATGCAGATTAAACAGGGATTGTATAGATTAAATTTTACCATAAAATGCTGCTATCTGAATACAATAAACCCTTTTCCATTGTACAGTGGTGGATTCTGGGACTTGAAGGCATTCTGCTTCAGATAGTAATTATGTCCCTTTTCTACATAAGCTCAACTGAATAAGCTTATATCAAAAAGGGGGAAGCCCAATGTTTCTACACTTGTTCAGTGAAGTGAAACATTTTCTATTAAATAACTATATATAAATACAGTCTTTATTATGGGCTGTAGAAAATACTGAAAAAGACATATTACAGATTTCAATCATGGATGTCTTTTGTTTTTCCAGAATAGGCTTGTGGCTAACTCAGTCTTTACTGCAAGTATTGAACTAAATACAAGTTTTGTTATGCATGTGTGTCCATGGGATCTGTTATCCGGAAAACCCATTATCCAAAACACTCAGATTAGAGCTTAATTGACCTTCGAACTGTGCTTCCAAAAGCATTTCTTCCGAAAACCCTAACTAGGCTTTAGGCTGGGACCCCCCAAACACTGCTCCATATCCAGGCCCAGACTGGCAATCTTTGGATTCTGGCAAATGCTAGATAGGCTGCTGTGAGATGCCATACACAATCACTATTTATTGGGCTCATGGGGAACTGACTGGGCCTCTGAGTACTTGAAATGCCAGATTCTGAATCCCAGTCCGGACCTGCTGATATTAGACTGCTCCCACTAATGCTAATTTAGCAGAAAGCATATCAAAGTTTAAAGGTTTAAAAAGCCATTTACTCCAGTTAATTTGTGTTTGGTACACGAAAAGGTTGTGCTCAACTGAATCTATTTAGGCTATGAGGAAAATTTGGGGTTAACCCCTGCTGGAATTGTCTGTTGAAACCCATTTAGCTAACCACAGATGTCTGGACAGCAACCTCTGCCAGCAGCTTTAAAGGAACAGTTCAGTGTAATATTGAAGCTAGGTAAAAAAGATAGACTGTGCAAAATAAAAAATGTTTTCAATATAGTTAAGCAAAAATGTAATCTATAAAGTCAGGAGTGAGCAGATGTCCAACATAATAGCCAGAGCACCACTTCCTCCCTTACAACTCTCTAAGCTGTTAGCAGTCAGTAACCAATCAGTGATTGAGGGGGGGCATATGGGACATAACGGTTGTTAGTTTGCTTTTAAATATGACCCGTGTGCTCACAAACTAACTGAACTTTTATGTCCCAAGTGTCCCCCCCTAAAAACACTGACTAACTAAAAGGTTAGAGAGCTGAGAGCAAGGCTTTTAACTTAACTACCATATATACTCGAGTGTAAGCCGATCCGAATATAAGCCGAGGTACCTAATTTTACCTAAGAAAACTGGAAAAACTTATTGACTCGAGTATAAGCCTAGGGTGGGAAATGCAGCAGCTACTGCTAAGTTTTTATAATCAAAATAAATACCAATAAAATTACATTAATTGAGGCATCAGTGGGGTATATGTTATTCAATATTTATTTCAAAAGAAAAACAGTAACAGAGGGTCAACAAAAACAATATGAGTACTACCCCACGCTCATTGCACATTGGCAAACTGGCAGCAGACCCTGTCCCGGAGGGATGTAAGGGGAAATAAGTATTGCTAGTGGGAGCCTAGGCCAGGGCACTGGAGGGTCTGGTTGTGGGTGGCCTAATTTGCACACAAAGGAGAGAGGGTGCAAGTCTAGAGGGACCCATGGCACCCGACTCGAGTATAAGCCGAGGGTGACTTTTTTCAGCACATTTTGGGTGCTGAAAAACTAGGCTTATACTCGAGTATAAACAGTATATTAGAAATATTAGTATTTCTATTTTACCCAGTTTCATTTTTACACTGAACTGTTCTTTTAAAGGGATTATAATAGAAAAGTATTTGACATAGCAAGTACTGTTGTGCCAGACAGGCAAGGCTAAAACTGCAAGGCAAGTCAGTAATTTACTGGAGATACAGAAAAGAGGCAAAATAAACAATCACTTTTTCATCTCTAAATATTGCCATTAGAAATAGATATGGCAATGCTGGAATATAGTCCGAAGAATTAATATTCAATAATAAAACAGTCCAGATGTAAACTCAATTGCTTCGATAAATCTTAAGAACATCTGAAAATAACAAGCTCTTGTTATTACTCTTTTTTTTTTTTTCGTGCTTCATGTACAAAAACTGGCACTCCTGAAGCTGAACACAAAATCACAGGAACTTCAACAGTAAAAAACAAGGAGATTTTCCAATAAATATGTTTCCTCTCTTTGGATAAGAGAGAAGCCCCCAGTCCAGCCAACTGATCCTGTGTAATGTGTGGGTTGCTCATCTTTGCTTTACACCCTTTTTTCTGGGAGTGTTGGGATTGATGCGTCTGCGGCCAGCTCCCAGGGCTCCATCGCGGATCTGAAGATTAGCAGCACGGCTGTAAATGTCATTCTCAGCAAAGGGTGATACCTCTGCTATGTAATCTGGGTTAAAGACATCAGTCTTGGCTCTAGCTTTCTTAGACTGGCGCTCCTGTGGAAACCGCTGGTCCACCACTAGATATGGATTTTTACCATGCTTTCCACCTTGTGGGGCTGGCAGAGAATACTGAAAAAAGGGAGAAGGAGTTAGAAAAAAAATAGAAAATTCAAGCTGTAGTGTTCAGGACCCTCATTACTCGCTGTACTGGTCAGTATTTGCATGTAATTGTTATGAATGATGCATGCTTCTATTGTACAGCGCTAAGGTATATGCTGGTGTTTAATACAATATAATGTCTTACTCAAGGACAATACAGTAGTTAGTTGTATTACATACAGGTTCCTCCTTATTGAAAAATATACTGGCAATTTCTTCTGCTCTCACTTCTAGGAGTGTGCTTTAGATACCCAGAAAAAAACCTCAGCAGCCAATTCTGCTTCCCTTTATATTATAAGAAAAGTAAACTGCATATGATAAATGCTTCTGCTGAAAGGGGCTACTTGTGAATACTGAATAACATTAGATATTCCCACCTTTTAGCATAGGCGTATACCACATAGACAATGCATTACCTATACAGATAATGCCCGTTCAGTTGCTGCATGACTCAAATCAGGATTTGGTATTCAAAGAGTCAACATGAGTACAATACATAGGACTTTTGTTGAAAAATTATTAAGCCAATCCCATACTTTAATTTCTATACTTTCATTTAGAGCAGTAATGGATCATTTGTTTGTTAACAAAAAGAGTGCTCTGTATAAACAAATATTTCCATATCCTTAAATGCATCTCAGGTTTACAGATAGGGATACGTTCATTATACACAATGTTTATTTGTGGATTTGTTATTTTATTAACTATCTTCTCCTCTTTTAGCGTGCCTTATTTAGAAAAAGAAATAACAATAACTCCTGCTGAACAAGCTGCCCCTTTAATATTGCGTTCTTGTAATATTCTTGTGCGTTCTTATGAACACTTTACATATGTCCTGTGTGGAATGTGACACATTTATATACATTGTATGACAGGGTGGCAAATGTTTACATATGATGCAATCCACAGCTAGTGATCTGTCCATTTAGGGTATATGTTAAGCTGCTGATATCGGTCGACTCGCGATTGGCCAGGGTAAAAGATTTTGATCGGGCGCCATAGAAGGCGCCTGAGCAAAATCTGCAGTCGGGGCTGAATCGGCAGAAGGAGGTAGAAATTGTATTGTTTCTACCTCCTTATCTGCTGTTTCAGCCCTGAACGTTAGTGGCGGATTTGACGAAAGATCGCAAATCGCCACGTGTGTGGCCACCTTTATTTTGTACACATGAGGTACATAACAAAAGTTACTGTGAAATTCAAAAGATTAACAGATAATAGGTTCAATTTTAACAGGTCACACCCTTGATCTATCTTCTGTTTAAAGAGGAGGTCCTGTCTCACTAACAAACAGCTTCCCTCCTGCAGAAAATCCAAATTATTTTACCTTACTGATCTAATCAGTAGTGCTCTCTGCACAAGCTGATTACAAACGTAAGACAGATAAAGCACAAATACTGCTTTTCCTCCATACTTTTTTTGGCAAGCCATTACACGTCCTTAGGTTGCAAGCTTGGGCACATGACTTCTGTGTACATTTAGAAGATTTTAATAATACAGTAAAATATTAACATGTGTAGTCTGAGATGTACATTTAAATTTCTAATTTGGAATTAATTTTGTTTGGTACAAATTCCAAACTGTAAGAATTATTCTGATATTTAAAGGAGAAGGAAAGGCAAAGTCACTTGGGGGTGCCAAAATGTTAGGCACCCCCAAGTGACTTAAATCGCCTACCTTGTACCCTGGGCTGGTGCCCCTGTTAGGAGAAAACAGCACCAGCCCGGGGTACCTGTCGAGAGCGTTTCCTCCTTGCTACTCACGCTGCCGCCGAATGTTCCGGACAATCGCATGCGCAGTAGAGTGAAAAGCTGACTTCTCTGTTAAAGGAACAGTAACACCAAAAAATGAAAGTGTACAAAAGTAACTAAAATATAATGTGCTGCTGCCCTGCACTGGTAAAAGTTGTGTGTTTACTTCAGAAAGTCTACTATAATTTATATAAATAAGCTGCTATGTAGCCATGGAGGCAGCCATTCAAAGGAGAAAAGGCACAGGCACATAGCAGATAACAGATAAAACACTATTGTATTCTACAGAACTTATGTTATCTAACCTGTGCCTTTTCTCCTTTTTTCCAGCTTGAATGGCTGCCCCCGTGGCTACACAGCAGCTTATTATATAAATTATAGTAGTGTTACTGTAGCAAACACACCAGTTTTACCAGTGCATTATATTTTTATTACTTTAAAGCTCTTTCATTTTTTAGTATTACTGTTCCTTTAAAGCTCGGCTTTTCACTCTACTGCGCATGCGGCGAGACAGGAACAAGGAAGCGCTGGCAGCTACCCTGGGCTGGTGCTGTTCTCTCCGAACAGGGGCACTAGCCCGGGGTAAAAGGTAGGTGATTTAAGTCACTTGGAGGTGCCTAACATTTTGGCACCCCCAAGTGACTTTGCCTTTCCTTCTTCTTTAAGTCCCAACTAACATAGGTGAAGCATAATGTTATAATCATTAATAAACATTATTATTTCAGGGAAACTCTATATTTTATTATACTTGCAGATTTGTGCTTACCCTCATTCCACGAGAATTGAGCACTTTGGGGTTTTTGGATAAGTGCATGTGGACACTGCCATCCTCACTTACAGACACAGCTACCTTCTTTAGAGTTGGATTTCCACATTTAGGGCAGAAAGTCTTGCACATATCAGAGGTAGTCCTAAGGAAACAAACATTAACTATTCAGGACATACTAACAACACTAACAAGTACTAACAATTTCTGCTATTAAACTGCAGTGAATGACATACTTCTTAATGAAAATACAGATTTTTATAATCCCTGTGACCTCCTTTACAAATTAAAACATGGCATATTACAAAACATTGTCCAGCTGTCATGCTTTTGTATGTCTCACCATACTTATTTCTTACTGTGCATAAGTCTCTCTCAGCAGCATTCCATTGGTGATCATGCACATGTTAAATTCATACACAAATATATTCTGCTTTTCCAGGCCATACACATTAGCTTGGGACAGGACAAAGGGGCCTGTACTTACTGCCAAGGAGCACAAACCTTGCACATTGTACTATATTTTGACATTATAAAGCAAATTTGGTCCAATTGTTACAGCTGTAAATTATCTTATTTAGTCAAATACATACTACCGATGATCAGATAAATTCTAAATAATGTTAAGGAAAAGCAGCAATGAGGACACTGACATGAAACAGCCATGACAACGCAAGATGTAGTTTCTTGTTTGCCGAATCAGCATTCCATCAACAGCCAACACGTGCAGCCCCATCTGAATGAGAACATTCTGCAATAGAATTAAGACCAGTCACTTTCAGGTAAGAGAATACATACTAATCCCTTTAGTTAATGAAATAAAATAAGAAAAGGGATGGGAGACACCAATTTTCTTTATGAAATTAAACAATGCTAAACCACAAAACACCCAGCCTTTGGTTAAAAAAAAAAAAAAAAAAACTATTTAATTTACCTGCATAGAAAAGTCTGTTGTCAGACAGCCAACAACAACATTAACAGGGGCCTCTCTTACTGCCATGTCTTGGTGGATTTGTTTAATGTTGCTAGGTGTGATCCAACCTTGATCATCATTTTCTTCTTCCTCACTGGATGTCCCAGCATCTGGTAATTCCTCTAAAGCATGGCACTTATCTATCAGACCTACAGGAGTTGCTTCTTGCTCAGCATTTGGGGTCACAGACACAACTTGGGCATTCTGCTTAACAATAAAGAAGAGGAAAAAAAGGTGCATTAGAAACACGTCAATTCAAGTGTTTTAAAGTGATACTGGCATGATTCTCTCAGTTATAGGTATTGTGTTAGTATAACTAACATAAAACCGATGGTGTTTTTCCCTCAGTTTAAATATTCTATTCTATCCTATCTCTGCACGCTATCCAGCTCAGCACTGGAGTCCAAAACTATACTGCATGCTGAACATGAGGCCTACCAGGGGTCTATAAACAGGTAAAAATAGTATTAG
Source organism: Xenopus tropicalis (assembly GCF_000004195.4). Taxonomy (NCBI): domain Eukaryota; kingdom Metazoa; phylum Chordata; class Amphibia; order Anura; family Pipidae; genus Xenopus; species Xenopus tropicalis. Next base: position 60,933,261 of record NC_030680.2, on the reverse strand, counting down.
TCTATTGATTATCATTGACAGGAACGTGTCAGTATCACAAACAAGCCTGTGGAAGAAATCCGATCTGCAATAAACCTAGCTCAAATAAAATCCTGACACCTATATGTAATAAGAAGCAAAAAGTTTGCCAAGGAGCAGCAACCCATAGCAACCAATAAAATGTCAGCTTTTAACCAGGTGACCAGTAAATGCTACCTGTTGATTGGTTGCTACAGGTTACTGCTCCTGGGTAAACTTAGTGCCTTTAATTACATAACCCCCATTAGGCTATTGTCACACAACGTATTTACCACCAAAATTTAAAACTCCAACCCACTGCTCTCTACTCCAACAAAACTGACAGGCATGGCATTCACCTGCCAGTGCTCACAAAAGGCAGATTTTGTGGAAAAATACAGTGTATTGGCACATGTGGGGATGAGTCTGACATAGCTGGCAAGCTTGAAGTATATTGCAATATATGAACAATTCCTGTTTAAACTTAAAGACGAGGGCATTTCTTGGTAGCTAAATGAACAGAATGTCTTAATGTCCTATATATATTGATAATGGGCGAGTGCAGAGGATCTCTTGTTCTTGTCTATATGAATTTTGTGGTCACAGCCTCATTGCACCCCTGCCTAATGGTTTACAATATAGTGATGAGAAAAGCTTCCCCCTTTTTTTTTTTTGCTATTGGCATATGTGGTCAAAATAAATGGGATAAGTTCCCTGCCTGCATGTTATATAGAGTGTGCAGCTTCTTTAATATTTTATGCTACAGCAGATTGACATTTTCAATGCCAATATAAAGTCTGGTAGAATTGTAAAAAAACACAAAACAAACAAAAAAAAAAACCCAGTGTACCTGCAATATAAAAAGGAAAAACAAAAAAAAGAATATACCATCAGCTCCAACAGGTCATCCTCTATGCTGGGTAAAGGGCTTCTCCAGAACAAGAAAGAGTCAAACTCAGTATTTTCTGAACTCAGATTATCAGGGTTTTCTTCAGTTGGTTCCCTTGTTGAACAATCCTTTTTATTTGTGGCCTAGAAATAGAAAAAGATGCTTCGTATTTATTTTTTTTTTGTTACTTTAGATTTAGTTAAAATAGCGGAAGAGCAACAATTTCAATGGCACGTTTCCTGGAGGGGAAGGTATCTTCAGGTGCCTAAGGGAGAGGGAATTTTTCATGGTCAACAAAATGCCACGTGTAACATTGTCCTGAGGTAGCAACCCCAGAAGGGATACCAAACCCTTTCAACACTTTTATTCAGAAGTCAGTGTGTACAGGCCCAAGCAGCTATACAGTTTGATGATCCACCTAATTAGGTTAACTAACCATAATCCAATCAGCCAGGGCTGAACCATCTTCAAAAATCAGAAGTTCAAAAGGCACTAACATTAACATTAGTTCCCTGTAAAATGCTTCTTTACTCCTTCTGGACAAAAGAAACAAAAATAAAAGTTTTACTTTATTAATAAACCAGTTTTGTGTGTTCACTATATTGTTGGTTCTATTTTTACAACAGGGGGTGCCTACACAAAACGGCTTTTCTGATTTATGAAGGTAGTTTACCTTTCTATGCTCTGCACTCACTTCCCTTATGGTACCCAGACAGTAAGAATTTGAACAATCATCACTTTAGAGCGGTTGTGTTTGGTGTCATAGAACCGATTTGTTTTTTCTTAGAGCATAAATAAATGATTATGATGTATCCAGGTTAATGCTGCGTCCATGTTTTTCTCCTCAATGTTGTTTTAGCACTGAAAGTATAGCATGTCTCCTGGCAGCATGTGCATATCTAAATCATTTATAATTTGGAATATTAGTATGCTAATATTCCAAAGAAAAGAAAAAAAAATCTTAGAATTTACCTTAGAGGGGAAATGAAACCCTGCAACATTAACAGGAGCCTCTGGGTGCTGGGATGTGGATCTGATAGAGACCTGCAATGAACACACTAGCATTAGGTAGTCATCACAATATACATACACTTAAATTTCCATCACCATCCTTTACAATTTTAATTTCTATGCAATGTGGTTTTAGTGACTAGGGGCTATGGGATCGAATCATACAGGTATGGGACCTGTTATCCAGAATGCTCTAGACCTGGGGTTTTCTCAATAAGGGATCTTTCTGTAATTTGAATCTACATACCCTAGATCTACTAAACATCATTTAAACATTAACTGAACCCAATAGGATTAGTTTGCTTCGAAAAAGGATTATATCTTAGTTGGGGTCAAGTACAAGGTACTGTATTATTACAGGCGAAAAAGGAAATAAATTTTACAAAATGTGAATTATTTGATTAAAATGAAGTCTACTGGAGATGGCCTTTCCGTAATTCGGAACTTTCTGTATAATGGATCTACGTGATGTAAATTTTAGTAATAGAGTAATATGCCTGCAATATTATTGGCAAAACATACTCAAACATTATTCTATAGAGTACAAACCAAGAGTATGTGGGTAAGTATTATCAACATAGAAATTGCTGTTTCCTTACCTTCTGAGAGGGTTCTGCCTTGAGGTGTTCCTTCCCAACATGCTCAGTCTCCAGTTGGTACGTGAGAGCAAGAACCTTGATATCTGTGGCTGAAAGGCTGGCATAGTCTCCTGTCTTTTTAGAGAACTCAGTCACTGCCAAGAAAGAAACAATGCATTGGTTTTAAGAAACGCATGCCCCTGATGTGCTTTTTAGAAACAGTGTTCTCAGTATAATATTTAAAAAGAAAAAAAATCTCTTCCTTTAAAGGAACAGTAACACCAAAAAATGAAACTGCTTTAAAGTAATAAAAATATAATGCACTGTTGCCCTGCACTGGTAAAACTGGTGTGTTTGCTACAGTAACGCTACTATAATTTATATAATAAGCTGCTGTGTAGCCATGGGGGCAGCCATTCAAGCTGGAAAAAAGGAGAAAAGGCACAGGTTACATAGCAGATAACAGATAAGTTCTGTAGAATACAATAGTGTTTTATCTGTTATCTGCTTTGTGCCTGTGCCTTTTCTCCTTTGAATGGCTGCCTCCATGGCTACATAGCAGCTTATTTATATAAATTATAGTAGACTTTCTGAAGTAAACACACAACTTTTACCAGTGCAGGGCAGCAGCACATTATATTTTAGTTACTTTTATACACTTTCATTTTTTGGTGTTACTGTTCCTTTAACAGGTCCTGCAGCTGGTAGATCTATGGATTCTATGGTTCACCTTAAAATTAACTTAGTATTTTATATAAAATGGTAGATTCCTAGCAACTTAATACCTTCATTTTCTATAGTTTTAAAATTGTTTCCCTTTTTCTGCCTGTTTAGAGTCGCTTAACCCAACAGCTAAAAAACTATTGTCCTGTGAGGTTACAAAATGTTATTGTTACTTTTTATTACTTATCTTTCCATTCAGGCCCTCTCATATTCATTTATCAGTCTATCATTCAAACTATTACCAGGTTGCTAAGGTAAGTTGCAACCAGATAGCTGCTAGATTTCCAAAAAGGGAAAGCTGCTAAACAAAAAATAATTACCCCCCCCCCCCCCCCAAAAAAAGAGAAATGAAATGAAGACCTATAGCAAACTTCCTCAAAATATCACTACCAATATCTTCAAATGTATGAAAGGTATATTACAGACAGGTTTATTTTGTATATCTGAAAAAATACAGTCCAACTTTTCTTTTTTTGACAGTAATTTCCCTTTAAGTTACTTCTGTTTTGGCACAAGATTACAAGGGTGTGTACAGGGGTGTAACTATTAAAAAACAAATCCTGTGACTTAAAGCAGGGGCCAAGAGGTATAAAAGGCAAGTTGGGCACTACCTTTAAAGTTCAAATACATGTTTACATTAAATGTCATATATCTAAAGTATAATTGGGGACCTTAAATAATTCTTCTGTGGGGCCTAATAACTTTTAAATTGATGATAAAATATCATCATATTAGGTAGGTATTTCATTTACTGGTGACATTAATTTGGATTATGGACTCCAAAATAACACTATTCTTTAAGCAAAGGTAAAGAATGGGACTACCGGCTAAGTGGAAGCAGCAGATGCCTGTATTGAGGCCACCAAATCAATTTTTACATTACATTAACGTTTATTTATAAAGCGCCAACATATTCCGCAGCGCTGTACAATAAGTGGGTTACATACATTGGACATACAGAGTAACATATAAAGTAATCAATAACCGATACAAGAGGTGAAGAGGGCCCAATTTCAGCTTGAACACCACGTATCCAAACTTGTGGTTGTAATTAAAATTTTAGTGTTACTTTTCCTTTAAACTCGCAACAGGCCCATAAAGCTTCCTAAGCGAACAGGACGCTGCAAACTGTATTTTAGAAGCTGAAGGGGAACAGGTTGCACTGCACCGACACAGACACGACAGCACCTCACACACTAATATGGACACCCTAGACTGACAGTTCTCCAGCCCGAATTTAAACACATGCCATCATCACATAAACACCGTACGAGTCATCGCTTACCGTGCTGTATATTCTCTGGGCTAGGTTCTTGGAACTGCAGCTCATAGGGCAGAACAGCCAGCCGCCTCCTGGTCGCCTTGTCCCTGATCTCACTCACAACCTCCCGCACGGTGTAGATGTTTGTTCCGATATTCTAAAGGAGAGACATGTTTATTGGAGCGAACATTTATTTAAACCACTTTTTGGTTAAATGTATTGTATGTAAACTGTTACCTGAAGAGCTGCGTTCCTAAGAAAAGCACCTGCATCAGCCACAACGTGCTGTACTTTGGTGGGCGCCATGTTCCCAGACACCCCGCCCCCTTACCAATCAAATGACAGCACACCACGTTGGTTGATAGGACGAATCTTTGGAACTCAAAGAAATAAAGATCAGCACCATCTTGTGGTGACATTTGTGGGTTGGCGTCATAAAAAGCAGCAATACTTCTACAATATGCCCAAATGTATAATGTTTTTCAGTTACATATTTTGTTTTTGGAACGGGAAATGGCAAGTCTTGAGTTCTGTGGTGGAACCTTCCCTCTCTTGGTGCATTTTCACAAGTCACTTTTTGTAACTTCGTGTTAGATATTATTTCCAGTGCATAAGATATACTTAGAATGTGGACTAAAAAATATAACAATCAAGTTGCCCCAAAGCAATGCAATTAGCGGCTTACATAGAAGCGCTAGCATTTTAGTAATGGGAAATAACTGTTCAACCTGGTTGAGGCTATTCTGGATCATACCCAGACTAGAATCTAAATCCTGTAATCTGCCATAGACTGAACTTGTACATTGGGTCATTATGGGTCTGTTTGGTCTTGTAGTGTAAATGCCAGGGCATATTTTGAATCTCAGTGTATGTACTGCCAAGAATAGGCTGCTATCAAAAATCCTGGGGCCCTATTACTTAATGACCATTCCCACTTTGAAAATGGGATGGCTTGGGCCTTTGTTATTAAGAAAGCCTTGTTGTCTGTGCCACTGGGCCAAAAATGTTATGGGCCCCCTACAGCAGTCCTGGCGGTGCTCCTCTGATAGAGGCTTTGCACTGAATACAGTATCTATGAGAACACTCAATAAGGCTCCCAGGTTGCTTAATCAAGGGCAGATTTTAAAATTGCAGGTATCCTGCTCATATGAACTTTGGTGAAATTAAGCTAAAATCAAAAGATTCCAGCATATGGTGGATACATTACAATAATCAGAAGCAAAGTCCCAATGTAATATCACAGCCTGTTTGGATATACACATGCACGGCACTCTAGTGGAAATTACCTTGGACCTGGTGTGCTTTTTAGGGGAATGTAGCACCAACCATTGGGTATCTAATAAATTGGGACCCTTTTAGAGTCATGTAGATCATTGCCGCTGTTTTTTATGCAACCTTATGTTGTAGTATACGTTGTATTTGCAGTGTTTAGAGAGTTAGCAGCACAAGGAAATGTAACTGCTCCGAAAGAATTTATACATAAATGTTCATCTAATCTGCTGTTTTGAACAGAATCTGAATCACCACCTTTCTATTCATTATCTTCTCTGCCTTTTCCCCTTCTGCTATTCTGATTTGAATTCTTCATATTTAAACTATATATATATATATATATATATATATATATATATATAGACAGAGAGCCGCACACAAGGACTTAACGATAAAGTGAAAAAATTTTATTCAAAAAAATCCAACATTTAGAGTACTAACTGTACTCTTCCTCAGGGACAAACCAAAAGGCCAAACCAGCCAGCACCCAGGGCATTTGAACTTTTATAGGGTGTGCTCCACTCTTCCTTGTGTATGTGTATATATATATAAAGAGTAGCTGTAGAGAGAGTCCGCACTCACAGGTCTTACAGAAAATATAGAGGTTTTATTCAAATCAACATCTAACGTTTCGGCTGCATCCACAGCCTTTCTCAAAGACTTTGAGAAAGGCTGTGGATGCAGCCGAAACGTTAGATGTTGATTTGAATAAAACCTCTATATTTTCTGTAAGACCTGTGAGTGCGGACTCTCTCTACAGCTACTCCATCTATTATTTTGGAACTGCACCCAGGCTCCTTTGGACCTACTTTTACGAGAGTGCCTGTCTTCTTGCTACATATAAAATTATATATATATATATATAGTAACTGTTGTTCCCCCTACTTTTTTTCTAAACAATACATAATATATAAAGCAAGAGATGTGTGGAATAAATGAAAGAAAAAAGGGGAGAGGAAAGTAGTACAGCTTCCAGCAAAATGACAATACATTGAACATCTTTGGGAACAAACTCTAACATAGGTCCAAGGTAATCTCCACTAGAGTGCTGTGCAATCATCTTTTATTTAATGCCCCACAGCTTCCTCTGCTGCCCTGGGCCACTGCATGCATAGTATAGTAATGCCAGAAAAATTAATATATCTATGTTTCAACCGGGGGGGGGAACAACGGTATCCATTAAAAAATCAACAATGAACGGGCAGTTGCAGATCCGAGCTTAGTTATTATCTTCTGTCCACTTATTTATAGGGAATTGTTGGTGGGGCTGCCGCCTGGCCGTCCCAGCTGCTAAAAATAAGACTTGCTGCTAATGTCACCAATATGGAAACATATTAAAAGAATAGAGAACATAGCATTGTATCCCAGAAGCAGCAACACCACAATTGGTTACAGACCATGCAAAAAATCTTTTAACGAGGTAGAAAAAAATTCACACAAATTCTTTAATTGTATCGCTTTGCATTTCCAGTACAGTAGAATATAAGACAAACAATGCGGAACGGTGCTTAGAGTACGCACAATAGCAAAACTGACACTTCCCGTAACTCACTAATTGAATATAAACGTCCCTCACGCCTTTTAGCGTGCCGAGAAATAAGAACGATAAAGAGAGATTGTTGCTAAGAACCCACGGGATATCGTCCCCATAGTAAAATGGCAGCTCACTACAGAACGCCAACACCTCCTGCATCCGGTGCTACCTAAACTTTCTTCCGGGTCACGTGACAAGGCCAATGGTCACATGACCGAAAGTGCTGAAGGCGGAAGTGAAGAAGAGAGTGGTGTAGCAGGTAAATACAAATAAAAGAATTTGGCGGAACAGCATAGGGTCGGCGACAGTAAAACAGATTTGATTTGGAAGAGTGGGGAAGAATAAAGCAGGCAGAGAGATATTATGCTGTTTGTTATTGATTGGATTTACATTGTGAGGGGATGGGGAATACACATTTAAAGTACAGAGAACGTTTGCTTTGTTTGGGGGAGGTTCCTAGTAATGGTGTTCGTGTAATAATGAGAATATGACAGCAGACTGAAACACTTTGCTAGCGGTGTATTGGCGATAGCTCGAGGGCACTTTGTATTTCAGGAGAGAACTGGGATTGTGGTGGGAGGGCAAGAAGCCATAACAGTGCGCAGTGTTGTACCGAAAACATAAATATGTGACAAGGTTCCTAGTTATGTTAGTGGTCTTGTTACACTAGCTTATAAAACTCTGACACAATCATTATGTTGTTTGCCATGTACACTCTCTGTTAAGGAAAACGATTTAACATAAGGATATATTAAGAAACCCTTCCAGGAAGCACTGACATGCAGACCCAGATCTCTGGCTGACTCCTAGGTATTCCCTTCTGGATAAATCTGTGCCACCTCAAAATAAACCTCACAAAAACGGATCCTGTAGTCTAGCCATCCAAATCTGGCCTGTCTCATCTCTTTAGCATTACCTTTGATGGCATGCTTATTAATATTGTTAATTGAGCATGCTGCCTGGAACTTATCTTTAACCATTTTAATCCTCAGATTGTTTTAATGCTACTGCCAAAATCTTCTGCTTTCGTCTTAAAAATACTGTCATGTTCCCTGATTTTCTTTCTCAAGCAACTGCTAAAACACGCATCGTGCCATCCCAGCGCTGCGTACACTACTGTACAGCTCTGCGTACATAAGTAGCGCTTTATACATAAAAATATACATACATACATCCCAGACTCACACCTTTTTCTCCATTGTTTTAAACTCAGCTGCTAGATTCCACCTTGCCCTCAGTTAAAATTTTTTATCTTGGCAGCCTAGTAGAGCTATACTGACATGTTCCTATAAAAAATAATTAGAATGTGTAAGTATTATTAAAGAGTTTTTGCACCAAATACCTTCTAGCTAAAATTCCCCCAAAGACATCCCTAGCTCAGCTATACTTACCTGAGCCCACAATCTGACATAGCTAAAGGATGCTCTGTAGTTGTGTCATTAACACTGGGCTTAAGGCAATGTAATCCTTCCATAGGCTGAAGAACTAGCTTTATTTCTTATTAACCTATGAAAGGATTGTGCTGACCCCAGTCCAGCATGACCCAAGAAAATAGCACCTCTTCTTTTATTCACTTTCCCTTTCTTGACAGCTAGGTACTGCTGGGCTTTGGCAGTCCTTTGGCTGGACATATTTTTGTGCTGCAATGTTTTAGTAATACTGATATGTTCCTATGGATTTTCATAGGAACATGTCAGTATCGCTTTAAACAAGGAACTGTTAAACCAAAAAATGAAAATGTTTTAAAGTAATTCAAATAAAATGTGACATAGGGGCAGCCATTCAAGCTGGAAAAAAGGAGAAAAGACATAAATCATGTAGCAGATAACAGATAAAACATAATTGTATTCTACAGGACCTATTTGTTATTTACTATGTAACCTGTGTCTTTTTTCGAGCTTGAATGGCTGCCCCCATGGCTACACAGCAGGGTATTTATATAAATATAGTAGAGTTTCTAAAGCAAACAGATTAGTGTTTCCAGTGCAGGGCAACTTTATATTATATTATAATTACTTTCATCATTTGGTGTTACTGTTCCTTTAATTAAACAATAGTTTACACATCTTCTGCTGATCATTTAACCTGTGTTACATTTCCCCATTCTTTTCTCTGTCTGGCTCATCTGTTTCATTCAGAGCCACTGCCTTTACATAATATCCACATCCACTTCCATATCTCATTTTATAACCTTTCTCTGCTTCTGATCCTTACTTCTGTATTTTCATCCATGAAATGCTCCGTAAGAGGCAGTCTCTCAACCTCTTCAAAAAGAAACTCTGATTCTACCATTTTGAGTTCTAGAACAATTAAGGGCCAATTCCCAAACCTTTGTGTCTGTATGTTATCTACCCATTGTAAACTATGGGCTCCTTCCTCTTATGCATCATAGAACTCAATATTGAAATGTTTGTCCTCCCTGTTCATACTTTTGCTGTGTTGAAGGGATGCACAGAATCCATTATTTTTGGATTTGCCTGGTACAGGTATCAGACCCCTTATCTGGAAACCCATTATCCAGAAAGTTCCAAATTAGGAAAAGGCCATCTCCCATAGACCCAATTTTAATCAAATAATTCACATTTTTAAAAATGATTTCCTTTTTCTCAGTAGTAATAAAACAGAACCTTGTACTTGATCCCAACTAAGACATAATTAATCCTTATTGGATACAAAATAATCCTATTGGGTTTAATTACTGTTTAAATAATTTTATTAGCAGACTTAAGGTAGGAGATCTGAATTACAGACCCCTTATCCAGAAAACCCCACGTCCCGAGCATTCTGGATAATGGGTCCCATACCTGTACTTTATCCAACACAAAACTTGACTTAAAGGAACAGTAACACCAAAAAATGAAAGTGTATAAAAGTAACTAAAATATAATGTGCTGCTGCCCTGCACTGGTAAAAGTTGTGTGTTTACTTCAGAAAGTCTACTATAATTTATATAAATAAGCTGCTATCTAGCCATGGGGGCAGCCATTCAAAGGAGAAAAGGCACAGGCACATAGCAGATAACAGATAAAACACTATTGTATTTTACAGAGCTTATCTGTTATCTGCTATGTAACCTGTGCCTTTTCTCCTTTTTTCCAGCTTTATTGGCTGCCCCTGTGGCTACACAGCAGCTTATTATATAAATTATAGTAGTGTTACTGTAGCAAACACACCAGTTTTACCAGTGCAGGGCAACAGTGTATTATATTTTTATTACTTTAAAGCTCTTTAATTTTTTAGTGTTACTGTTCCTTTAATACTGAACTGAAACATTACATTTTTATAATTCATATGAATTTTAAAGAAACTGCATAATCTCTGAAAAAGACAATTGTCATGTACAGTTGTCCATGTGACTGAAATGCGCAGACTTGGTTTGGCATGTAGGATTTGGCTAAATCCTGCAAAAAAAATGCTGTGGTTTGGCCAAATCTTAAACTGAAACCGGATTTAGACCATTCCGACTGTATAATAAAAATTGTGTAATTTCTCATTGATTCTGTAATGAATATAAGTATTGCATTACTCACTAAGCAGGTCACGGAGCTCCAGGACTCATTTGTTGAAAAATATATGAGGTTACCATTGACCACCAAGGTTGTATAACCTGTGCATTACAGCTGAAGCAGAGAAAAAGTACAGGGCTTGGGCTTACTATTTACAAATGCAAGCAGAAGTTTACTGTGCCCTTACTGGGGAGGTAGTGGTACCTTATACCTTTACTTGTCCTTAAGATGGCCATATATTTACAAATGATTAGTAGGATAATAGTGAAAGGGCACTCTCCTAAATCAACAATTGCCTGGGTACCAGGTGTGGAAACCAAAATGTAGATATCAAATAGACACATCACTCACAGGGCTAGAAGCAAAAATATCCTTTATTGGTGCAAACAAATCAAGGTTTTGGGCCGAACTCCTGGACCTTTCTCACCTTTGGTAGGTGTATGATGGCCCACCAATATTAAATCTGCCAGTGCACCTTGTGACAGTTCATGGCGCATCAGCTTCTCTTCACTTCATGCTGTTCCAGTAGTTTGTGCTTTTTGCAAGATTGATTGAATTAGTAGAAAGGCGGCTATGCCATGTGTGGTCCTATGTATTTCTATTTGGCCTGTGTGCTTTCAGTTGGAGAGTGTACCAGTCAGTGCCGTTTATGGTCACCTAAAATGGTAATGAAAAAAATTGAAAATTCAATTCCAACTTCCTGGAATTTTCGTTTCCTGGCTATCCATGGCAGCATTCAATCATGGATGGAGTAAACCCATGAATGTCTGGTGTCATCGATTACTGGGTAATGCCTGACATATCGGCAACCCTAGTGTTTTAGGTTTCTCTTTCCTTTAAAGGAGTCATTTGGTCTGTGCAAATAATCTAGGGCATGTATCTTGTTGCTAAATGTTTGCCAACTTTGTTATGCACCTCCCTATACGGCTCATATATTTGATTGTCTTTTGGGCCAACACTTGGATTGCATTATCTTCCTCGCCAATCTACTACACTCATAGCTTGATGCAGTCCTCAACAAACAAGACTTTGCACTGATCTGTTAGATCACTATGTAATTAATTAGGAAGCGGTTCATTGATAGTTTCTGCCAGTGCCTGGTCACCTCAAAGATGTTTTCATTCTACTTTTATCTCACTGTGACTTATATCTCCAAAAATCACTTGTTTGAATGTGTATGAAGACACACAGAAAATGTTGTTGAAAGGCAGAAATGAGGGCTGCAGTAAGTGGTGATAGTATAGGAAATCGAAAGTAAAACATTCTTGTCAGTTTTTAATGTGTTGGAATGTGGAGTGAATCATGTTGGTGCAAAGATAACAAAGTAATATAGATTTTCTTTTTGCAGGTTTTATATAATGGCATCATCAGGTTCTAATCAAACTAGTGATGGATTTACCCAAGAAAAATTACAGCTGAGCGTGAAAGGTAAGTAACAAAAAGGGCCTGTGTCACTACACAGTAGGCATCGTAAAGGAAGGTATACTTGTTGTGTGGGAGGTGGTCCCACAATATTTATCCAAGGGACGTCCGAGTGCATTGTAAAATTGGTATCATAGTATTGTACTTATGTACTTATTGTACTTATGGATAGAAGCTGATGGGTGTCATATGTGTCCATGTTACACTGCAGTAATTGGTAGAAGCTGCTGGTGTCAGTATATCACTGCACAGCTAGACAGTAGTGGTCTGCACTCTCTTTACTATTAAGCTAACTCCTCACTGGCAGTAAACAGTTCTGCTTTGACAATTGCTAGCACCTGATATTCTGGGGATGGCACATTCCTAGGACCTAATATTCTGAGGATGACACATTGTGGAAATTATATTCTGAGCATCCCTAATTTACAGCATTGACTTGTCAGAGAGTTTGAGTGGCTCCCATAGGGAATAACGAGCAGAACAAAATGCCAACCTCAGTATAGCAGTCCTATCTTAGCATATTCCTAACAAATTAGAAACTGAAAACCTTGCTTTTGGTATATGATGGATTTTCAGGCACAGCTAATTGCAGAAAATTTATCTAGGCAGTTATTCAGCATGCTGTGTTGCCCCTGTTGGGAAGTGATTCACAGGTCCAATGAAATTAGATAGTGTGCCATATCCTTGGCTTATATACAGTACATGGTGCTGCCATTTGTGCTTCTTGCTAGTTCCTTGATGTGTGCCTTCTTGATAGCTTGATATCAGTGGGTTAAAAAGAAAAACAACATAAAAATGAATGAATAAATACAAAAACAATATTAGGTCAATAACTATTTTTGCATCATTTTTAAATCACATTTCCAGGAATATTTCTTTCTTTTGTATAAACATAGAGATGAGCTTTATAGACTCTATAGGTTTAAGCTTCAAAACTTGAATTGATATATGTAATCATACACTGAGAACCTTATTCTACTTTACCAAAATATTCTTGATAAATGTCACCCTAATTGGCCTTCAGGGTGCCCTTTCAGCCACTAGTGGCTTAACTGGCAAGGTGCTGGGGGTGCATCTGGCCTGCCCCCAGATGGGGCCTATTGATAATATTTTAGAGTGAGGAATGGAAGACAAAGGTAAACTGTGTACATCTGTGGGGTGAGGTGAGGTGTGCAGGACCTATCCAGAGGGTGAAGGTCTTGAGGGACAAATCATGCACCTGAGAACTCCACTGCCAGTAACTGCTCTTGGCCTCTCCAGGGGATTCAGACCCACAGTTCAGGAACCAATGACATGTGTAGGTATGTAAACTTAAACTGCTGAATAAAATCAAACTGCGTCATTGTAACTATACACTAGTTAGTAGTAGCAGACATTGCTGGTGTAACTATATGCTTCTTGATAGAAGCAGGCAGTGTGAGTTTAGCAGAGCTGTACTGAATAGAAGCAAACAGTGTCTGTTTTACCCTTCATTATGTGATAAGATGACTTAAGTTCCACATGAAGCTGCACTACTCGGCAACAGGAGGCAGTATCAGTTTAGCACAGCAGTTCTGTTTGCAAACCTTCTGTTTCATTGAAAACCCAAAAAAGCCCAACTTTTTTTTTTTTATTTAAAAATCCCTACCAAATACATTGGTGTATGTGTCGGCTTATCATTACTAATATATACATTTTTACATTGCTTCCATAAAAAAGTTGTAAAATGCTCTGGATCCCCAGTATCTATTTGTAACTAATACATAAGTTACACTCCATGGGTGGTTCCCATAGGAAATAAGGAGTAGCACAATCCTCTGGAGCTCTGTGAGAAGTCTGGTCTGTGTTTTAGGGCTGAAAATACAGCAATTACAACTAAACAAAATGCCATCCCCAGTATAGTGGGTCCCAGAGATGGTACATTTGCATTTGTTGAGAATTCAATAATATAGTGTCAGTATTAATTTCAGCAGGCTTTATCAAGAAGCAGCAGCCACTAAAAGAAAGGAGGGGTCATTTTCGTTGAGGTTTGGCATGGTGCCGAGAGACTGGCGAATTGCTAATGTGGTGCCGTTATTTAAAAAGGGATCTCGTTCTCAGCCTGAAAACTATAGGCCTGTTAGTCTGACATCAGTAGTAGGAAAGCTTCTGGAAGGGGTAATAAGGGATAGGATAGTTGAATACATTGCAGTTCACAATACTATTAGTTTGTGCCAGCATGGTTTTATGTGTAACAGATCTTGCCAGACTAATTTAGTCACCTTTTATGAGGAGGTGAGCAGGAACCTTGATGCTGGAATGGCAGTTGATGTCATCTACTTAGATTTTGCTAAAGCGTTTGATACAGTACCTCACAGAAGGTTAATGATCAAATTGAGGAATATTGGCCTAGAACATAATATTTGTAATTGGATAGAGAACTGGCTGAAGGATAGATTACAAAGAGTGGTGGTAAATGGAACATTTTCTAATTGGACCAGTGTGGTTAGTGGAGTACCGCAGGGGTCAGTCCTTGGTCCTTTGCTTTTTAACTTGTTTATTAATGACCTGGAGGTGGGCATAGAGAGTACTGTTTCTATTTTTGCTGATGACACTAAATTGTGCAAAACTATAAGTTCCATGCAGGATGCTGCCGCTTTGCAGAGCGATTTGACAAAATTGGAAAACTGGGCAGCAAAATGGAAAATGAGGTTCAGTGTTGACAAGTGCAAAGTTATGCACTTTGGTAGAAATAATATAAACGCGAACTATCTACTGAATGGTAGTGTGTTGGGGGTATCCTTAATGGAGAAGGATCTAGGGATTTTTGTAGATCACAAGTTGTCTAATTCCAGGCAGTGTCATTCTGTGGCTACTACAGCAAATAAAGTGCTGTCTTGACTCAAGGGATGAAAACATATTTTTGCCTCTTTATAGGTCCCTGGTAAGGCCTCACCTTGAGTATGCAGTGCAGTTTTGGGCTTCAATCCTTAAGAAGGATATTAATGAGCTGGAGAGAGTGCAGAGGCGTGCAACTAAACTGGTAAAGGGGATGGAAGGGTTAAGCTATGAGGTTAGACTGTCGAGGTTGGGGTTGTTTTCTCGGTGAGGGCAGTGAAGCTGTGGAATGCCCTTCCTAGGGATGTGGTAATGGCAGACTCTGTTAATGCCTTTAAGAGGGGCCTGCATGAGTTTTTGAACAAGCAGAATATCCAAGGCTATTGTGATACTAATATCTACAGTTAGTATTACTGGTTGTATATATAGTTTATGTATGTGAGTGTATAGGTTGTGTGCTGGGTTTACTCGGATGGGTTTTTTCAACCCTATGTAACTATGTAACTATGTAATTTACAAACACTTCAAAATGGAAGGAGTGGAGTGTGCTTATTGACAGAATTTCTTTTTACTTGTGTCCAAACACACTTCTGTACTTCCACAAGGTTGCCATTTTGTCCATTCTGCCTCTTCTAATGAATGGTGGACTAATTAACCAGTTGAAAATGGGGAAGCTTGGCGCTTTCATCACCCTGCACCTGGCTGTAGCTCTAGGATTCTCACTCTCTAAAAATTCAAGATGTTACTTGCATACCAAAAATACAAGTGTTACGTCAAAACACAAGTGTAATTGGTCCATTGAGACACAATTTTGTGGAAGCAACTCAAAACCCAGCTATAATTTCACTGTAATCATGGGGAAAAAGCTGAATTAACATTCTAATTTGTAGAAATGCTGGTATAAACCTTTAGTATAGGACTAAGAAGGCTTCAACTTTACCAGTGAATGCAAGGCTGAAAGAAAAAGGCAGTTTTTGTAGTACTGCAATACCGGATTGAGACAGGAGGTGTCAGTATAGCATAGGAATATTGAATTAAAGTAGCACAAATAATGGATAGAGAAAGACAGTTTTAAGATGTAGGGTTTTTATGTATGCAATAAATAGTTTTGGGTCACTACAACATTGGATGGTGTTCTCAGTCTTCTTTTGTCAACATACTAGGTCTCAGAGATGCAAATCCTTTTATATTGATGCTGATGCTGTACTGGTGGCTAAAGCATTTTAGTCTTTTGTTGTTGAGCACTTTAGCATTAATGTGGCTTGTGCAGTTTCCTATTCCTTTCTTCATTTTACAGGCATTTGCAAGCAGGGATCAGTAATCCACTTGTTTCCTTCCTTGTTTCCTTTCCTGTAATCATTGTTTGTTAGGATATTATTTTAAGGTGGTTGGTTGATTTGCTGGCTGTACATAGTTGATTTTCATTTCATGTGTAAGAGCTCATACTCACAAGAGTCTGTTCCTGCATTCCCCTGTGGTGGATCCTTCCCACGTTCCACCGCAGGAACAAACTTCACTATCCCGCTGTACTTACATAGGTGCATGTAAGCGCCGAACACAGGTGAAATGCAACATTCTGTGTTCCACCTGCACTCGCCGCTTACATGTGCCTCACAATAGGGAAGAAAGGGCTACGTTTCACCCTGAGGAAGAACGCAGGAGAACACCACCAGAGGGGAACGTAGGGTTAAACACCCATCTGTATGAGCCCTTACACATTTCTATCAATGCCAAACTCATGCATAACCCTAACCTCCTCCTCATTATTAGCATCAGTCAAATGATTGTTTTTCTTTGCCCACCTGTTACAAGTTATGTATGCCAGCCTTGCCTTCTAATGCTTACTACCCTTTTTTTTCAGTCTTCTGGCTAATTTACCCTCCTTCTTTATAAATTGCATTTATCAGGGCTTAGAAACCCAACACAGGCATAGGCTAGTGCTGTATGATGTTACTGCCTAAACCAACAGAATATATTTAGTTTTTTGTTGCAAATAGTAGTAAGGAGATTCACCATTAAGAACTAAATCTTGCATTCTCATGTCTCAGAATTATCTTCATGGTTCAGAATTATTAAACCCCTAAGGTGGACCAAAAGAGAGAAGCGCTCTGGGGTATAGAGTACTTGTCATGCATGCATTTTGTTATCATTTAGAGAAGGAGGACTGTGAGAACCAGAACCTGCAAGTGAAGTCCTATTAGAATGCTATATTAAATGTATTAGCCATAAGTTGCTGACCTTGGAAAATAGTCCTCCTACATAACACTGGCATTTATTTGATTTTTGTTTTACTTCACTTAACTGGATTCCAGGACATACCTAAACTGAATGATTAAAGCCGGGTGTTTTCACTTGAGTTTGATGTTTGGTGGAATTGACTGCGTTCCAATGCAAAATAACACAGTTAAATATATTGCGGATGACAGCTCATATGTAAAACCCTGCTTCATATTAATCAACCATTTTCATAAAAATGTACTTTTTTAGTAGTATGTGCCATTAGGTAATCGGAAATCCTAAATAGCATATTGCCGTTTTAAATCCTAAGGGCCACCCCCCACATGTGATTAACGGTGCACACAAACAAACCAATCGACACATTTCTGTCTTTTACTCTCACACTTCTTCCTGTTACAGTTAGAACTGCATTATTTCTGGTCGGGTAATCTTTGAAGGATATAAAGATACTGTATATAAAAGGGCAACATTTACAGATATATAAATTCCAGTTTGGTAAGATTCTTTAGTAGGCCACTTAATATTATATAAACTATGTTTTGGCTAATTCATTCTGGGTATAGTTTGCCTTTAATTTCAGTCTGCTTTGTGAGATAGTAGCTGTATATATTTATATGTATATAGTTTTTATATGTGAGTGTATAGCTAGGTATGTAAAAGCATGTGTTTATATGGGCATTGGGGTTCATTTGAAAGGGGTTGAACTTGGTGGACTGTGGTCTTTTTTTCCCAGCGAACGTAACTATGTACCAAATTAGTTACATTACCATTAATGCCCGCACTTGATGTTTGGTTAAGTGTCTGATCCATGGTTCTGGGATGCCGTTTTCCCTTCTTCAGGTATCTTGTAGTTAGGGGAAATTCACCTTACAGCACTGTTTCGTAATCTATGAGTTGGGACTCAGAAGATTTGGAGATGATGTTCTACATAAATTCTGTGCCATTTATTCCTACAGTAGAAAAATAGTAGTTAAAACAAGTTGCCTATTGGATTTGAATTTAATTTGCAGATCATAAAGTTAACTCCTGAACGTAATCTGTGTTTCACAAAAAAAAGTTCAAGAAATACTGCTTTAAAGCTACCTTGTGGCATAGAGCAGCATTGCATATGGCCTTTGCTATGTACTATTCAATTATGCATCTCTCCATTAAAGGAACAGTAACACCAAAAAATGAAAGAGCTTTAAAGTAATAAAAATATAATGCATTGTTGCCCTGCACTGGTAAAACTGGTGTGTTTGCTACAGTAACACTACTATAATGCATATAATAAGCTGCTGTGTAGCCATGGGGGCAGCCATTCAAGCTGGAAAAAAGAAGAAAAGGCACAGGTTACATAGCCGATAACTGATAAGCTCTGTAGAATACTATAGTGCTTTATCTGTTATCTGCTATGTGCCTGTGCCTTTTCTCCTTTGAATGGCTGCCTCCATGGCTACATAGCAGCTTATTTATATAAATTATAGTAGAGTTTCTGAAGTAAACACACAACTTTTACCAGTGCAGGGCAGCAGCACATTATATTTTAGTTACTTTTATACACTTTCATTTTTTGGTGTTACTGTTCCTTTAAGCATTATCTAGTTTCTTAACCAATCAGAATGCAGAGGCATTGCCAGACAGAAAAACTTTAAAAAAATAATTACAGTAAATTAAACAAAAAATTGATGTCAAAAATGTTGTTTGAATATTATTATCTACATTATACTAAAAACTGCTTTTTACATTAGTGCTTTGCTTAGTTCTGTCATGACTAATGTAAGAACAAGTGATAAGAAAAGATTTCTGGAACTGAACATAGGCCTCAAGTCTTTAATTTTGAGTGAAAAACTGCCAGTTTGGCACAACATTTTATGTGTTCTGCAGTACTGTTACTTGGGGAGTTCTGACAAGCATTCCAGTGTTAGAGTATCAGCTATATACTAACGTTCAGTGGTCAAAGTATTTAAAGATTTTCTTACTTATGTCTCTTGTAGAACAAACACAATAGTGAATATTTCTCTTTACATCAAATCAATGCTATGGTTAAAATGCAAGTAACTTATTCTTTTTTTTAATTAATAATTCATAACTTTTGGACTAATCTGCTACAATATATTTGGCTAAAAGTTAAACTGAATCTAATCCTTAATGTGTACACTCAGGTCAGCTGCAGATAAAAAATTGTCAGATTCAGTTGTCCAGAGCTTTAAAATCGTATAACATTAATTATTCAGTTGAACCAAATCCAAATTGTCCAAAAAGTGCTGGGATTCAGCTGAATTCTGCACTGAATCCTGGATTTTGTGCATCTCTCATTTATGAGCTAAATCTGCTGCACACATTTAAATGGTGTTTATACATTTAAACCAGTTGCTAGTTTCTTAGATGCTTTGTACATTGTGCTAAGATGGTGAACAACTGAGATTAATTTCAGTTTATATTTAGCTATATGTAGAAATTAGTTTTTCCATACCTTTAAAAAAAGAAATATTGGTTTTTATTTCTGTAACCTTTACAGACTTTATTAGTAATATTTGTGCATTTACCTGTAAAATGTTACAAAAAGTACATATATAATGAAAACATATTTCTTTATTCTTTTTTTAGTTAAGACTGGCAAAGCACACCTTTAGCGGTTTGCGGTTGGGTGGAGGGCTGAAATTTGCCCACAGACACCCTCTGCCAGCGACATTTGCTTTCCCCAGTTCTTCCGATTGCTGCCTACCTGCCATTGGCTTATTTATGTACTTGAACCTGCCTGCCGTATCCTCTCTGGTCAAGTCACTGATGGCTTTCCAGGTCACTTGGGTGCAGGTTGGGAGGGGGCAGGTTAGGGTGCAGGTTGATTTTTTTGCTGACCCACACATCACTAGTTTTAGCATTAGTTGGGGCTGCTAAAGACATCCGTGTTACCTAGTTACATTAGTGACATACAGTGTCAATTAGCACAGTACATGCACAAGTACTACTAGGCCAGGATTGGGCCTAGATTTAACTGTTTAAATGTTTTCCCTTTGTGTCAAAGAATATTTTATTGTTATGGCTTTACTTGCCCTTTAATCCTGTACACAGAATATGTATGTGTGTGTGTGTGTGTGTGTGTGTATAATATATATATATATATATATATATATATATATATATATAGTACAGCAGAAGATATGGTGTCTATATAATACTGGGAGAAAAATCTGATGTGTAAACTACATGAAAGGATTGCCATACGATACAACACACCTGTCAAAAGGGAACACTGCTTGCTGCATCTTCATCTGACGGGATAAAATCTGAGGGTGTCTGACAGACTTTTTTTTTTGTCACCGAAATACAATGACTGTTGGACGTAGATGCATGAACAATAGACACCATCCAATTTTGTCTGATCCAATGTAAAGACATATCAGCTGTGGAGATCAGATTTTGTAGGATCCTACAAAATCTTGTGCTGTTGCTTTCTGTTGCGTGGTGCTGCATGACAAGATCAAATCAAATCTGACCCATAAAATCTGATCAAGGCCTCCTGTAGAGTTTAGCTTCAAGAGTTGTTGTTTCTGTAATTTGAAAAATATGTTTTGGCAATATGGAACTTCTAATACCTTGTTGAGAGGAAGAATTGAAGGATGCTTTTCTGCAAGAACATGGTCCCTTTAGTATTAATTGCAACAATATAATTTGGGAAAGGAAATCACATTTTATATTTCACTGATAGGCCCTGAACCAATATACAAATAACAACAGAAAATTCAGTGAAAATAAAACCACATTTTAATGGCTCAAAGATTTTTTCAAGACATAGTACATAACAAATTTAAATGTATACTATACCACACAGTGACAGGGTACATCCTAGTGCCTCTCCTAACGCGTTTCGCACAAAGTGCTTCATCAGAGCTTCTGATGAAGCACTTTGTGCGAAACGCGTTAGGAGAGGCACTAGGATGTACCCTGTCACTGTGTGGTATAGTATACATTTAAATTTGTTATGTACTATGTCTTGAAAAAATCTTTGAGCCATTAAAATGTGGTTTTATTTTCACTGAATTTTCTGTTGTTATTTGTATCCCTTTAGTATTAGTAGAATTGCAAGCCAGAAGATAGGTATGAAATGATGTTAACTGATAATGAAATAACAAACCGAAACATAGGATGAAAACAATATTGTATTCCAAAATTCTTAAATCCAACTGTATTAAATTTACAATAAGAGAATTAGCTATGCAGACCTTGCATTCTGTCTGCACATAAACTTCCATGTGATGGCTTGCTGTTGGCTGTGTGAACCGTCTGGGCATACTGCATACACCAGATTCTCATCAAAAGTGAGTTGTGCTGCCACAAAGCAATTTTGAAAGGGTGAAGTGTTACTCTGCACAATGTAATGTCATACTGTATCATTGTAATACTGCTGTATCAGTATGCAGTATTGCATATATCCAGGCTGTGTCAGTGTCACACTACAGTATCACATTGATTCATGTGTTTGTGTCACTTTGCAGTACAGGTATGGAATCTATTATCTACAAAGCTCCAAAATATTGTTTGTCAGATTGTTCATTATCCGCAAATAATTCTGTTTGTTTCATGATTCCTCAATCCCATGTTATAAAAAACAGCACATTTTACTTGTGGGTAACTAGGGGTAGGTGAGCAACATGTTGCCCCTGAACCACTGGTTGGGGATCACTGACTTATGGTAGGGTTATCCAAATTACAGAAATACCCCTCGTCTGTAAGTCCCCAGGTCCCCAAGCAGTGCAGATAATAGATCCCGTACCTGTACCACATTCATCCAAGCTGTATCAGTGTCACACTTTGTCCCACTGCATTACCACAACGATTCAGGTTGTGTCAGTGTCACACTGCAAAATACATCACTGGGGTGCTGAAATGAATTAGTATTGATTTTGTAGAACATTGTAGTACAACAAATACCAGCTTAGTGTAATATTACTATATTGTGTCACTGCACTCATATTAATTCAGAGATGTCTATAGCACTTCAGATTCTTAAAATGTCACATTGTAGTAGTATACATTCAGGGTGTGTTAGTGGCACTTGGATTCAAACTGTATTAGCGTTTCACTGCAGTATCACATTGATTATAGTTGTGTCAATATGAAATTGTAATATCACACTGAGACTGTTATTTTCACACCACATTATTATATTGAATTAGGTTGTCAGTGACACTGCACAGCAGTGGTCAGGATTGCCAGCTCCGGATTTCAAATCCGGGCGCCCCTAGGCCTGCCCCATTGCTTGCGTCGGTGCGAGGGTGGGGGAAGAGGTTTGTTCGCGCATGTGCGGGCATTTAAACTAATGGGGAGAAGTCCCCATTGCTCCGTATGGGAGAAAATTGTCAAAATCCATCCGGGCCTGAGTATTGCTGCCTTGTAGCCCTGCCAACCTAGGTTAGACTCCAGCCACTTTCTTCAGGGAGTTTGTATGTTCTACCTGTGTCTGCATGGGTTTCCTCCCACACTCCAAAAACACAGCAAAAAGGTTACTTGGCTTCAGTTAAGGAAAGGTAAAAACTAAGTAAGCTTTATCAGAAAGTCTATGTAAGTACAGCCATAAGCACTCACAGAAAAGCGGAGTCCTCTATCAAAAGAAACACAGGATTTCTTGTCTTCTTTTTGTAAACATGTTCTTAGGGTATCTGACTTCCTATCTTAAGATAATGAAATCGGTTGAGGCAGGGATTGATGTGAATGATGTATAATTTCTGTAAAGCGCTGCTGTATATGCTAGCGCTATATATATATATATATATAGTAGATAACAATAACTTTAATTTTACACTATGCTGTCCTACAAAATCAGAATATGTCATTATAATACTGCTGTATCAGTAGAACATTGATTTTGGCTGTCTCAGTATTATGTTTCAGTATCTAAATTTTCTAACCTGGCCGTTTGAAAAATATCGGGACGATAATTCTGAGGCCACACACGGTCTGAAAATCGTACAAAACCATTTTTAGTCCTTTCTTTCTTTAAATCATCTGGCGTTTTTTCTACTTCAATTCCCAAGTGTGCAGAAAGTAAGCAGTCTTAATTGGTTTTAGCTCAGAAACAGCAAACAGCTTAAGAATGATGAATGTGTTACTGTTTTGTCGTTGTTAGCCTGTTTAGGTCAGTGTATTAGTTTGAGGGAGCAAGTTTAGTGTATTTCACTGTGTTTCCTTTAGTGATGCAATGCCAACCTTGAAAACAGTGTTCCCTTGGTTAGAAGAGAGAGGGTTCAACTAGGGGCCTCTATCCTTGCAGTCTGGTAAGAGTTAAGCTTTAGCTTGTGAGGCCTCATGAAACAAAAGCGTCCAGTGCAGCAAAAAGTGTGCAGTTGCCCATTGCACTTGGACAGGGCAATTGTTATTTTCCAGAGGATATTGAAATTACATCTTCACATGATTCTTTCGGCCCAGTTTGATAGGTTGTAATGGCGATCAGTGCCAAAATGTATACGTTCAAGGAGCAGCTATTGAAGTGCTTTTAATGAAAAGCATTTTTTTCATCTACATAAAACAGGTCTTATGTATTCCATTCATTTGATACATTTTTGCACTATAGTGGTGTGTCCTTTGTCACTATAATTTTTACCCTCACAAGCCTTTTTGGGCCAGTGGCTCTCCTTAAAACTGCTTATATCCTTAATCTTTTACTTTGCAGAAAATAATCTCTTATATTTTCTGTGGGTGGAAAATATATTAATAAATTATTTCTCTGACATTTCTTTCTGAGAAAAACAGAGAGAACTCCATATCCTAGAGATGCATGATTATCAAATGTGCTAGGAATGCAGTTTTACTGGGCTTTACTAGAATTCTATATTCATAAATTCAAATATATAACCACTTAATTTTTATGTGCTGAGCTATCTAAGCTGCTTTATTTGTTAGAACTATAGGGTAATGTGACTTAAAATTCAAGTATATTTTTTTCTTAGAAATGTATGAGGAGCACAATTGTAAAAGTGGCATTTTCCATCTGAGAAAACAAATGAAAGTAATGAAAATATGTGGGGACATGCCTGAAGACTATATATCTATATGGGCAGGGTTCAATTGGGTTATCTCTTCCAAAAATGTCTGATTTGTTCACAGACCGGTCTATTTCACTTTATTATAAATGTAACATGATATTTATACAGGTAGAGGACCCGTTATCCAGAATGCTCGGGACCAAGGGTATTCCGGATAAGGGGTCTTTCCGTAATTTGGATCTCCATATCTTGTCTACTAAAAAATCAATAAAACATTAATTAAACCCAATAGGATTGTTTTGCATGCAATAAGGATTACTTATATATTAGTTGGGATCAATTACAAGGTACTGTTATAGTACTACAGAGTAAAAGGAAATCAGTTTTAAAATTCTGAAGTATTTGATTAAAATGGAGTCTATGGGAGACAGGCTTTCTGTAATTCGGAGCTTTCTGGATAATGGGTTTCCGGATAAGGGATCCCATACCTGTAACAGAAATCTGTGCCCCCTGCTGCAATAGGCAAGTCTTTTAATCTTGTACAGGTCTTAGAACTTCACAGGGACCTCTAATATCCTTACAATTTTTTTCTTATAATACATACATTTCAATTTATCGTGTCATGAAAGTAACATCAATAAGTTCTGTTTATAAATAATGTCACTTAGGCCTGTTTCTTAAGACTATATTTTACAGGGTCTTATATTTAATATTAGAAAGGATGGTTTTGGGAGAGGATCTGAAAGGTTATGATCTAGCATCCAGGACAGTGGACCATTACCAGCACCTTGCAGCAGCTTGCCTTTGCTTCAGATCTGTTTCAGTTGCTGCAGATCTGCTTTTTTGCACCAAGAGTTTATATGTCTGGCCCTCTAATCCTGTGGCTTGCATGAATAATTTGATATCAATGGAAAATTTCACAGAATTTATTTTTACTAAACCGACACATAGGCCTGATTGATGAGTGAAGCAGCCAAATCAGAACACTCATTGTGTAAGTGCAAAGTAAAGAATACATGGAAATCTAAACATATGCACACAGTAGTTTCTGTTTAATGCGAACTGTCATTGTATCTTTCTGCCTCCTATAGGAATCTCTTGTCTGACCAGCTGAACAATACTGGGTTTTGTTAGCCTTTTTCAGGTAGCCTGAGGTCAGAGAACCGAGTCAGTCTAGGACACACATCTTCCACATGTTCATGTCACATTCCTATATCTGACCTTGGAATTTAAGTCTGTGGCCTGGCAGATGGATGTGTGACTGCCAAATTGCCTATGACCATGTATATTTATATTTAAAATAAAAAAAAACACAATCCCTATGGGAGATATGTGTACATTGTGGATATCTTTTTATATAAAAGGTGTGAAGTGCTTTAAGCCCTGTTTTCCATGTTCATAAACAAAATCATTGATCCCTAGGGGCCCATACACTTACAGGTGTAGAAGGCACCTGCTCAAATGTTAAAAAGTTGTCCATGTGCTAGGAAATGTTCAACCTCTTATGTGCACTGAGCAGTCGACTTGTTCTCCCTAACCAGCACGTCATAATTCTATTTCATGTTATGTAATAGCGTAACATTGGTGTGCTGGGATAGCAGTTCCTGATGGTCCACTGCGCTGTGTTTTTTGTAAACTAGAATTGTTTACTGGAATAAACATACTCGTTTTTTGCCCATTGTTCTGGACTTTGAGGAGTTAAGAAGAAGCAGGAGAAGGAAACTTTGTACCTTCTGTGCCTGACTACCCCTCCCAAATAAAAACATAATTGGCTTTTACGTTCTTTACTGTGGGAGCCCCTCTCAGCTCCACAAACAGAAAGCAGCATCGTTGCCACAGAGCGTCACTGTGTGCTGGGGTGGGGGCAGAGAAAGCCCCTCTGTGCCTGGTGCCCCCCTTCTAGGCTGTGTTTATTTAACTTCAGGAACAGAGAGGTGTGTGTGAGAGAGAGAGAGGGGGAGGGGGGGCTTCTTTCACCAATTTGATACACCTTGTAAAAGCAGCAGTCTGCTTCGGGCAGCACAACTTCCTCCAAACCATTAGTGTCATTAAGAGCGAGGAGGGCAGCTCACAATGTAGTCTGTGTAGGAATGCTGGAGAAAGAGCCATTCACAGCCTCCTGACACACCTCTGTACCGCACAATGCTACACACACAAACTATAGTCACTGTGCACCTCTATGCATTCATGTTCAGCAACTTCTTTCCA
The DNA here is from genome assembly GCF_000004195.4 of Xenopus tropicalis. Taxonomy (NCBI): domain Eukaryota; kingdom Metazoa; phylum Chordata; class Amphibia; order Anura; family Pipidae; genus Xenopus; species Xenopus tropicalis. The sequence continues at coordinate 60,906,861 of NC_030680.2, read as the reverse complement.
TGAATCCTCCTCAGCATGCTCACTTACGTATATTAAGTACACTTTTAACATTTCCACGTATGCATAGCCAGGCGGCCATTAGTTAGTACAGCAGTTGGGGTCCCCCTTCTACTTCCAGGACCCTGAAAACTAATATTTAGTATTATTCATTATGTCATAAAGGGCCACAACCCCTGCCTGGTTTTAGGGGAAGAGGGGAACCGATCATTTACATGTGAGGGGCCCATTATTTCTGATGTGATTTCATAGCGTTAAAGTATGTTTGGCTTTGATTCGTACCTGGATATCCCAGGAGTTACCCGCCATACAAGTGCATCCTTTATCATTATGCCTACCTCGAGGTGGACAATATCAGATTGATAAGATTGTTTGGCCCTTGGATCTCGTATCGGATCACATTGATGAGATACAGTGAGTGTTATCTGACATGACTAGGAACGCATCAAAGAGGCAATGCTCTCCTCATTCTGACAGGATTTTTAAACCAGATATCAGTCAGGTAGGCCAGTCTGGGAGTCCCATACATGGGCGAATAAGATGCCAACTTTGTATGTTGGCATCTTTTATTGGCCCATGTATGGAAACCTTTAGTTAGATGTGTGCATTCAGTGACCTGTGCACATGTGTAGTGAGGACTCGGTGACACCAGAGGGCCCTCCTAATAGACTGTGCCCACATTTTTTGGCAGCATAAAACAGATACCGCTGATCCCCTGTGCACTTGTAAGTTGGCATCTCTGGTGGTCAATTTGCACTTTATATACTTATAAATGAGTACCATGTGGCATACGACTGTTTCTTGTTTCAAAAATAAAATTATATATAAATTAGGATGCCATCAATATCTCAGATCATTTTTTAGTGAGCTGGTCACCAACAATATTTGTTGTTACTGCCTTATTGACTTGTTTTCATATTTTTGTATCTCCTATAAACTGATTTGCAGTGTCTCACTGAGTCAGCCACTGGTTGGACTGTGATTCAAGAAATCCTGGTCTTGGTTTTCTGTGTCATCTTTTGGCATTGGATAAGGCCCATATGTAGTAACTAGTTACTATGTAGTAACATTGGCAGTGTTTTGCCAAGGTCCAAACACCCATAGTAACCATTTTCATATTAAATGAATTATTATAACAGCATTGGACCTGTTAAAGGTAAGTTACAGAACTTGAGTAGTGTTTGCCAATTTTACCACATGGCACATTTCACCTGTCTGTCTTATTTCATTGTCTTCATAATTAGTTTTGGCCTCTTAAGGTGTTTAAAATAAAGATATTTAAAAGATAGTTACATTTAAAAGATAAGTAATTTAAGTGGTATTCCTAGATAATTTGCAAATGGTCTTTATTTTTATTTCCATTTGCTTTTATGCTGATGTCAGGCTTGGAATTTTAACTTTTGTCTGGTTAGAGGCCTTAATTACACTAACTAGGTAGCAGTTTGGAAACCTTTAAAGGAAGATGTAAATTAGAAGTCCTGAATAAGCTACACAACAATATTGAGATTAACAACAAAATTGAAGCCTCATGTTCAGCCTGTGCTGAGGTCAGTGACCCTGACAAGCAGATAGCATTTTCAATTGGAAGCTGGCAAAATTGGAAGGTTAATAATGCAAAACTATAAACAGTAAAAGACAAAGACCAGTTGAAAAGTTGCTTAAGATAAGTCCAACTCTTAAAAGTGATTCTTAACCTCTAGGTTGTGACCCCAAATTGGGATTTAATGGAGTAAAATTTTAATCTAGAAAGCCAGTGTGAGCACCATATTTTACCATACAAATCTAGAATACAACTTCTGCCATACTTGAAGTTGGTGTTTTGCAGTTATTAACACTATTTTGCTGAAGTTAATAATATCAAATTCAAAAAGAGAGAGAAGAAGAGGAGAAGAGTTGAGATGTTGAAATTTTATTACTCAGACCTTAAAAAAATTAAGAAACCTTTTGGTGTAGGGTGGTATAAAAACACAATTTTTGTGATTTCCCCTTTAGTTTGTAAAAATCTATTCAGAGTGCAATGTACTGCTGTCTTAGAAACATTAGTTTTGTGCTGTTTTGTAGCACTCAAGAGATAGAACTGCCCTTTAGTTACTTAATTGATATCGGTACAAGAATTTGGAAATATTTTTAGAAATTTTTTATTTTATATTTTAAAGAAGTACAAATAATATCTTTTATTGGACCATATCAATTTAGCAACAGGTTTAAAAAGTCCACAGTCAACATATTTAGTAAGAGCACACAACACTATTTCATTTGTTTCTGCACAGAAATGTGAAAGAACTTTCCAATTGCTAGGACAGTTAATTTCTGTCATATCTAAATGTACTCCTTTGAAATAAAAGTATGTTAGTACAGTTCTTCTTAGAAGACTTTTGAATCAGTGTGTATATAAAAAAATTGAATCTTAAGTTAAACTAATGTCCATTCAAGTGTACAGGGGAATGAGGCTCATCATCTAACCAACCTCCCATGCCAAGCATATTGTGATGTGAAGCACAAGTGCAAATGTCATTATTTGACTCTTAACATGATAAAGAAAACTTATAACAACTCCTGTTTTTCTCTACCATACAGAAAATAGTGTACCTTTGCAGATTAACCTTCAAGCAGCACACAAGGCATCTGGGGATGATCTGACTATCGCCCTAGATGAGCACATGGAAGCAGGCAAGTAGAGTGCTCCGATTAATTCAGAGCATACATTTACTCATTTTAAACACCTCAGATGGCTTCTGCATCATTATAACTGCACTGTTTATTCTATAAGATATAAATATTTACTGTATAAAATATGTGTGCAGACCTAGCATTAAAGATTCTACTTTTATTTTTTCAGTGGAGGATGCAGACTCTGAAATGGTATTTGAGAATGGCCATTATGCACTGGAAAAGATAAGGTTTGTTCTTACAGTCATTATTAGGATTGTTTATCCCTTTTAACCAACTTTGCTGCCTTTCTTATACAATTAACCCTTTCACTGCTAGCCGTTTTGGACTAAGCGGAACTTCTACTGCCAGACAGTTTTTGAACATTTTGCAGTGTATCACTTTAGGGGCGTTTCCTCGGGGGGACTTTAATTTACCCAGGAAAACTATATATTGTTTTTTTCAGGACAACCTAAGCTTTTAAAATATGGTAGAAGTTTTGTGTATTTCCAATTCTGTAACAAGATATAGGCTTCTAAATGTCTAAAAAATGAAAAAAAATCATATTTTCCATAATATAAACACATGCACCAGAAACAAAAATTAGTTTATGCATGAAATTACAACTGATTTGGAAAGTCCCATGTCTCCTGAATGTGCCAATACCAAATATATATAGTTTTATGGAGATTTCTTACTTGTATAGGTCAAAAACTCCCAGCAGTACACTACCAAATTTCCAAAGCACTGCTTCAGAAAGCTGCATACTTTAGATTTCAAGGCCAAAACTTCCACTAATAGAAGGTTTATCCTATAATAGGTAGAACTGTCTGTCTACTCCAAACTACCAAGTCGCAATGCTTTACTAAATTTATTGGTTTTTATCAAAATTTGTGAATTTTTTTAAAAATCACTTCAAAGCTTCCAGTCTATAGTATCTTATCTCCTACAGGTCATAAAGTAACCAAATAAAACACCCTAAATATGAACGCCAGGGGTCCACTGAACAGTTTGATGCCCAATATGTATAGGTTTAGCTAAGTATGTGGCATGTAGGGGCCCCAATGTGAACATACCACCATATGTACTGTCATTTCTGTCATTTCAGCTTCTGCAAAATCAACACATTTACATAATTTTATGTAGGATAAAGCTACAAAAAGTACGCTCACCCCAGAAAGCCATATATTTGTGGAAAGCACACATTCCCCTGAATCTAAAATGGGTACCCATGTCTTTCTACTCCAAAGTGCCAAGCTGCAAAGCTTTCCTAAAGTTGGCAATTTTGAAAACATTTCCAAAAATCCTCTCAAAGCTTCCAGTTTGCAGCATCTTATCTCCCACATATCATTAGGTACCAAGATAAATATGAACGCCAGGGGCCCACTGAACAGTATGATACCCAATATGTATAGGTTTACCTAAGTATGTGGCATGTAGGGGCCCCAATGGGAACATACCCCCATATGTACTGTCATTTCTGTCATTTCAGCTCCTGCAAAATCAACACATTTACATCATTATATGTGGGATAACACTAGTATAAAGTAAACTCATCCCACAAAGCCATATATTTTTGGAAAGTACACATTCCCCTGAATTCAAAATGCGTACCCATGTCTTTCTACTCCAAAGTACCAAGCCGCAAAGCTTTTCTAAAGTTAGCAATTTTGATGACATTTCCAAAAATCCCCTCAAAGCTTCCACTTTGCAGCATCTTATCTACCACATAGCATTAGGTACCAAGATAAACCACCATAAATTTGAACGCCAGGGGTCCACTGAACAATTTGATGCCCAATATGTATAGATTTACCTAAATATGGGGCATGTAGGGACCCAAATGTGAACATACCCCCATATGATCTATCATTTCTGTTATTTCCGCTTCTGCAAAATCAACACATTTACATCATTTTGTGTGAGATAAAGCTAGTAAAAAGTACACTCACCCCAGAGTCATATATTTTTGGAAAGTACACATTCCCCCGAATCTAAAACAGGTACTTTTGTCTTTCTACTCCAAAGTACCAAGCCGCAAACCTTTCCTAAATTTGGCAATTTTGATAACATTTCCAAAAATCTTGTCAAAGCTTCCAGTTTGCAGCATCTTATCTCCCACGTATTATTAGGTACCAAGATAAAACACCCTGAATTTGAATGCCAGTGGTCCACTGAACAGTTTGATGCCTAATATGTATAGGTTCACCTAAGTATGTGGCATGTAGGGGCCCCAATGTGATTATTCCCCCATATGTACTGTCATTTCTGTCATTTCAGCTCCTGCAAAATCAACACATTTACATGCTTTATGTGGGATAATGCTACAAAAAAGTACGCTCACCACAGGAAGCTATATATTTTTGCAAAGTACACATTCCCCTGAATCTAAAATGGGTACCCATTTTATTTTCTACAGGTCATTAGGTACCAAGATAAAACACCCTAAATATGAACCCCAGAGGTCTACTGAACAGTTTGATGCCCATTGTACATAGGTTTATCAAAGCACATAGCACTTAGAGACCCCAGAATATACCTTGTGCACACTAATTTCATGGTTTACATTTACCTAATTCATAAACACATGGCAGTTTTATGAGGGGTAGAAGCTGCAGAAATGTACGGTAACCCCTAAAAGCCATATCTTTTTGGAAAGTACACATTCAGATAAATCCAACATGGGTAAAGAAGACTTTCTACGCCAAAGTACTAATTTGGAAAGCCTTCCTAAAGTTGATGGTTTTTATGACTTTTCTGAAAAAGGCCTAAAATTGTTGCAATTTGCCATATTTATCTTACAGCATTTCTTACATATAATGACACATCACCCTAAATATGAATGCCAGCGGTCTACTGAACAGTTTGATGCCCAATATGCAAAGATTTACCAAAGTATGTGGTGTATAGAGGCACCCAAATGAAAATAGTGCATAGGAATTTTCTCAGCTGCCAACTCAATTTCTGCAAAAAAAAGCCCAATGACCGTGTATTATGTGCCGCAAGACCCCCTAACTGTACAGAAAAACCCAGAAAACCATATATTTTTGGAAAGTACACATTCAGACAAATCCAACATGAGTAAAGAGTCCTTTCTACACCAAAGTACCAATCTGCAAAGCTTTCCTAAAGTTAGTGGTTTTTATGACATTTCAGAAAATCGCATAAAAATGTTGCGATTTGCCGCATTTATCTCACACAATTACTTGCATACAAAGGCAAATCACCCCAAATAGGAACACCTAAGGTCTACTAAACAGTTTGATGGCCAATATGCTTAGATTTACCAAAGTCTGTGGTATGTACTGAACCCTAAACTAAAATAGCGCTCATGCACTTCTCGCCTGCCAGCTCAGCTTTTGCACACAGAGCCCACTGACAGCGTATTATGTGCCGTAAGACCCCCTAACTATACACAGACCCCCAGAAAACCATATATTTTTGGAAAGTATACATTCTGACAAATCCAACATGGGTAAAGAGTCCTTTCTGCACCAAAGTACCAATCTGCAAAGCTTTCTTAAAGTTAGTGTTTTTTATGACATTTCAGAAAATCGCATAAAAATGTTGCAATTTGCTGCATTTATCTCACACAATTTTCAAGGCAAGTCACCCCAAATAGGAACACCTAAGGGCTACTGAACAGTTTGATGCCCAATATGCATAGATATACCAAAGTCTGCTGTATGTAATGACCCCAAAATGAAAATAGCACATATGGATCGGTCTGCTGCTTGTAGCTAGGTCCTGCGATGCGATCGCATCGCTGGACCAACTTGCCAGCCCCCTTGGCTCGTTGCCGAGGGGGTTGGGGGCACAGCTGACTCTCTTTTGCCACCGGTGCAGAAAGAATGACACTAGTACCAAAAACGTAGGTACTACATCGTTGGCATATAACTGCTTTTTTTAAAACAACGTAGTACCTACGTTTTTGGCAGGGAAAGGGTTAAAGGGATACTGTTATGAAAACTTTTATTTTTGAACCATTAAATGTATTCATTTTAGTTATTTTAGTTTTTAGTTTATTACTAGGTAGAGACTCCAGCACCTCAGAGGTCCAGGTTAAAGGGAAACGAAAGGCAAAATCACTTGGGGGTGCCAAAATGTTAGGCACCCCCAAGTGACTTTAACCGCTTACCTCGTACCCCGGGCTGGTGCCCGGGGCACCTGAAGCGGATCGCTTCCTTCTTCCGGTTTCTGTTGCTGGAATGCCAGCGGTGGGCGCATGCGCAGTAGAGTTAAAAGCCGACTTTAATGTTTAAGTTCGGCTTTTCACTCTAATGCGCATGCGCGCGCAGCGAATCAGGAAGAAGCAAGCGCCGGCAGCTACCCCGGGCTGGTGCTGTACTCTCCTCACAGGGGCACCAGCCCGGGGTAAAAGGTAGGTGGTCAAAGTCACTTGGGGGTGCCTAACATTTTGGCATCCCCAAGTGACTTTGACTTTCTTTTTCCTTTAAGGCTGATGCCACACCAGGCGTAGGGCTGATTTTTTCGGCAAGCGGAAAAACACTTGCCGAAAACTCAGCCTTACGCCTGCTACTTGTGCCTGCACCCAAATGAATGGGATACGCTCGGGTGCAGGCACATGTAGCCGATATACGCACGAAAACGCGAGAGAATGCAAAGTCTCGCGTTTTCATGCGTATATCGGCTACATGTGCCTGCACCCGAGCGTATTCCATTCATTCGGGTGCAGGCACAAGTAGCAGGCGTAGGGCTGAATTTTCGGCAAGCGTTTTTCCGCTTGCCGAAAATTTCAGCCCTACGCCTCGTGTGGCATCAGCCTAAGAGAACCTCATTACTTAAAGGAATACTGTCATGGGAAATGCATCAGTTAATAAATAAAGCTTCCAGCAGAATCCTGCATTGAAATTCCTTTTTCAAAAACACAAACAGACTTTTAATTTTTACATTTTAACATGGTGTTAGCCATATTCTTTATTTCCCAGGGTGCTACAGCCATGTGACCTGTGCTCTGATAAACTTTAGTCACACTTTACTGCTGCGCTGCAAGTTGGAGTGATAGCAACCCCCCCTTAACCCCCCCCCCCCCCAGTAGGCAACAATGGGAAGGTAGCAAGATAGCAGCTCCCAGTAGATATCAGAATAGTAAGAAATCCAAGTCTGGCTTGAGTCTCCTCTAGTTACATGGGAGTAGAAGAAACAGTAGGTTATCTGAAAGCAGTTCTAATGTGTAGTACTGGCTCCTTCTGATATCTCAGAATCGGGCACAATGCACTGAAATGGTGCCTACACAACAATATTATAGCTAAAAAAACATTTGATGGTTTAAGGATATAAAGAGTAGAGTAAATTATTTGCTATGTAAACAGTGTAATTTAGAAATAAAAAGTACATCATAAAAATCATGACAGAATCCCTTTAAAGTGGGATCAAAAAAATGTAAAGCTTTTTAAGGTGACAAATGTTATTTAGAACAATGGGTTAGGCTGTTTTCCACAAAAGTTGCTGGATTGGCTTAGATGTAGGCCTACCTTTAATATCTTACCATAACACTAATTGTTGTGTCTAATGGAAAATTGATGTGGAGTTTTAAACACATGCTGTATTTTAACAGTTTTGGTGTTCTCAGGTAAAGCCGTAATGGTCAAACCACCCATGCCTGCCTATAGATCCTTTCCTTTTAAAATTAGATACAGAGCCTATGGTAATCTCTGACTGTGTCAGGCAAGATCACTTGGCATTGTGGAAGATATTGGTGCTTTCAATCACTCATAGATGTAAATGATGAAGAATTGAAAAAGAAAAAAAAGAGAAACTGGAGTTTCTGGAGGTAATAAAAATAAAAACCTTAAAACTGAATCCCATGCATAAAGAAATGAACCATGTGTAACCTCCCTTCGACCTAATTAAGTTACATAATCAGTCCACATGGTGTTTCACATTCGTATGCAAATATTGAAGCCATAAACCACAACGTTAGAACTTGGAACTTTCACTCCAAAGTAATGTAAAGACAAAATCTAAAAGATATACATTTTATTCTTCAGCATCATGTCAGTTAATTTAAAACATCCCTATCCCATAAAAGCACAATAGGGCAGCAGTTAGAGAGGGGCCACTCCTATATAATGTAAATGTGTACCACCATAATTAGTTGATGTAAAATTATACGTAAACTCGTATACGAGTTTAAAATCATGTAATAGTCCACTTTAAATGTGACTGAAATTTTGCGGCAAATAGTAGCATGTGTTATTATTAGTCTGCAAACATTATATAGCTTGCTCCCACTCCTTGGTGCAGATCTGCCTCACAGCCACTTGTATGTTTGGATACTTCCACTCAACACATACACTAATCACAATAAGGTCAGACGAATGCCTGAAAATTTAATAAACCATTCAGGCCAACCTCAGGGCTTTATGCATTTAGCCTGAAAATCCACTCAGTTTCTCATTTTTTTTAATTTTTTTATCTTAAATCACTATGAATTCTGTCTACACCCTGAAACATACCTCCCTGTAAAAGGCCATCATGACCACAATATACATGTCTTGCTATCACTGACATCATATTGCAATTTTGGATATCTAGCACGTTTGTAAATTCTCCCTTTTATCTTTCCCATATATATAGCACCACAGTGATATGTGAATAAATAAACTACATGAGTGGTCATACAATAATTGACCACTCCTGAAAATATTGGAAAAGTGTGAGATTTACTAATATAGGGCATTGTTTGCACTCACCACACTTGAAGCAGCATGTACAGTATGTCTGTCCAGGGCCGCCATCAGGGGGGCACAGGGGGTACAGTCGTCCCGGGCCCGGACGATTTTAACTTTAAAAGGGGGCCCGGCTCTGCTACAGTTTTCTTAGTAGCTCGGGCCCCCTTAAATCAATTCCGGGCCCTGTCATTGGTGGTCAGCGGGCGATCCTATTGGTCGCGCCCCGTGCGTACATGCACATCAGTATGCACGGGGCGCAACCTTATAAAAGGGCTGGCGTCTTTCGGCACTCAGAAGTGCAGAGGAGTCATCAACGAGGTACCTTGCTGCTGAAGCCGGCGCCGCCAGAGGAGCCGAACAAGCCAAGGGGGGCTGGGCTGGGCTATGCTGTGCTGTGCTGGCTACCAATGTACTAGGGGGGGCCCCTGCTGGCTACCAATGTACTAGGGGGGCACTGCTGGCTACCAATGTACAAGGGAGGGCACTGCTGGCTACCAATGTACTAGGGGGGCACTGCTGACTACCAATGTACTAGGGGGGCCCTACTGGCTACCAATGTACAAGGGGGGGCCCTGCTGGCTACCAATGTACTAGGGGGGCACTGCTGGCTACCAATGTACAAGGGGGGGCACTGCTGGCTACCAATGTACAAGGGAGGGCCCTGCTGGCTACCAATGTACTAGGGGGGGTACTGCAGGCTACCAATGTACAAGGGGGGGCACGGCTGGCTACCAATGTACAAGGGGGCACTGCTGGCTACCAATGAACTAGGGGGGCATTGCTGGCTACCAATGTACAAAGAGGGGGGGCACTGCTGGCTACCAATGAACTAGGGGGGCATTGCTGGCTACCAATGTACAAGGGGGGGGCACTGCTGGCTACCAGTGTACAAGGGGGGGCATTGCTGGCTACCAATGAACTAGGGGGGCATTGCTGGCTACCAATGAACTAGGGGGGGCACTGCTGGCTACCAATGTACTAGGGGGGCCCTGCTGGCTACCAATGTACAAGGGGGGGGCACTGCTGGCTACCAATGAACTAGGGGGGGCACTGCTGGCTACCAATGTACAAGGGGGGACCCTGCTGGCTACCAGTGTACAAGGGGGGGCACTGCTGGCTACCAATGAACTAGGGGGGGGGCCCTGCTGGCTACCAATGTCTCATGTCTGTGAGTCCTTTGTACTGGTGGGAGGGGGGCCCAGAAAATTTTGTTGTGAGGGGCCCCGTGATTTCTGATGGCGGGCCTGTGTCTGTCCCCCAGTCATGCCTTAAAACGCTTGAACAAGAAATTCAGCATCTGAAGAGCATGTTCTGTGTAAACACAGATACTTCCCATTTGGGATCCCATTAAAACACCCTTTGGGGTGACGGGATTTTGCATATAGTCAGCTATTAGCAGATGTTGCCTTTCGATACAGATTAGTATTAATGTGTACCTGTTCATCTACTTCTAAACTAATGTCCAAAAAGTTTAAATTTGTATTGTGACAATTCATAGTAAATTTTTGATTAAATGGGTTATCTGCCAGTGAGTTGACAAATTCTTGCAATAGGGACTCATAAGGCCAAGGGCACACTATGCGGATGATCTCATTTCCCTGCCTGCGTTTTGTACACAGGCAGAGTAAAGTAGATCATCTGCATAATGTGCCCTTGGCTACAAAGGAGAAGAAAAGTTACAATCACTGGGGGTTGCCAAAATGTTAGGCAACCCCCCGGAATTGTAATTGCTTACCTTATACCGTGGGCTGGTGCTCATGTTAGGGTAGCCCAGGGTAGCTTCTTCTTACTTCGTCTTGCTTTTGTATATGCAGTAGAGTGAAAAGCTGAACTTTAACAACACACACAAACAATAAGTGGAACCATACTCACAAGTCTTAGAAAAATATAAAGACGCGTTACCACGGACTTTTCATGCGTTTGCCGAAATATGCCATTATTTGCACAGCAACCTATTCCTATGTATACACAAAGGCAGCTGCCAGACCTTGCGGAAATACGCAGCATTTTTTTTACTATTTCGCACTATAAGCACCATGGGAAACGGGATTTGCTACGTCACCAGTACTAGGCTGAAAAACGCCATAGTCAGGGGCTGTGTGGGTTGTGCAGCGTTTTTAGGCGGAGAAAATACGCAGCGTAAAAACGCCACGTCTCAGTTCCTATGCTTTCTGGCTGATGTTTTGGTCACTTTTGAATGCTGGCGGTGCATTCACTCTAGTGGTAGCATGAGACGCAGTCTACAACCCACACAAATGGCTCAGGTAGTGCAGCTCATCCAGGATGGCACATCAATGCGAGCTGTGGCAAAAAGGTTTGCTGTGTCTGTCAGCGTAGTGTCCAGAGCATGGAGGCGCTACCAGGAGACAGGCCAGTATATCAGGAGACGTAGAGGTGGCCATAGGAGGGCAACAACCCAGCAGCAGGACCGCTACTTCTGCCTTTGTGCAAGGAGGAACAGAAGGAGCACTGCCGAAGCCCTGCAAAATGACCTCTAGCGGGCCACAAATGTGCATGTGTCTGCTCAAAGAAACCATGAGGGTAGTATGAGGTGGGGGTTGTGCTTACAGCCCAACACCGTGCAGGACGTTTGGCATTTGCCAGAGAACACCAAGATTGGCAAATTCGCCAATGGGGACCTGTGCTCTTCACAGATGAAAGCAGGTTCACACTGAGCACATGTGACAGACGTGACAGAGTCTGGCGACGCCGTGGAGAACGTTCTGCTGCCTGAAACATCCTCCAGCATGACCAGTTTGGCAGTGGGTCAGTAATGGTGTAGGGTGGCATTTCTTTGGGGGGCTGCGCATCCCTCCATGTGCTCGCCAGAGGTAGCCTGACTGCCATTAGGTACCGAGACGAGATCCTCAGACCCCTTGTGAGACTATATGCTGGTGCGAATGGCCCTGGGTTCCTCCTAATGCAAGACAATGCTAGACCTCACGTGGCTGGAGTGTGTCAGCGGTTCCTGCAAGACAAAGGCATTGATGCTATGGATTAGCCCGCCCGTTCCCCAGACCTGAATCCAATTGAGCACATCTGGGACATCATGTCTCGCTCCATCCGCCAACGCCACGTTGCACCACAGACTGCTCAGGAGTTGGTGGATGCTTTAGTCCAGGTGTGGGAGGAGATCCCTCAGGAGACCATCGGCCATCTCATCAGGAGCATGCCCAGGCGTTGTAGGGAGGTCATACAGGCACGTGGAGGCCAAACACACTACTGAGCCTCATTTTGACTTGTTTTAAGGACATTACATCAAAGTTGGGTCAGCCTGTAGTGTTTTTTTCCACTTTAATTTTGAGTATGACTAAAAATCCAGACCTCCATGGGTTGATAAATTTGATTTCCATTGATAATTTTTGTGTGCTTTTGTTGTCAGCACATTCAACTATGTAAAGAATGAAGTATTTAATAAGAATATTTCATTCATTCAGATCTAGGATGTCTTATTTTTGTGTTCCCTTTATTTTTTGGAGCAGTGTGTGTATATATACTGGAACAAGGACAGCACTCCTAGGATTTAAAGAATTGTAAATAAAATGTAAATGCAAAAATAGAAAGGTTTATTACTCAACATTTCAGTCTCACACAGAAACCTTCATCTGGACATATTATGAATTGACAAAGGCACTCCTGCGAATTAGTAAAGGCATAGATATATAAAACTGTAAAGTTCAAGGATTAAACATATCTACACAGGTTGTCATGGTAAATCAGCAGGGTTAAAATGCCAGGCCTTACTTAAAGGTAGAAGTTGCAAATTATTAGACAAATGGAAAGAAGAGCATACTGTAAATAAGAACTCTATTAAAAAATCAGTCAAAAAGATAGCAGTAAGAAATAAAGCCAAGGTTTAGAAGTAAGAATAGCATAGAGTTTTAAATATACATATTCATGGGAAAACATTTTTGTTTTACAAAATGTATCAGTTAATAGCACTTCTGGTAGAATGAATTCTGCAGTATGAACAGTGTAATATAATAATAAAATTTATATCATAAAAATCATGCCAGAATCCATTTAAAACAATTGCTTATAAATAGGGGTTTACGATATTTGGTGTTTGGTTTGGGATATGGCTAAAACTAGTAACAATGAGTCTTTTAGATGCAGGATACTGGCTGTTGGGATTTTTTCTGTGCTAAAAAGATGTGTAGAATAGTTGTCGTGCTTGTTAACTATGAGAGGAGATAGAATTTCATGTGTACTAGGAATGCACTGCTTAGACAGACAAAAATATCACTACCTTTTTGTTAAATTGGAAGTACATACTGATTTATGACTCTTTTTTTACTAATCATTACATGGGGCAACCCCTCAAAGCGCCACCATGGCTTTAATTGCTAAAAAGTTATGGTTATTATTTTTCATACTTACTTCTATATCCTTTTTTAACTTATTTTTTGCAAAACAAGATGTAAAACTGTAGAATGCTGTATTTGCTCATTGTGCTCATGTCCCTTTGGCTCATACCACAGGAATTTTATCACATGGTTGGGTTCCTGTACATTGAAAGGTGCATTCAGTATGATTTCTGCATGCAGTGAATGTATGGACAAGAGATAAAATGTGGAGAGGAGTATTGATTAAGCTCAATATAATCGTATAAAACAAAGTTTTAGACTGTTTGTGGGCTCTGAATTGTCACCCCGACAATTTTTGTACCATAGGGATCAGTGGTTCAGTCAATCAGAAAGAAAATTTCTGTCGCATAACAATAATATGACAATATCAATGGGTGACCTACAGTGTATTTCCAGGACATAACTTTCATACGATTGTTGCCTTTTATTGCCACTATTATTAATGCCAACAAATCAGCAGGTTTGTTATTTTTAGGACTTCATAATCCTACAGTTTTAATGTTGGTTTTAGATCATTACATTAAAATGTACGCTTGATATCCGAATGTTCGTTGTAAGACG